>NC_063194.1:25505271-25855271 GCF_017589495.1 Alosa alosa
ACATTACCAACAAACTGCCAACATGGCCTTATCACATCTGGCCTTAACTGATAAATGGATTTGCAAATGCATTGGCCTCAAGCTTGCATGTATTTTTTTGTTGTTATTGCCACTGATGATTAATTATCCTTATCTAGCAGTTGCTGTCGTAATATAAAGTTATGCCTCACAGGTGTAAGAGGCTATTAGCAGTGGGCATTTTCCCGCTCCGCTGATAGCCATCACTGGGCCGAAGGGCCGCACTGGAGCAGTTAAAGAAAGTGGCCGTGTCACGCGCTTTTGGGACAAACTTTACGAAAGAGTTAAACCGTGGCATCTGCTCACTCCACTCGCACGAGCGACGCATTCTTACCCAGCTGTCTGGGGCCTGACGGGAAAGTGACCAGCACAGAGCCATGTGCCCGCAGCACAATGCACTCAGTATCAATCATTCAAGAGGGGGGCTTTTATACAAAGTGAGTATGCGCGCAGAGAGGTCCTGTGTGCTTTTTGTCAGGGGCTGTGTTCCCTTACAAACTGGACTAGTGACTTGCTGTGCCACACTCTGCTGATTGCGGTTGCTCATTTAGATGGGTCTGCAAATGGATGGATTTGTGTGGGGCTTGTTTATATTCCTGAGAGAGAGAGAGGGAGAGAGGGAGAGAGAGAGGGGGGGAGAGATGTATTTGTTTGTCTGAATATTTTCAATGGACAATAATTAGCTAGATAGAATGAGGGTGAGAGAGAGGGGGACATTATACATCATGTCCTGATAGAGGAAAGGAAGCTAGAATCTTCTAGAGAGAAAGAGAGAGGCAGAGAGAGACAGATAAAGAGAGTTCAACATCATTTCCTGGTGGATATAGAAGAAAGGAAGATGGAATCATCTAGAATCCTGTGGTGTCAAATACTGTGAGGCACTATGAGGCACAAACAAATCCTGAAAAAAACACTGTCCTGATTCTAAAGCCTCTCATTTATTATTTTGTCTGTGGTACCATTAAGGACCCACACCAACATCCTAGGGCCCAAAGATAATTAAGCAAAATGTCTTTTAAAGCCTATTGACTGCAGACGCGCACTAGCTGCCAAGATAGGTTTAATGCATCCTAAGATTTTAAAGGCCTCTAAGCATTTCTGTCAAGATGGTCCATAAATTGGAGATTTGGTTGGCACGGGCATTGTACTTACCTAAGCGCAAGCATCTGCCCATAATTAAAGGCTGGGGGATTGTTTTAAATCATCATCGGGAAGCCCATTTAAGCATCTCAGTGACTGAAAACATCCGTCTCTTGAGTTGAACGTGGAGAAATGTGCTGCTGGTCAGCCGGGAGAGCATTGTAACCATAGCAACTGCCTCTAAACTCTGAGGAAACATGCTAGCATGTACTTATTAAAAATGTGCCAATATTCACACAGTGTACTCGAGCGCTTTAATTAGACTGTTTCAACACGTCACACTAAAGGGCTTATAAAGGGGCTGCATTATACAGGCAAACTAACCCACATTATTACTGCAGAGCAGTGCATCCATTTATCTTCTTTCATGCCTTCTTGAAATATGATATAGAAGTCTGCTAAAAGAGAGGAAGAGAGGTCACTTGATACTTGACACGATAAAACCATAAGATTAGACATATGAACCCAGGCCAGAGTGCTCCACACGTGTTGTTTCTTTCTTTATTTGTGCATGTATTAATTATTGATTTAAAGATGATTATGCATGTATTTATTAAGGCACAACGCACAATGTCAAACAAGAGTCTTTCAGGGCTTGCAGTCTGTATTGCCATTCCAAGAACACCCAACAGAGGCACAAACTTTCATTGCAAAACTCAATTAGTTCCCTGTCCCTGGCGTCTTGCCGTTTGCCTGTTTGTCACTTGTCGTTTTGCCCTGGATCGTTGCAAGCATGTAGACCACTGCCTAGTCATTTCCACAGAAGTGGGCCTCTCCAATGATGATCGATTACGGGGTAATGAAAGTAGACACAGCATTGGGCTTTCAGGGCAGCAAACTTCACAGTGTCACACCAACTGAATTAAATCAATTTAACTCACTGTATTCTCATGCCCTTAGCAATGAAGTGGATCTCCAGCCTTTGCCAAGTGCTGGAGATAGCGTTTGTAAGCATTCCATGCACCCCAATTCAAATTAGATTCACATTTTCATTTACTTGCTCTCTCTCTCTGGGTTCATGCACTTTCAGGCCAGGTGTCGAGATGGATTTCAGCATGTGCTCGGGAGGCAAGCCATTTTGCATTCAGATGCAATGTCTCAAAACTGCCTCTCTGTATTTCCTCTTTCTTTCATTTCTTCAGATTCCTCTTTCTTTCTTTCTTTCTTCCTTTCTTTCTTTCTTTCTTTCTTTCTTTCTTTCTTCCTTCATTGCTTCCTTCTATAAATGAGCAGGTCTCCCAGGTCTGACAGCTGGACAGCTGGTTCGTACAGGGGTGTCATCATTGCCACCCCCACCCCACCCCACCCCTCAGCTGTAGCCTGTCAATCTGACAGTCCACCTGTTGTGTCCTTCGTCCCTGAATCACACACACACACACACACACAGAGAGAGAGAGAGAGAGAGAGAGAGAGAGAGAGAGAGAGTCTCTGTACCTCATTAAGCTGTGCAGCTTTTCAGCTCTGAGTGCTGATCACCCAGTGTGAGTCCTAACCAGGAAGACGGGGGGAGGGGGGGTCTAGACAGAGGAGAAGAGTAGAAGGGAAGAGAGGGGTAAAGAAATTAAAAGAGGAGAGGATGAGAGGAGGAGAGGAGGAGAGGATGAGAGGAGGAGAGGATGAGTGAGCAAATGAAGAGCTGGAGAGGGAGTGAGAGTGAGAGCTCCTGGGCAGCAGATTGCGGAGCATGCAAGGTGTTATCCTGGAGATAAATATGGCTATCCGTGTAAAGCCCTGCGTCTCTGTAGCTGCATCTCACCCTCACAGTGGTCCCACCTGAGCCTGGCTGGAGAGAGAGGTGGAAAGAGGTCGGCTGAGACGGTGTGCTCTTTTGGGGAGCTTGGGAACAGCTCAGCTTTCACCCTAGCTGACTTACACGTAGGAAGCCACTGCTTCAAGTGGCTTTGCCCAGTTTGAAAAAAAAAACAAAAAACACTTTGGTAAATCTCTGATCAGGATTTTGGGCTTGATCCCACAGCTAGCACTGACTGGTGTTGTTTGTAGAGGAATTCTAGTTACACAGAAGCTCTCCTGGTTTCCTCCTTAGTCACAGGCAGCAAGAAGGAAACAGAGAGAAAGAAAAAAAATGCTTTAAAATACTGAAGTCTGTATTGATTTTCAGAGAACTTTAGTTTCTCTTTGGAGCTCTGCATGCAAGAGGAACACACAGAATGGCCCTTGTGCTCCAGACATGGCTATTTTAATTGAATGCATTTACCCAATGACTTTGTGTCTTTTTTGGATACGGTCTGCTGGCTACTATTTATATTTTTGGTGCTACATGAATAGACAGCTTCTTTTTTTTTTTTTTTATAGTTTTTGACATTTCTTTTTTTGGTTTTGTGACTTGAATGACATATTTGTCTGTAGCTTACATGCTGTATTTTCGGATGTTCTTTCTCCTCTCGGCATGAATAAGACTTTTATTCCACCAGTCCATTAAAGTTTACCGCCGAGAACACAATGGCAAAGGCAAGCTTTTAAAGTAAAGTAGGCGGCAGAGCACAAAGGAAGATAAGGCCGGACACATATTAACCATGCCATAAAAGCCTGAAAATCCAATTAATTCCCTTTTGATATTTCCCTAAGATCTGGGGCTGATTAAAAGCTATAATCCTTTCTGACCACCATATAAATCCGCATTATCCAAACTGCAAACAGAGGGGTCCTATTATAGCCAAGCTGCAGATATGGCAGAGAGAGAGGAAGGAAGGAAAAGAAGAGAGGAGGATGAAGGATGAGGGATGGAGAGGAAGTTTTGGAAATGCCCAAGTGGCCCACTTCCTGCCCGTTACTTCATCAGTGTAACCTAAATAGCTGTATCCTTCGTCATCTAATCTAGATTTCATGCTTAAATGCTTATCTTTGGCTTGGATGGCAATGGCAATGCTGTTTTCCTCTCTGGACGTGCTCTTAATTAGAGCTCTGGGGTCTTTCACTTCTCATCGCCTCTCCAGCTGTGCTCCAGCTCCCGCCCGACTCTCCCACCTCATCAAGAGTCGCAGGCAAAGCAAAGCGTCCATGCATACATGCACTCATTCACACATGCTCACATGCACAGCTGCCAAGCTTGACGCTGGCCTGGGTGACATGTCAGCCGGGAATGTTTTCATAGAGAGCGGTGACACACCGTGCAAGCAGTGGCATGACCGGTCCCAGCAGAAGCGCGGGAGGATGGTTAAATATGCAACAGCTAGTGCTCCCAGACAGCTCCCCCAGGATGTATGTGCGTGTGTGTGTGTGTGTCTGTGTGTGCGTGTGTGCGGTTGCGTGTGCGTGTGCGTGCGTGTGTGTGTGTGTGTGTGTGTGTGTGTGTGTGGAGGGGGGGCACCTAGGCTTTCTTCCCCCTGTGGACCCTCATGTGTCTTCAGTGTAAGTGCAGACCCCTACCCACACACACACACACCTGCACCCCACCCCCCAACCCTGTGACTTACTGCCCCAGGCGAGGCTCACTTTGCCTACGTTCATCACAGGTTGTGGCAGCTCTGTTTGAGCAGTGGAGGCTATAGCCGGTGGGGAATTAGCATGGTCAGGTCATGTGAAAACATTAAACTTTCATCACATTCCCACTGCTTGACTCTTTTATGACCTGAAGATTTCACCACTTCATGGCGTCGACTCCTATCAGCCTCAGAATATAATTCCTTTGCCTTTGGCAATATTGCAATAATGCTTTAATGCTCACTAAGCAGGCAGTATGCTGTATGTATGACATTGTATTGCTGTTATAGGAACTTAAGAGTAGGGATAAACCTCATTTTGCAGTATTTGCCTGAAGATAATGGAAGATCCAACAATCCTTCACAGAATTAAATATTGCTGTTTGTCTCCCACATCCGCACAACATACAATATGACAATCTCATGAGGTGAGGCGACACAGCATATGTACATGTGTTTAAAAATAGACCGCCTGGAGCTCATGGACGCGCGCCGGCACGAGAGAGGGAGAGAAAGGGAGGGTTGGGGAGTGCGGAAGCCAGCGCCGGCTGCGGCTCTAGACGTGGTGAGGTAACGGGGTTCTTAGTCCTCCGTGGCCAGCCTTTACCGCCAGCTTTTTGGCAGTACAGTAGCTCCACGGGTGAGCCTGTTGCGAGAGCCAACCTGACCGGAGGTGGTGAGGTCAGCTCCAGTGGTGTTCTGAGCCGTGGTTCTTTCTCTTCAGCGCTCTTATCCTGTCCCCGGGGGTCATGGGGACACGGTGTGGCCATGCTTTACTTGGGCAGTCTGTGGTCACCGGTAACATTAGCCCAGGCGTCTGTGCACATGGTCCTCTGTGCATGACTGTCCTCTGGCGTATTCCTCCTCTCTCTGATATTGCAGGCTTGGACTCAGACATTTCTTTCTCTCTTTTTTTTCCAAGCAACATGAATGAAAGCAATCTCATTGAAAACACTGCCAGAGGGTAGGTTCTTTCTTTACAGCTGTGGGTTGAATTGAGAAAATAGAGAGAGAAAAAAACTGCAGTGCCTTGGTGCCATAGCAGCAACTGAGAAAAAATATGTTTTTAAGAAAGCCAGGGAACGGCATTCTGTGTACAAACAGGGGACTCCATTTCTGTAAAACATGCACCCATTTGCTTTTGAGTTGAGTCGTGTGATGCTATCTTCCCTTTTTCTCTTCCTTTTTTTCCTCATTGTTAAATTAGGTTGATGTATTGGCATCATAGTGGAGACCAAAATCTCAAAATTCATTTGACAGCTAAAATTGATTTCACAACTTAAAATTGATTTCACAACTTCAGTTTCATAGCTTAGAATATTGTTTGATGGTTTTATGTGTCATACTTAGTTTGCTTTCACAGGCTTTGTGACTGCACAATGGCGCCTGATGCTGAAACATTTATCTGTGGGGATCGTCTGCCTTGTGAAAAGCAGAGCTGTGCACTTCTGTGGTTACACACAGTCTTCCCTGGTGTGGTTGCAGCAAGTGCACTTGTCTTAGTTCTTTCCTCACGGCAACAAAATGTTACATGAGCAAGGAGTCCTGCAGCGGTTGGCACTGCAGCACTGAAAGATCTCCCTCGTTGGCGGCGCTGGTGGAAGGTATACAGTGTGACGTATGTGGGAGGGAGACAGAGTGGGATTGTGTAATGCACCTTCCTTGGAGGCTTGCCAAGGGCTCTGGGGGGGGGCAGGGCAGATGGCCTGCGAGGCTCCATCCACCGATGGATTGCGTAGTGCGTAGTCATTGCACCCAGTGCTTCCGGCTAACGTTTACTGCTAACTGACGGAGATCATGTCCCCACCACCACATCCCCATAAAAGGATTTTGTTTTCTAACTTATCGTCACCCAGAATTCTTTCAAAATTCTTTTTAGTTCTCACTCATATCTATGCCAATACTTTCAGTCATGTAAGACAAGGCAGAGTCAGATTTTGTTTGCTGGCCTGTATCTTCCCACGTCCAGTGAGTGTATGTGGAGCTGTAGTCATGACTGTCAAGATCGAGTCCAAAATGAGAAAGAGTCGAGACTGAGAGAAACATTTAAAAAAGGATTCTCTTTGAGACCACTTCCTTACCTACATACAACGTGATGTTTGAAACAGCATACATCATTCTTTTCACACAATTAGCTCATGCTATTATAGCATGTTGACTTGGCAGGCCTGCAACTGGTTAAGGTGGCCAATATCAATACCCAGCCATTGTAGTTGAATTTTCAATTACGTAATGAAACCATTTTTTTCTGAACAAGGTCACCTAATCAATGATTTTGTTCTGAAGGAGGAGATCATTTAGAAAATATTAGATACTTTAAGCCTGTTGGACTCCAAGTAGAATATTTGGTGAGACTAATGGCCAACTACCAGCGAGTCCAAAACATTAAAACTATCTTGAGTCCCGACTGGAGTACTACAGCCCTGCATGTGTATGCTGGCGACATCTGCCTTGTCCTGGTTTGATAGAGGAGATTTCTAGAGTGAGTGAACATTCATAATAAACGCAACTTTAATAATTAATGCTGATTATAACCTGCTCAGCCCCTTTGTGTTTCCGTGGATCATTATCTCTTGCATAATACCCACAGCTCTGGTGCTGTACCGGCCCCTTTGCTTACATGCATGTGGATGTATCCTAGTGACTGTGTGTTTGTGTGTGTGTGTGTGTGTGTGTGTGTGTGTGTGTGTGTGTTGTTTTGTGGATTTATTTGCTATTTGTGTATCTCGAAGTGTGTGTGTGTAAAAGAGTGTGTGGTGCTTTGTGCCTTTATGTGCTATGTGTGTTCTGAGTGAGAGTGTAAATATGTGTGTGTGTGTGTGTGTGTGTGTGTTGGTTGCCATGCGGCAAGCTCTCCCCTACACTCGTCTGAATTACCTGTCCGCATCGATTAGAGCGCGTCAGCCTGGATGGGGATCTTGGATTTTCTTGCCTTCAGAATTAAGATAAGCTCCCCTGCCTCACTGTTTGCGATGCCCCCTGTTGACCCACCCGGTGAATATGCGCTGTGAGACCTTTGCGGGCCCTGTGGTGGGTCTCCTGTCACCGCGGCGGTCTAAACTCTCCCCCTCACGCACAGCATCACGTCTCCAGAGCAACAGGCCGTCTCCTCTAAATCAAGTCCTTATCTGTCTCCTTGTCCTGCACCTCTGTTGTCTCTTCTGATTGGCCCTCTCCCTCCCACCACCCCCACAACCATCACCTCTCTCCTCAAGTCATTCTGTCTCCTCCACTGCTTCTCCTCCAAAATAAAGAGACCATCAACAGCGTGACAGAGTTTCAAAGAGAGAGAGAGAGAAAGTCTCTTAGAAGCACAGCGTCATAATTGAGCGTGTAAAATTGCCTTTAAAGAAGAAAGGTCAGTTTGAATTGAAAATGGTCAAAAGAAAGAATAATCTAATTTGCTATTTGAACAAAAAAAAACCTAATCTTATTTTACACCCCCTCTTCTCCTCCACTGAAAATGACTTCAGAAAATAGTGACATTACATGCTCTGTTAACGCACAATTTTGCTGCAGGATGTGGGCCCCAGTCCCAGCGTGTCTTTTTTTCCCTTTTGCTT
Organism: Alosa alosa; assembly: GCF_017589495.1. Lineage (NCBI taxonomy): Eukaryota > Metazoa > Chordata > Actinopteri > Clupeiformes > Clupeidae > Alosa > Alosa alosa. Next base: position 25,513,433 of record NC_063194.1, read on the forward strand.
GATGACTGCTCTTCTTAATCTATTTTCAATTTGCTGGGCTGCATTACAGTGGCATTAACCCCTCATTAAGAAACATGAGCCCGGATCTCAGGCCCGAGAGGGAGAGTGGACGCTGCATAAAGCTGTCAGTAAAATGTGTGATGTACAGCCGTGAGAAAGTGCTGAATAAGGACAGTCACTGTGCCGTGCCGTGCTGTCCAGGAGGCTTCTAATGTGTTTTTGACAGGACAGGTGGTGGCATTGTTCTCCACTTTCCGCCTGCTAATCACCTGTTGCGCGAAAGTGAGCAAGATCTCACAGAGATGGACAGAGCCCCTCTGTCTTGTTATTGTTGTTGTTATTGTTGTGGCTGTGGTTGTATTGAGGAGATCTGTCCGACGGCGGCTCTTTCAGTAAGGCCCCCTCCCTTGCTCGTCGAGAGATTTCGTTAGCATGCTAATCGCCTCCTAATCCCGTGCGTAATCCCAACGTTTTTCCCCGCCACACTGGAGTCGTTCCCATGGGAGCCGGAGTGCAGCGAATCCTCCCAGTTCACACGCCCAGCGACTCCAGACTAGACAGAAGAGAAGATGGGTGTGAAAAAAAAGAATAAATAAAACAAAACCAATCATGTATTAGCCGAGGTCCGGGAGTCCGCGTCCCCCTTATTTCCTGTTCCTGGGTGACAAACCATCCCATAGGAATGTGGCGAGATTCATGAGGTCTGAGAATAACAGCTCCTTAATTGGATTCATTTGGAGACGATCATCGTCCTCATTAACACCGTTTGTGCGCGCTGATGTAGACTCATTCTTTCATTGCCTTTCACTGCCTCCTCTGCTTCCCTCTGGAAATGTACAATTATCTTTTGTAAATGAATTCCGGCCTCTGATGCTGCTCTGCAACACTAACACCGGCATGTGTGTGAAAACACACTGACTGGCCTCAGACTCTCTCACGGTGATTGCCAAGGACAGACACACACAACAAACACACACACACACACACACAGTATGAAAACACTAACACTCTACCACATGGTCAGCCTGGTTTATCTGCCTCTTGCATGCACGTATATCTAGGTCAGGGGGAGGTTGAAAACATATGGATCTTTTTATGTTTGTCTGCCGCTAATCCTGGTAAGCCACTATTTGTCATGCTTTCGAGTGTGCTGTAAGAATCCCAAGTTTAGGAGCAAAAGAGGATCAGGGGCTCTGGAGAACAGAGCTGGAAGCTGCTTGAACTGACATTATCTGATCACCGGAGACTCCACCTCTCACTTTCCAGCCTTCCAGAGGTTCAGTCTGTCGGCAGACCGCCCCCGCCCGCCCACACACACACACACACACACACACACACACACACACACACACACACACACACACACTCACACCACCATCACCCTGAAGCTGTCATTGATCCTGCTATTCCGTCCCCGGAGGCACAAGTACATCAGCCAATACTTTCTGTCCGTGAGCTAAGAGACATGACTCCCTGGGATGCCTCCATTAGTTCACACGAGAATGGTCCAGCTCTTCCCCCAATCCCCCGGTTTGATTTTAATGCTAAACGTGGCCCTTTCATTGGCTCTCAGTACAGTCATGTGTGCCCCTCCCCAAGATGTGAATAGCTAGGCAAATCGCAGAAGTTTAAGTGCATCAATCTTGTGAAATTAGATATTGATTTTGACATTTAAAACACATTGTTCCAACGGTTTGTTGCATGCCATAAATAATGATCTGCGAGGCACACCTCCTCGTGCCATGCGGCTCATGATTTACTCACTGTGGTTGGAGATGGATCATACTTCCATGGCCGGCACCAGCGTGGGAGAAACCTCTGTGTCCAACCGTTGGCCTTCTATTCAACTCTCTCTGTCCCTCGCTCCCACGTCCCCTGTGCTGTTTCACATGCATGGGATCCTGTCCCCAATGGCACCCAATCAGCTCAGGAACGGCCGCTCTCTCAGACTGCATTTTGTTGTAATATGAATTTCACCAGATTTGATAAGCTCTGGGTAGTAAATGGGGTGAGATGAGGTGTGGGTGTAGGTGATGGGGGGTGTAGGGCTCGGAACATCATGAGCAAATAACACGGTACAGCACAAACCTCACTCGAGGGACTGGAGAATATTTCTGTGCTTAAACCTGCGGAAGAAAAGAGTGAGAGAGAGAGAGAGAGAGTGAAAAAAGCAAAAGTGGCTCGGCCGGGAGATATGTGTAATCTCTGACAGTCTAGACTCGCTGTTGTCACTCGTCGGAGGCAAGGCTCCCAGCCAATCATCACTCAGAAGCCAGGAGGTCCTCTAAAATGCTTCCATATCCCTCCTCACTGCCTTAGAGTGATGGGCGGGTGTCATGCTAGGCAGATGAACATGGCGATGCAGAGACATAATCTGCCAGTGTGAGTTGCTGCTGTTTTTTTCCCCAAATCAAATCAGTCACATTTCTATTGTAATTCAAAAAAGCCATAGAACTTTTAGAACACAAATACTACAATATAGCATTATTTCAGCAAACATCCCTAAGACGTAGGCATCGTGAAAGCATCGGCAGGGGCTGTGGTGCTACTGGAAGTGTTCAGCACATCTCCCACTGTCAAAGTCTCCTGCTCCAATGCACTGTATGTCATTTAGAACAGACAGGTGGAATATTTATCAGGCTCTGGATGGAGCTGTTGACAGAAAGGAGCTGAGTGTACATCTACACTAAGTAATGTGTTTCTAAAGCCTTGACAAAAAAAGCATTATTTCTCATTAAACTATACAGTGTGTCTGCATTTTAAGCTTTTAGTATAATTTGATTTGCCGCACCACTGCCTATTTTAGGCAGAAAAAAAATATGAACAAGAGCCAAGGACAAAACAACAGTGAAAGATGTTTAACATACTGAGAAATGTTAGCTTTTTATCCAGCCATTCAAAAAGCATTTTTAGCTTGTGAAAGCAGAACGTGGAGAATTCTAATTTGGGCATGTCTAGACCTCTAGACAAAACAACAGTGAAAGATGTTTAACATACTGAGAAATGTTAGCTTTTTATCCAGCCATTCAAAAAGCATTTTTAGCTTGTGAAAGCAGAACGTGGAGAATTCTAATTTGGGCATGTCTAGACCTCTTTTCTTTTCTTTTCTGTTCTGTTTTTCTCCCCTTCTTTCCTTCTGTGTGGTCACATCAGGCATCGGCGCTGAGTGCTGTTTTCCAAAAGCCTTTAGCCCTGCAGCGTGTCTCACCCTTGCTTCTGAAACCTGTCCATGACTCCCTAATTAGACTCGATAGGGTTCTTGACATAAATTAAAGAACAGCTGAGCATGTTTCTTATGCAGGAAAAAAAAAGCACCTTGACTTTGAGGACAGTGAGAGAAGAGAGTGTGTGTGTGTGTGTGTGTGGTGGGGGGTTGATGGGGGTTGATGAACTTTTACTCATTTCATTCAAAGCGCAGTATTGCCTCAGGACTGATCTGGAAAGAGACGAGGGATGTGTTTTTTTGTTGTTGTTCCTAAAAGGCTCCCCTAAGTTATATCAGGCAGGCAGGCAGGCAGGCAGAATGGCTCTCTATAAATAGCAGGGACTGGGACACTGTCCTTTAACAGAGATAAATTGTAGAGGCCTAATGGGAGGAGAGCAAAATCAGCTATCATGAGCCTTCACGTCACCAGAGGAGAGAGATGCTCTTGACCGTCCATATCCCGTAACCCGAAAATACAAAGGGCCTGCTGGCTGATCATTACTGCTGAGGGGTGCTGACACTACAAGGAGAAACATGGTCCATGATTGATGGTGTCGCTGTAGTAGCCTACATAACACGCCTGAACATTGCTGGACTTATTTGGGCACTGGTTGACATTTATTGTGTAATCTGACCACTAAACCTTTGCTTTCTAGAAGTGGTCAGTTTTTAAATGTCACAACAGGGAAGAAAAACAAACTGAAGTGCTTGATGTTTACTCTAGGAGACCTCTAATTTTAAAAGAAAAAAATGTCTTGAAGGCAAACTTGAGTGGATTGTTAGCTGGGTGGATGTGTCTCAAAGTTATCTTATTGCAGCAAGACAGAATGAGATGATCTGCACCAACCACACACTCATTAGGCAAGCCATCTTTGTGTGCGTGTGTGTGTGTTTGCTTAAGCGTTCTGCTGGTCTCTTAAAGGAAAAAAAGTATGTTAGTGGATTTATTGTTCTAATGAGTTTAGCATGAGCCAACAAAAGGGTAGCACAGTGACAAATCCATTGCTGTCATGCTTCCATTACAGCAAGCCACTCTCAAGGCAAACAGAAAAGCATACAGCACACTGTGTGCAGAACACAGGCAGAAGTGGCAGAATATTACTCTTGGCAAAAAGAGAAAAAAAGAGAGGAAGGGGACAGGTACAGTAGTTTTGACAAGGCTTTGAAAGGCCTACAAAGTCCCATTTGCTACAGCAGCAGGCTATCATACAGCATATGCCAGTGGAGATTACATCATAAGTGCGCTTCTTTAAGTCTTCTCTCACTTCCTCTCAGGGGATGATGTTGGCACAGATGTGACTCAATGGCTCCATATTCAACTGCCTTCCAGTCTTACAACCTTATAAGACAAAGGCAATCAGACAAAATGCTAAAGGGGGAGTAGGGGTTGGTGGGTGGGGGTGGGGGTGGGTCAACATTTGAATGACAAATCACCACGCTTCCTTTTTTTTCTGAGTGTATTTCAATGGTGTCTTTTATCTTAATAGATAAAAATATGTCATATTTTGATGATTATCATATCACTATGATTAGATGCTGCGAGGGGCTTGACTCGTTTGATGTGAAATGAAATGAAGAATGAGTCTCTTGTGCCGTGCTGCATTCCATGGACCCTTTGTAATGTGTTAGCCTGCCTTGATCTGCCACAGCTGTCAATAGAAAGAGAGCCCTCGCATCAAGCCACAGTATTCAAAGTCATTTTGGGAGATAAAGTTAATTCATTTGCTGATACCCTTTGAAGAGCTCGGTCTGTCTTAAATTCAAGAAATCAATAGGAGCATTAAATCTTCAATGGCAAGTGGCTGGGGAATGGGAGCTAATATGCGGAGAGGGAGTGAGAGTGGGAGAGAAAAAAGAGAAAAATAAAAACCCTACTGTGAGTGCAACATCACTGTAATCAAGCATCTAGTGTCTCAGTCTCAGTCCTCGTAAGTCAGTGCTAAATCCACATCGCCATAGATACTGGCTCTCTCTCTCTCAGGTCTCTGTTTGTCAGACGAGGGAGGGCTAGATTGCCATTTCATTGAGGCGCATGCACTAACAATGAGCCCCAGCGCCGCGCGGAATTTTCAGCGTGTTGCTGAAAGAGCAGCGAGCAATCTCTCTGGCACATCTCACTCTCCTGGAGAAAGGTGTCATGCCAGCAGAGTGCATGCATGCACACACACACACACACACACACACACACACACACACACACACACACACATGCACACACACACACACACACACACACACATGCACACACACACACACACACACACACACACACACACACACACACACACACACACACACACACACACACACACACACACACACATGCACACACACACCTACAGCCACACACACACACACACACACACACGCCAGCACGCACACACACACACACACACACACACACACACACACACACACACACACACACACACACACACACACACACACACACACACACACACACACACACACACACACACACACACACACACACACACACACACACCTAGACACACATACACACACATACACACACACACACACACACACACACACACACACCAACACAGCTCTCTGATGACTCCTGGCCTGGGCGGTGATGGTGAGAGACTCATGCCAGCCCCATTCCCATTCAGGTGCACACACAGAGCCTCCACCATGCCTCTCAAAGGTTTCATGAATAATGGAATTGTTCCAAAGCAAAACATTTGGATTACCCAGGAGCAAAAACAAATGCCTTTTAAGTTCCATTTCGTATTACTTACTTCAGTAAATTATTCATTTTCTGATGGGAGGGCCTAGCGACAGCGCTGGCAGCTGCAAATCTATGAAGCTACTCTCACAGTTTGTGTCTGCATGCAACTTCATTCTCTCTCCTCTCCCTCGATCTCCTAGTCCATTTAGGGGGAAGTAGGTGCGCACAGATGTATTCCATAAACTTGGCAAGCATGCTGAAGTGTGCTTGACAACTACCAAGAATAATGTCTCAAAGAATATGCCAAAAACACAAGATTGATAGACAGACTGACTTCCTCTACTGCCCATCACTGCTCTGGTAAGAGTGGAGGAGCTGCCAGGTGAACAAAGGAATATGGATAAAGTAATCTTTCAGTCAGTGAGGAACATCTGAATGATAAAAGCTGAGCCTGTAGTCTTGTGCGGGTACAAAAGGAACGGCTAACCCACATTTCACTGCACAAAAATGAATTATTCACAAGTCAGGTATGAGAGACAGCGGGGTGTGTGATGGAGAAAGTGGTTGGGGATTGGGGTGTGTGGGGGCCATTGAAGATAGTGGTGGTGGTGGTTTGACTGGTGTGTAGTTTTGAGATGTGGTGATGCCTCACAAGTTTAGCTTCTTATGTGGCTGCCGATGGCTGAGAGGTGATAGAGAGGAGATAATGAGATGTAAACAGGACAGTGTGGCTTTCTATTTGTTTTTCTTTTTTCTTTAGGCAGAGCTGGAATGGTAGTACTGCTCAGAGGGAAGTACACTATTGGGTGGTTGCGTGTCGGGTGTCTATTGTTTTTCATTTTGTGAGTGAAGTGGTGTTCTTCACTCCCAGGGGCACGCCAAAAACAGAGGCAATGCTCCCCCTCGGTGAGCGGCTTCCGTGAGAGAGAGCTGGCTTTCAACAGTAATGCGTCATGCACAACACATCACTGGGAGACAACCCTCCAAAGAGAGACAAACAGGAGCCCATTGTGTGGAAAGGAGTATGTTGTTCTGAGGTTGTTTTCTTTAAGCTTTAGCCCTTTCAGTACGAGCCTGATGTGTGAGCGTGATACAAGAGTTACCATTTTTCTGTCTCGAAAGGCAAGAGGCCATTAGACAAAGGAGGCTCTTGAGAAACAAAGCGACAATATGGCATTTTCTCTAAGCGCACTGATGGCCAGGCCATTACGGGCTCACACTCACAGACCAGGAGGTATTTTCGACTTTTTAAAGAGAACTCATCCATCTTCCTGCGACTATTAAATGGCATTTCATTGCATTAAGTTGGAGGAGTCTCTCCTTGCGATTAACACGGTGGGACTCTGGGCCCGTGTGTTGCCTCTGACGGAGGTGGTTGCCGCGGCACTAATGAGAGGACTAGGATGCAGACTCATGCACTCGGCCACAGCCAGGGCCGGGAGGTCTGGGCGAAGAGTGCCGTCAACAAGTGTGAAAGGAATTGCACGTCTTAGAGGGGTGACGATACCCCTCAGTCTCTGAGGCATCCTCGAAACGAGCGTATGAGATTCCCATCGATACAAAAAGTTTTGTTTGAGCAACAGTTTGAGACTGGAAGTGTAGGGATGGTGAGGAGGATTTGAAGACGTTTGCTTAAAACGGAGGATACATTTTATAGTTTCTCTGCCTGCTTCAAGTCAAATGATTAAAATCCCACTGCTGTGATCATCTAACAGCAATGCATACTTATGAGAACGCTTATGAACCTGTGAAGCACTGTCTCCCTCAATTTTTAAAACCGATCGTTTTAATTACTGCTCAGGGAAATTTGCATGAAACCAATTTCTATTACAGCCACAAAGTGTTTCAGTTGATGGAGCCAAATTATAGCGGTCTCCTCTTTTGTATGCACAGACTATTTTTCCCCAAAAATACCTTTATTCATTTACTATAATCACTGTAACTGGTAAAGTGCACTGGGCATGACATTGGCTCAATCGACAAGATGTTAATTGCACTGTTTTATTGAAATGATGCAGAAATGCATATCCATTGTGGTTCGGTTCACAAATCCATTTTGAGCCAGTGAGGTGCCTCGAGTGAGAGCACGCTGCATAATGGATTAATTGCCTCGAGCAATTAGCGTTTATTATGTCAGAATGCTGAGAAATGAACCGATATCGGCATCCCTCCGCCAGGACTGTTTAGGCCTCGTTATCAGTTCCCCTCCATTTGCATGCTCAGCAAACAAACCAGGAGGAGCAAAGGTTTTAGAGACCGGCCCGCCTGGTATTTGGGATGGCTCTCATTTGTCTTCCTGTACACCCACCCACACACACACACACACACACACACACACACACACACACACACACACACTCTCTCTGTTTGGACTGATGCTGTATTTAGACGTTTGATGCCTGAGACCACTTTGGTTTGTTTGGGGATGCTGCGGCACTGAGATGTCTAATGGTGCGTGCTTTTTGGCCGCGTGTCAGCGCCGTGACTTCATCAGGCCCGTGAGTGTGCTGCTGGTTTCTCTAAGTCTCTTTAATGAATCTACAGTGGCACACCCCATCAGTACGGAGACGTTGACAAATGCCTCCTACAGCAAACACTCTAACTAGTGAATCTTTCCACTATTGAGTGGTTCCTGAAGTAAACGGTAAAAACAGGCCACATAAGGCCCGCATACAATTAATTTGTTATCGATCAGAGCACATGAACCATGCAATTCATGCTTGTCCCTCTTCCCTCAGGCCCCTCAGGCAGTACACATTTCAGCAGAGAAGGTACACAACTGCCGACACTGTAACCCACAGACACTGGCATCAGAGTCCTTGTTTCACTATGAAATGGCAGTGTTTCCTTTAGTGTAAATACAGAACGTCATCTCACAGTAGCCTATGGAGGAAATGCAAGCTAGCTCTACTCACAGCATTTTGTGCTGTGGTGATGAGTCTGCAAATAGAAAAGGGGAACAGACAGGCGACAGTGTGTTTGTACCTTGCTAACACAACCGAGTGTGTTTGTACCTTGCTAACATAACTCAGTGTGTTTGTACCTTGCTAACACAACCGAGTGTGTTTGTACCTTGCTAACACAACCGAGTGTGTTTGTACCTTGCTAACACAACCGAGTGTGTTTGTACCTTGCTAACATAACTCAGTGTGTTTGTACCTTGCTAACACAACCGAGTGTGTTTGTACCTTGCTAACATAACCGAGTGTGTTTGTCGGAGATTTCTGGGGTTCACTGAGCCATTTAGCCAGTGCGGTACAATGCAGACCGACTGTGGCACACCCTCAAGGGATTTAATGAACAAGTGCCACAATGAAAATAAGCTGAGACAAATTGATTTTCCATATTTATTAACACAGACATTTAAATGGGAGGGGGATTAAACTTGGGTCACGGCAATTCAGCACATTCTGCCTGAGGCTTTGAATATCCACATCTGACGGGATCGGCAAAATAAACAAGCAGAGAGTGTTTCACAAGACAGATAGGGCTTGAGAAACATCGGCCCAAACAGTGTGGAAAGGTGAGCCTCACAGCTTGTTATACGTAGCCCCAAACAACTGCCTTGGCACTTTTTCTTTCTTTCTTCTCTTTCTTTTCTTTCTTTCTTTCTTTCTTTCTTTCTTTCTTTCTCTCTTTCTTTCTTTCTTTGTGTCTCTCTTTCTTTCTTTCTCTCTTTCTTTCTTTCTTTGTGTCTCTCTCTCCTTTTGCTTTTTTCTTCTTCTTCCACCTCCGTCTCTCCCGCAGAGGGGCTTGGAATGTTCAGCTTGTTGAACACAAGCCCCCGTGATTTACAGCTGCCCCTGAATCAGCAGGCTCCCGAGCCTCCTCCCTCCCCATAACCCCACACATCACACACACACACACACACACACACACACACACACACACACACACACACACACACACACACACACACACACACACACACGTACACGCACACGCACACACACGCACACACACACACACACACACACACACACACGCATACACGCAGACACACAGACACACACACACACACACAGGCGCGTACACACACACACGTACACACACACACACATATGGACTGGCAGCCTACAGGCTTCACTCAGTTTTTTATTTATTATTTGGCCAAACATATAAGTAACACCAAAGAAGAAAAGGCCGCGACTTTGCATACAAACGTGTTTATTCAGTATATATATTTATACATGTACTTTATGTGTACATTACATTACATTACATTACATTTGGCTGACGCTTTTTAACCAAAAGCGACTAACAACATGGTAAACAGTAAGTTTTAGAACAATTCTCACAATTTTAGGACAGTTTAAAAAAAAACATTACAGTACAGTAAGAATAAGTAAAGGCCGGGTGAGTGCTGTTTTTAACAGTTACTTGTCAGTTTAAACGGCTGGTGAGTGCTAGGATCAGTAAGACTTGTTGTAAGTGTTGCTATGAGAGTAGATGTTCTCTAAAGAGCTGGGTCTTCAGGAGTTTTTGAAAGTGGAAAAGGATGTCCCTGCCCTTTGTAGGAACTGGCAGTGTGTTCCACCAACCAGGAACAACAGATGAGAAAAGTTTGATTGGCTTGAGCTGCACCGGGGTGGTAGAGCTTGTGCCGCGTCGTCAGGAGGAGCGCAGCGGGTCTGGAGGTAGTGTGTAAGTCTGTATGAGGGCATTCAAGTTAGTGTTAATTTCGGCCAGACGAGACAAGAGGAAATATGTTCACAATCCACCTTTTTTTCATGACTAAGACAGACGATGACGACGCCAGTAATGTCCTGGAAACACTAACTAAGACTATCTTAAGATGCATTATTGTTGTGAAAAAAGACGAGACTAAAATGTTTTGCATGAAATAAAAACTAAGATAAAATCTCCCTTCATGTTCGTCTACAAAATGAGAAGACAGAATATCTAGCTGTTACGCTTTTCAAAATATTCCGAATGAGTTCATATGCAAAAGGCTTTCCTGTAGGCTAGTCTATTTGCTGCTGCTGCAACCCTGTGGCTGCAACACCTAAACTACATGGAACAAGAACACTGGAGATTTCTGCCAGAGTTAGCAAGCTAACTACCTAAGCTTTATGCCACAATGCTACATACCCAGAAGTTGACGCTTCTCTCATACAAATTAACATCCCCCAGAATGTCCATACGAAAATGTTCAGCATGTAATGTCAACTATTCATCTAGTTAGACTGATGATGCAAAGTTTGCTAGCAAGTAAGCTAATATAGAAAGTTCGCTAGCAAGTTAGCTATGGCTAAGATGGAGAGTCTGTTTGGGGAATGTGTTGTGTTTGGGCGCATATCGCCATCTAGCGAGGTGGAGTAAAACATTAATAGTTTGGCCTACGACAGTGTTTCTCAAACTATTTCAGTTTCAGGACCACTTAACTAACCCTAGCTAAAAAAAAAAGATTAGACCTACATTTTAACAGTAGCCTATAATTAGTCTATAGGCCTACTCACTGAACCACCTTGCTTATTGTCTTTGCACTTTGCTTATTGTGTCAGAGGATTCATTCTGTATGATTTAAACTGGCATTTCTTACATAGACAGTGTTGCAGAACTGTTTGGATTTAACTAACTTAAGTTATTTGGCAAACAACTCATGTATATTATACAACAATTGGGTTCTATGGAACTATTTATTTGTTTCTGATTGGCGAGACGCGTTCCATGAGTTGGAATATCCCTGACATTTCAACTCAGACTTTGCACAGCTAATAATAAATCACTCAGCGATACAATGCTAAGATTTGACACAATGTTCTCATCCCAGCTCTCCACTATTTCAAGCAATGGGTCCCTATCTTTTTACTGTCTATGGTTACTCCTTAGCAAACCATAACGTAAACAGTGCTTCACCACATCTGTGGATTAAGCCACACAGTCAACTCAATGTAAGTAAGATAAACGAGGATGCTAATTGTTCTCAGCATTGCCAGCACAGTATAATATGATTGTCACTTGGAGGAGACTTTGTAGATAACTAACGCTAGCATAGTTAGCGAACCGGGCAACCTGCTAGCATCGCCACGTTAGGCTGTGCACAGTAGTGTAATATTTATTCACCATAAATTAATAAAGTTGAGTGGTTCTGCAATTGTCTATGGTTACTCCTTAGCAAACCATAACGAAACAGTGCTTCACCACATCTGTGGATTAAGCCACACAGTCAACTCAATGTAAAGTAAGATAAACGAGGATGCTAATTGTTCTCAGCATTGCCAGCATTGTGTATAATATGATTGTCACTTGAGGAGACTTGTAGATAACTAACGTTAGCATAGTTAGCTAACCGCTGCTAACCTGCTAGCATCGTCCATCAGGCTGTGCACAGTAGTGTAATATTTATTCACCATAAATTAATAAAGTTGAGTGGTTCTGCAATGTAGACTATGTTTTTTGCAGTACCATGTCCCTTACATGACATGGCCCATCCTTGTAACATGCATGCAGCAAACCTAGATATGAATGTGATTTCAGCCCGACTTTCAACATTTCTTTCAAGAAGACACGAAACCACAAAGATCCGTAATGAGGGATCTGGAATGTTGGTTACCTAGCAAAACCAAGACGCTGAAAAGGGAACTATTTTTTTGGCGCGAAAGAACGATGTCGAAATTAAATTTTTAAACAATAACAGGATGTTTTCAGATTATTTAGTTTGTGGTAGAATTGTTGTATAAAAGCAATATAGCATTTTCGTGATCATGGGATTGGTCATGGATATTCCTTGGGCTGTTGTTGCCTCATGCCACGGCCTCGCCGTGGCATTACGCTCAACAACAACACGTGTGGGAATATCCATGACCAACCCACTCTCACTAGATGCTATATTGCTTAATTATATTTTACCACGCCTGCTCGTGGACCACTTGGGATAGCTTGCGGACCACCAATGATCCCCGACCACACTTTGAGAAACACTGGTCTCGAATATGACAGTGGTCCAGTCAAATCTTTACTGTCTATGGTCATCCCCAGCCGAGCTATAACTGTAGCTCGACTTACCTGTGCATGTAAACATACTGACTGACAAAAATCAGAATGAGTAATTATAACAGACAAGTAGCCCTGTGGACATACACAATATTGTTGGAAAATTGAGATGTGTGAAACACTATTTGACTCAAATGGTAATCAGAAATAATTTGTTATAAAAAAAAGACTAAAATGTGTTGACTAAAACCGACTAAGACTAAGATACCTTTAGTTTTCTTTTTGACTAAAACTAGACTAAAATGATCGAGACTTTTAATTGACTACAACTTGACTAACAAAAAATGATATTTGAATGACTAAATATGACAAAGAGACTAAAAGGACATTTCGTCACAAGACTAAGACTATGACTAAATTAAAAATAGGTGACAAAATTAACACTAATTCAAGTAGGTACATCTGTACATGTTCACAGTGCATACTGCATGTATGTATTTATTTATGCTGATACTTATGTGTGTATACTGATAATGTATGTGTTGTATTGCATGTGTGTGTGTGTGTGTGTGTGTGTGTGTGCGTGTGTGTGTGTGTCTGTGTGTGTGTGTGTGTGTGTGTGTGTGTGTGTGTGTGTGTGTGTGTGTGTGTGTGTGTCTGTGTGTGTGTGTGTGTGTGTGTCTGTGCGTGTGTGTGTCTGTGTGTGTGTCTGCGTGTGTGTGTCTGTGTGTGTGTGTCTGTTTGTGTGTGTGTGTGTGTCTGTGTGTGTGTCGTGTGTGTGTGTCTGTGGTGTGTGTGTCTGTGTGTGTGTGTGTGTGTCTGTGTGTGTGTGTGTGTGTCTGTGTGTGTGTGTGTGTGTGTGTGTGTGTGTGTGTGTGTGTGTGTGTGTGTGTGTGTGTGTGTGTGTGTGTGTGTGTGTGTGTCTGTGTGTGTACTTTATAACGTGCCAATGGTTTTCTGCACCGCCTCCTCATCTCGAGTGCTGTGAAGCCCACCACCGTGCTGTGCTGGCACACCAATTAATGCTCTTAATTTGCAGCCGGCATTTGTTTTTTTTATGGATTTGGAGCGCGTCCTATCATTTGCCCAGGCATTAGGCCCCTCTGACAGGCATGGGAAAACATTTAGAGGACATCAGCATTCAGGTCAGAAAGCAGGAGGCAGGATCCGGAGCCTTCTCACCTCCCTTATCAGCTCTGCAGAGCTCCGAGCCCTGTCACTTCCTCTGCTGGCCTTTCAAAAGCCCAAAAACCGCTCAGAACCCCCGTCTGGTCCACAGCCATATACATCTCTATCAACGGCTCGGATCTGTTCTATACCCCATAGCCCCAAAAAACATTTTGCCACGGCAACAGGATTGTGTAGCTACATGTGTACTTTCGCTTGTCTCTGTGTGAAACGCTTCGGTAGCAATTTGTGTGTTTTTTTTATTATCAGAGCTGATTGAGAAGAATGAATAATTCATTAAAGTTTATCAGCGATATATGAATAATATATGAAAGACAGCAGCAGATTTTCAAGGCTGCTGAGATTTTTTTCCCTTCCTTTTGCAGTTGTGGTTGGCTGGCAGTGACGGCGTAATAGCAGCCATTTTAGCTCTCCGTCGGCGCAGGCACCTTTTGTTAAGCCTTGTCATATTATTAAAATCGTCTGCAATAATTCATTGGGGTGCTCTTTTTGTGTAAAACATTAAAGTATTTAATTGCGAGCATTCCCTCTCCTTTGGCCAAAGCGTTAAATGGGATGGTGAGATGTTATCAAAGGGGAGAACGAGACAGAAGAGACCAGCGTGACTCAGCACTAGTGCTCAGCGGAGACTTGAGTGATCTTGCTCATTGTCTGCTGAATTACACTGGCTGGGTTGGAGTCCAGCCTCACTTGCAGACGTAATGCCGATGCTCACCCCCCGTCTATTCACTGATGCCCAAGTTGTCTAAGTGTAAATGGAGGCGGCCTTTTCATTTTAGCCCCGACGAGAGATTATCGGGCCGTCTCATCCACAGCATACATATCGAAAAGGTGCACCTGGACCTTCAACTTCTCAGAGTCTGCCACCAAAGGATTTGTTTAAGTGTTCACAAATTGGTATTATATTCCAGCTGCATTCTTTCATATTTGCAGACATATCCAAAGACACACACACACAGAGAGAGAGAGAGAGAGAGAGAGAGAGAGAGAGAGAGAGATGCACAAACTACAGGGGCAGTAGCAGCCAGAGAGTAGCGTTGGTGTTGGACACCTTACAGCCAGAGCTGATTGCACTGAACCAGCTAGAGCAGCCTGAGGTGGTCAGCGAGGTCTTTGCTGTTCCAATACCGTTTCAGCATCCAGGGCCTCAGAATGAGCCAGAGATCACTGATGAGCACAGACTCCCAGCAAAACTTTGCCCCGTGAGAAAGGAGGATAATTAGGTTCACTTTTCTCTCTCTCTCTCTCTCTCTCTCTCTCTCTGAGCGGAAGTGAGTGCGTGTGCAGAGTGTGAGCGTGACTGAAGGCCGATTCTGGCTTGAGTGAGTGCCCTTTACATTCTAACTTTTCTATCTTTTTGTTTGTTTAAATATTTATTTGTTCGATAGTATTGTTTGTTAATTGAATTGAGAGTCTGCTGCCAGCTTTAAGCTGGGTAGTATGGCAACTCCTAAATCAAAACTTGATTGTTTAACCAGACGGCATGGCGTTAAAGTGGCGTCTAGTGTTAGTGTGGAAGCGTGTAGTTTAGCGGTGGGTAAAATTGTTGGATACGATAATGTATTGTCGGCATCTAGAATGAACAATGCGATCGTTCTTTTTTTGAGTACAATCGAAAAAGCCTATGAAGTTGTTCAATCTGGAATTGAAATTGATGGTTGGCTTGCCCCTGTTCTTCCACTTAGTAGCCCATCTAAGAAAATCACATTGTCTAACGTGCCACCGTTCTTAAAAGATGAGGTGTTAATCAGAGAACTTTCGAAGTATGGCAAAGTGGTGTCTCAAGTTAAGAAAATACCTGTGGGATGCAAGTCAACTTTGTTGAGCCATATGGTGTCTTTTAGACGCCAGGTGCATATGTTTCTGAAACAGGACTGTGATTTTAGCGCAGTGTTCAAGTTTAATGTTGATGGCTATGATTACACTGTTTATGCAACATCAGACTCAATGAAATGTTTTGGTTGTGGTGGACATGGACATTTGGTTCGTGCTTGCCCAAACAAAAAGATAATGTTAAAGAACAAACTGATACACCTGCAAATGATTCTGAAATTGGTGAGGAAACTGAGCCATCTGACCCGCCCACTATTACGGCTGGTGGTGCAGAGTCTGTGTCTGTAGTGGTAGAATTCCATGTGCCGACACCGGATTTATCAAACGTGGTTGAGAAAAGAGAATGTGACCGAATCGAACGAAGCCGCTGAAAAAAAAAACAGTGGAGTCTGAAATAATTTTGGCTGCGCCCGCACAAGCCGATGTTATCATGGATGAGGGCAGTTCTTGTGAACCTGCAGGGTTACGGATACTGTAGGCCTAGAGGCTGCAGAGTTGGTTAATAAGAGAACTGGTACACAAGCAGAGGAGGCTGGCTGTGAAACGGTCCGAGAGGGAAAATGTTTTCAAAATTCCCAAAATAAACGAAAGAAATCCTCTAGTAATAAAGCTACAAAACAATGGAAAAAAGACATTGATGTTGAGCTACCAATTACAGATAATGACCATGAGAGCGATGGTTACTCCACTGATTCTAGTTTGTCAAGTTCACAATCACAAGAGCTTTCTCAACCGTTAGTTGTCGTGTACTCCCTCAGGAGATAAGACATTTTTACAGACTACCAAATTTGTGCGTAATGTCAAGGTTGAGGATTATTTTTCCAATATACAACAGTTCATTGATGATGCCAAATATCTAATGAGGACAAATGAGGACGGAGGTTTTACTGACCAAGAGATGTTTCGCTTGGTTAAGATTGTGCGCAAGTTGAGAAAAGGAGAACCGATTGGAAATGATGGTGATACTCAGTAAAATATGTATGTTTATTTTCTTTGTCTTTTTCTGGTTACTTTCTTTTTTTGAAATGGGCGAAGTTAGAGTCGCTACTTTGAATTTGAATGGGGCCAGAGACGGGAGGAAAAGAGCAGAATTCTATGAATTAAGCAGACAGAAAAATATTGATGTTTTCCTTGTTCAAGAGACACATAGCGACTTAACTAATGAAGTTGATTGGGTGAAGGAGTGGGATGGGCGTGCCATACTCAGTCACAATACGTCCTTAAGTGGAGGTGTTGCTATCCTCTTTTCAAAGTCGTTTCTTCCATATTCTTATGATGTGGAAGAGGTGGTTAAAGGAAGACTATTGAAAGTAAAAGCAGTTTTTGAAAATGATGTTTTTGTTTTCATTTGTGTTTATGCTCCTACCTTAGCTGCAGAGAGGATGTGTTTTTTGGATAAGCTTGGTGATGTTCTTGGTGCATGTAATAGTACTGATTTTCTTTTCTGGGTGGTGATTTTAATTGTACTGCTGATATTTTAGATAGAAATCATGTAGAACCTCATGTAGCCTCTCGCAAGCGTCTTATTGAGTTAATTGAAGCATATGAATTGATTGACATATGGAGATCTTTTCACAAAAAACAAAGGCAATATAGTTGGTCTCATTGTCGTGATAATTATTTATCAATGGCAAGACTTGACCAAATGTACTGTTTTAAGCATTTTTAGTGCTTTTTCGATGTTCCTATATCAGTCCTGTTGGTTTTCTGACCATTGCATGGCATGTTGTGTACTTATAAAATCTGCGGTTAAACCAAAAAGTGCGTATTGGCATTTTAATAAGATGTTGTTGGACGATCAAACTTTTAGAGAAGCTTTGCTGTTTTTGGGAGAGTTTTAAGTTGGAGAAGCCTTTTTTTTCCCTCTTTGCAACAATGGTGGGATGTAGCAAAAATTCAAATTAAACATGTATGTCAAAAATATACTTTCAATGTCAGTAGAGACCTAGCTAGATCCATGAAAACTTTAGAAAAGGAGATTGTGGATTTGCAAAATGTGGTTGATAACAAAGGAAATTCAGAACAAATAGAATTACTTAAAAGTAAAAAAGTGGAATTGGCTGATTTTTTGGGGAAAAAAACACAGGGCGCTTTGATCCGCTCAAGAATACAAAATGTATCTGTAATGGATGTTCCGTCTAAGTATTTCTTTAATTTAGAGAAGAAAAATGGAAGAAAAAAGTTAATTCATGCTGTGCGCTCAGAAACAGGAACATTGTTGACTAAGCCAAATGAAATAAGACAACGAGTAAGGAATTTTTACTCAGAACTTTTTAAAAGTGAATTGGTTGGAAATCAGGAGATTGAGCGTGGTTTCCTTCATGACTTGCCAACGGCTTTCAAAGGCTTCAGCAAAGATGCTGGATGGAGCTTTATCACTGAAAGAACTCTATACAGCCCTGATGGGTATGGAAAATGGACGTGCTCCTGGCATTGATGGACTGCCAGTTGAGTTTTACAAAGGCTTTTGGGCAGTATTGGGGAAAGATCTCCATGAAGTGCTGAATGACAGTATAGAGAAAGGAATCCTTCCTCTGAGCTGTCGAAGGGCTGTGTTGACACTGTTACCAAAAAAAGGTGACTTGACCGACTTGAAGCATTGGCGCCCAGTGTCTCTCCTGTGCATTGATGTTAAAATGTTTTCCAAAGCACTAGCAACTAGATTGAGAGAAGTGATGGAACAAATAATACATGTTGATCAAACCTACTGTATTCCTGAAAGGTCAATTTTTGACAATATTTTCCTTGTTCGAGATGCAATTGAAGTTTCTAGTAAGTTAAAAAAGAATTTTGGATTTGTTTTCATGGATCAGGAAAAAGCTTTTGACAGAGTTGAGCATAAGTATTTATGGGGGTGTTAGAGGCTTTTTGGATTCAATTAGGGTTTTATTAATTTAATTAAGGTGCTCTATAATGACATTGAGAGTATAGTGAAAGTTAATGGTGGTTTGTGTCCCCTTTTTTAAAGCACTAAGAGGTGTAAGACAAGGTTGTTCATTGTCTGGAATGCTCTATTCCATGGCAATAGAACCTTTGCTTCACAAATTAAGGTGTAAAATGACTGGCTTTTCTCTGTCCAATTGTGAAAAGGTTTTTTGTTTATCAGCATATGCCGATGATTTGGTTGTAGTAGTCAATGATCAAAATGATGTTGATACCTTAAATGATGTTGTGAAGGATTTTGGAGTGATATCATCTGCAAAGTCAACTGGAAAAAAAAAAGTGATGCTTTTCAGATAGGTGATTGGGTAGATGGACCAGCCAAACTCCCAGAAGGGTTAAATTGGAAAAAAGGGGGTTTCAAATATCTGGGTGTTTTTTTGGGAGATGATAACACTGTACAAAAGAATTGGGATGGAGTCATTGAAAAAGTGAAGGGACGTTTAAAAAAATGGACATGGCTACTACCTCAGATGTCATATAGGGGCGCTGTCTGGTTATCAATAATCTAGTGGCATCCTTTTTTTGTGGCATCGGCTGGCTGTTTTAGATCCACCATCAGGTCTTTTAATGAAGATCCAGTCAACCCTAATAGATTTCTTCTGGGATAAGTTGCATTGGATCCCTCAGAGTGTTTTGTATTTACCAAAAGAAGAAGGTGGCCAGTGTTTAATCCATTTGCCCAGTAGAGCAGCTGCTTTTAGGCTTCAGTTCATTCAGAGGTTTTTTACTGGGCCAGAAGATCTTGTTTGGAGGCCTGTGGCTTGTGAAATCATGCATAATGTGAGTGGTTTGGGTTTAGACAAATCTTTGTTTTTCCTGGATCCTCATGCAATACATTGTATTGATTTACCTGTTTTTATAAAGGACTTTTTAAGATCTGGGGTTTATTTAATGTTAGCCGAATGGGAAGAGACTGGTTCTTTGCATTGGCTCCTAGAGGAGCCTCTAATCTATGGATCAAGACTGGACATTTCAAAGAATGTAATGCCTGGATTGAACAGTTATTTATGCATTACTGGACTTACACGTTTGCGTCATTTGGTGGATGTATCAGGCTCTCTTATGGACAGTGCCACACTGGCTGTGCGCATGGGAGTGAGGTCCTTGCATTATGGTGGATAAGATGTTGCATTGCTGGAGAACAGAACTAACATCACGTGACGCAAAAATGATAAGAATTATGTTGATGGCGTTTTGATTCCTGATAGAGAAGACCCTTTTCCTGAATTGTCACTTACACCGAAATTAAATGATTGTAAAGGTATTTTTTGCCCCTCCAAAGAAATAGATTTCAGCGAAGTCAATGGTAAAATGTCTTTACAAGACCTGTGTTAAAGTGATAAATAAAGAAAGGCTAGATGGAAAGGTTGACGCGCCCTTGGCGTTCTACTTTTGGTTTAGTAAGTAATGTTCAACCAGAGTGGAAATCTCTATACAAACCACCATTAACTAAAAAGAGCTGGGGACTTACAATGGAGGTTACTGCATGGTATTTTGGCAGTTAACTCTTTTATTTCTGTTTTAAATCAAAATGTAAGCCATGAATGTCCTTTTGTTTGGAGAGAGAGACTGTTTTTATGCCTACTCAAATTGTTTCAGACTGCCACCTTTGTTTAAGTTGTTGGCAAAGCTATTAGAGTGTTTTGGAGTTTTTTCTCTATTCAGACCTTCATATTGGGGTTTAAATATGTTCAGAAAGAACGTTGCAAGTGTGAAATGATTAATTATATCTTTGGGAATGCTAAGATGGCCATTTATATAAGTAGGAAGAATAAGATTGAAAAAGACTCTGACCATGATGTAATTGACATTTTTATTAGCCTGGTGAAATCAAAGAGTAAAATTAGAATTTGACTTTTATGAAACAAAAGGTGATTTTAATTCTTTTGAAGAAGAATGGTGCCAAGGTGGAGCAATATGCTCAGTGGTCGATAATGAATTATTTTTTTCAGGTTATTTTCTTTGATTTTCAGTTTTTCTAAAAAAAGTGATGGTTTTATGGTAATGTGATTCGTGTGTTTTGTAATAAAGAGGCTGTTAAAATTCAAAATTCTCTCTCTCTCTCTCCCTCTCTCTCTCTCTCTCTCTCTCTCTCTCTCTCTCTCTCTCTCTCCCTCTCTCTCTCTCCCTCTCTCTCTCTCTCTCTCTCTCTCTCTCTCTCTCTCTCTCTCTCTCTCTCTCTCTCTCTCTCTCTCTCTCTCTCTCTCCCTCCACTGATTAGGCTGTGAAGTGCTGCACTTCTCATTTTCGCAACCTTGGGGGAGGCCACGGAGTAACAAATCCTCTGCGTTGCACAATAAATGAAATAATATCACACAACACATCCATGTTTAATTAATAGCAAAGCGAACATCAAGAGTTGTTGTGATCTAAAAATACACCATCTAACCGTAAATGATCTGCCCTCTTGGCCGTTTAATAATTTATGAACAAATGTTGTTGGCTTGTTTCAGGCTGGTAGGTTGCTCTTCCTTGCTTTCAGTGGTGTACTGTACAGTGTACAGCATGCTGCATAGTATTTGGAAACATTTAACGGCTCTGTTCAGCATGTGTAATGTAAGGTATTAACATGTGTAATGTAACTATATGAACAGTGCTTCAAAATAAGATTGATTTTAGCAATGTTAGTGTAAAATGCTGTTTGCCAAACCCTAGTGTGTGTGTGTGTGTGTGTGTGTGTGTGTGTGTGTGTGTGTGTGTGTGTGTGTGTGTGTGTGTGTGCGCGCACCCGTGTGTGTCTGGCAAGGCACCCTTTGATGTCTTTGAGCCAAAAGGTTAAACAATCTCTTGTTGACTGCTGTGCTATCGCTGTGCCATTTTCAATATGTGACAGTTGCTCTCGAATTGTCATGTTTTTTTTATTCACAGTTGACTTGCATAAGACCTTTGTTCAGGTCTACACGTATATTCAATTTAATGCTATATTCAATTTAATGCTAATGCTGGACAAACCTATCTATACTGCAAATTGAGCTTTCGTCCCTTCATATAGTAGTCATCACTTCCATTACATACTGCACCTCAAAGGAGGTTGTTTCCCAGTGAGTTTCAGGCGCAATCCTGGATCACTCATAAGAGAGGGGAATGTACTGTAGAGCACTCCTCCGCAGGCCCGTGTGCTACGGAGAGAGGATGCTCAAAGCACTCATGACCCAAAGAGTGGGAAACATCACTCACCCCTTACTCTATGGCTGACTTGACTTTTCCACCCTACATATCTCGTATAAAAGCTAATCACAGTATATGTCAGTCACTTTGGACATCCTCCACTGATTCCTGACAAAAGTTGCAGTGGCTCTTTTTGTGTTGCGCCAGTAATGATGCATTTTAGACCAGTTAGTCAGCTCAGTAATGGCAGAGAAGTACATTCACCTCATTGTTAGAATACTCTATATGCAGAGACATTCCTGTCCATGCAAAGCCATTATAATGCAGCTCTTTCCCCACTCTGTATAGCATCTATACAGCACAAAAGGTAACCAATAAAAGAAAAGGTCCACCCCTGGAGCCGCATTGGTGTGCGTGCAGCTGAGCTAGTGGCTGCATCTGTATTCTGCTGCTGTGTTTACTCCTCCACGAGATGAGACCTCCATGTTCCCTGCCACTCAGTAGACTCCATTTAAGAGGCTGCAACAAAAGAGTCCCCAGCTTCAAGTCAGCCATCGCACAGAGAAGGAAGAAAATGGCAGACTATGCTTTTACAGGGCAGAAGTTAAGTGTGCTGCTTTTAGGTACTGTAACACCCTAAGTGACATTGGTAATGTTGACAGGAAGATGCCCTGACTTTATATAATTGAATATCATTCTTGAACCACCAGCACCTCTTTAAAGTAGCAATGGAGGAGTACATTAAAGAGTATTATATTCATCCTAATGTATTTTTGATGCACTAACTAACACATGCAAAGATAGCTTGAGTGTCTGTTTTGAAAAATATGCAGAGGCCTCTTAGTGACTTAAAGGGAAGCAAGATGACAGCCATGGCAGGAGGCGTCCTCCTCCTGCACACTAACACAAGAGCAGAGAGGAAAGGAGCACTAATGAGTGGCCCTGGATAGAGTCCTTAAGGCTGCTGCTTTTGATCAGAGTGGACAGGTCTTGTGGTTTTGTCGGTCAGCTGATGAGCTGGTGGTGTGTTTATTTTCAAATTTTGTAGACAGTGTGTGGGTATGTTTTTCTGTGTTCATCTTGTATTCTACAGAGCAGTTGTCCTGAACAGCTACAATTTCCCACCTCCACTTGTTATAAATTGGCCATTTAAAGAGCAGGGGGGAGGAAAAAGCATAGACTGTCAGCCATTCATCACCTCTTTGTAAAATGAGATTCAAGTTTTCTCTTGGTAGCTGAGAGAGAGTGCGCTGCCAGTTCTCCATTTGCCATTTTTGTTTTTTCTTTGTTTTAGGTTGCTT
The DNA here is from genome assembly GCF_017589495.1 of Alosa alosa. Lineage (NCBI taxonomy): Eukaryota > Metazoa > Chordata > Actinopteri > Clupeiformes > Clupeidae > Alosa > Alosa alosa. The sequence continues at coordinate 25,536,642 of NC_063194.1, forward strand.
TGGGCTGGTGACTCGCCGGTCCAGCACTAAGAGCTCTCTCTCTCTCAGGGGTGGGGGTGGGGGGGGGGTTGTGGGAGGTTTCGCTATGTTGCTAGCACCCTTACCTCCAGGTACCCTTAGTCAGTCAGATGTGAAATAAAGTTTACCCAAAGATCCTCTCACTGTTTCCGTGCCTGTCTCTCATAAGGAGCCCAGTGCTGAAACTGCCAGGGAAATAATACACTCTACCTCTAGATATTTGTGTCGCTTCTCTTGTTACTCATTAACTGATATTTAGAGGCGAAAATTGAATATCACTCTGCCTTACTGGTGCGATGCAAATGCATGTCTTTATTGCTTTGTTATTTAAATTTGATTAATTACATGGTCTAAATATTTCCCGTAGGTGCTTAATCACTGTGTCACATACAAATCGCTTGCTTTAGCCTCTGTCACTCGAAATTGGTCCTGTGCTGAATTGTTCCCATGTGTGTTTCTCAGTATTCCATCTCCGAGGGCCTGATTGGTCCATCTGCATGAACCTGACCACCCTTGTATCCGTCCCCAAGGAATGATTAGACGCATAGATGGCAAAGTTTTAAAATAGAATCCCATCACTCCTCTTGTGTTGAAATGAGGTGAAAGTGCTGCCAGGAGGACACGGTTGTTGCATCAGGCCCAACTAAAGCTCTCTCTTCCCAGAGACGATCTCAATCCAGGGTTCCCACGGGTCCTTGAAATCTTTTAAAGTTTGTGAATCTAAAAAAAATAATTCAAGGCCCTTGAAAGTTTTTGAAAAGAGACATAAATAAATGGAGGTCCTTGAAAGTCCTTGAATTTCTTTTTGAGAAAAAAAAAAAAAAATCCATACAATTACGTACAATTCCGCTTATTAACATGTACACGGCCAGCGTGATTTCTGCGTGTTTCCCGTGTGTAGTGTTTGTTGCCCAAATATTTAATTTAACATTCTGATGAATAAACCGACATGTTCATGGTAACGAGTTTAACTTGTTAGTTAAGTTTATTTCAGTTTAGTTTTATGCAAAATACAAACATGAAAAATAAAAAAGGCCTGTCATGTGACCAAAAATAAAAGAAAACTGTGACAAGCATGGGCGTAGATTTGCGTGGGGGGGGGAATAAAAGATGTAATAATCATTCTCTGCGCCCATCTCTACATCTATTCGTCTTGGTGGAATACACACTCTTCACGCAACACATGACAAACTATATATCAGAATAAACAGCAGACCTTACTGAACACAAAGGTGTAATGCATTCCCATGTATAGTTAGCTGTTCCAGAGTAATCCGGTTTTGAAATAAATTGTAGCAAAATTCAACATGGTCTTTCGGCTTTAAACATTTCTTAAAACTGAACTGTGCTTACATCGCCTAGATTTCTGTAAATATGAGAATCAGAGAATATACATGCAGCTCACGGTTAAGAGTTTTTTTTTGTTTTCACAAAATGCTAATCATGCATGTATTTAAGTTTATTAAAACTGAGCTGTGATTAAATGGGTCAATGCGTGATTTCATAACAGACCAAATAGAAAGTAAATGTTAAATGTTAAATATAGCCTACATATCTGTACATATCAAAATCAGATTATGTGCTACACAGTATAGTTAGATCAAGTTGGCCAGTAGCACATTTTAATCATGGATAGTTGGACAGTAGCACATTTTAATCATTTTATATATCTATAGTGGCTGGTGAAAGAGTTGAGTGGCTTTTTTGGTGGGGGGCAGTGGGTAGTGTCCCCATGAAAGCTCAGACTAAACCTACGCCCTTGGTGACAAGGTATCCTTGGTCTGTTGAGGTGACATGATTTAACCATGCCCGCGCTTGAAATGTATCAACACAACACAGTAGGTCCTTGAATTTAAGGATATTGGGCCTGGAAAGTCCTTGAAAGGTCTTGATCTTAACCAAGGTGTGGGAAGCCTGTCAATCACTCGCCCTCTTCATCACAGCGCTGTGCTCAGAGCTCCACAGACTTGGGCCTTTGTGCTTGTTCTCTCCTTGCCTTGGCGCTCCCATAGGTGCGGCTGTATACTCAGCAATCTGGGGGCTCAGGTACTCTGTTTGTTCTCACGGGGCTTATGCAAACCCCCCAGCCGTGTTACGAAACACCTGGAAGATTGTCATCATTTCATAGGGGGTTTTCATGCAAGTGATAACAATTTAAAACTTTTGTGTGTGCAAAGTTGCATTCCTTACTTCCACAAAAAAAATGGCCTTTGGCAAAACTGAAAGTCACTGTGTTTGCTCTGCTTGCGTGCTTTCTTTAGTGTGAACCCACACAGTAGCACCCTTGGAATAGCTCTCCTTGATGAATTTATGCACTTTTTTCTGGTTCCCAGGCTACCAGTGCAGTGTTCTTTGTACACATATGAGCTGTGCCTTCATCAAACACAGTCGCGCTCTATGTGTGATGCTTGAGGTTCTGTAGAGTAATTACAATCCCGTTTTTGTGCTCTCTGCATTTGAGGTCCCCCCTCATTAAAGACACACTGTATGTAATGTGTAATTGGCAAATGTTGAATTTCCACTTCAATGGCCCAGTGAGTGATTGTAAAAGTCAGTAAAGCCTCGTTGACATTGTTTTCCCTTCTCTGTTGTCGACGCTTGTCAGGTTCCTCTCACGCACAAAGAGGACTTTGACAGAGAGTGGCAGTGGCACTGGAATAGGCCTGTCAATTGGCACTCAACAAAATGGCATTCCGTAAGCCACACAACACAGCAAGGCTAACTCCCATTTAAACCAATGCAAACCGAGTCTCCTTCATTAGCAAGGCTTCGTTATTTTCATAACAGATCAAACAAGCCATGCTCGCTGCCTGCCTGTCTGCCGGCTTGTTATTCGTTTCCTTCCTTGTGTCCATGCCGAGCAAACAGCAGAATGAAAGTCTGTTGTATAGAAAGGAGCGTATCCTCTAACAATAATATTTTGTCATTTTACTGTTAATATGTAAAAGAGTCAGGTGATAAAAAAAATTGAGCAGACAGAGTTAACATGAGGAGCGTGGCAATTCAAACAAACCCGCCCATGTTGTGAACGCACCACAGGCAAGGGCAAGTTGATGAGGAGGCCTGTGGTGCCGATGATCTCATTTCCCTGTACTCACATTCACTTCCATATGGCAGACTGCTGTCAAAGCTGCATGGTCAAATTAAAGTACATCAAAACCTGTCTTAAAAACAGCCTTAAACCATGACATAATTACACCATCTTCCAATCTTTCTGTGCTACTTTTTTAGTAAACACATCCTTTGAAATAGCTATTGCTAGTTTATGTTTGTTTGGGAGAGATTAAACAGCCTACAGAATGGCATGGCAACATACTGTATGGGGAAAGAAATGGACATGTTATACATTATTTCTAGCCTTGTGCTTTGGAGTCGTTGTTTCATGAGGCTACAGGGATGAAGAAACGAGAGCTTGAGGAGATGAGTGTGGAACAGAGAGAGTGCTTCTGTGGTACTGGCAGAAATCAGTGTAATTACAGAACTTCATACACAATGTCTCTTGGATATTACAGCCGACTATTTGTTTCTTATCTGGCAAGTGTGCCCTGAATTTACATCATCTTATCAATATTAATTGGCAGATCAATGCAAAGCCTGAGCCTCGGGGTCTCCTGTGTGCATGCAAATGAAAAGGCAAGAGGCAAAGTTCTCTGCTGTTTTTCAGTGATGCTTCAAATGACTTGTGTGTCTCTGAGGACACACACAAAGGTGCCCCGCCTAGCGCACGCACGCGCACACACACACACACACACACGCACACACACACACACACCGTGGCACATGGCAGGCTACTGCAGTGGGTTACGTTCTGTGAGTTATTTTTGCCTATGTGCAATGTCCCCCCCCACACACACACACACACAGCGCACCCCCTTCCCATGCCCTGGTCCCTCTGCCACATCCACTGCCCCCCACCCCACCTGCCCACACTCTTGCGTCACATATGGGTCAGATGCTTGTCAAAGCCAGACGCACAAAGAGGGCTTTCAAGCTGCATGGGAGAGACAGTGAGAGGAGTGGACTCTTTGATGAAGGCGAGCCTTTTGCCCGAGATGCATTTACAGGGGTTTTTATTTCTGAACACATCTCTGTTAATTTGGCAAACATGACTAGCGCACAGGGTAATTGTCTTTTCTCTCTTTATTTAATTCGAATAAACCTCCTGAGGCACTCTTTCTTTTAATTACACTCTTATCTACATTATGCTTTTTTTAGTAAATGATGCAGATAGAAGCTGCCAGAGTGTGCCTCTGACCTCAATTTAATGTTTTTTTATTTTATTTATATTTTCAAAATCTGTTTACAGGATGTGGGTTTTTTTTAAACTCCTCCGTGCCTCTCCTCCTCCCAGTGCGAGCAGGAGAACTCCCTGAGTGTGTTTTGGTGGCGGGCAAGCGTGGGCTGGGGGGGGGACAGCTGCAGGAGCGACCCTGCCAAGGACGTGGCTTCTTCCCATGCCTGTTCAGCACCATTAAATGGGTCATTGAACGGCTAAATGGAGTCATTATGATGAGTAATTAAAAGAATAGCGGCCCCAAGACTCAGGGACCCTCGCCCGGGCGCTCTCTGGGTTCCTCAGCGCCGCGCGGCATCTCACAGGCTCGCACTGCACGGCAGCTGCCGACGGGGCTCCAACTATCACCTCTTTCACTCACATGCAAATGGCGTCCGCACCAGCTAATTAAACAGCAAAATCTGTGGGTCCTCTGCTTTATTGAAATTCTGCCTGAGTGTGCAGCCATCTCTGGGAAAACAACATTTTCTTGATTTTTTTTTATTATTTTTTTGGAGGAGGAGGAGGAGGATGGGGGCTTGTTATTGAGGTATTTTGCATACACATTAGGTGATCAACAAACCACGAGGAACCCAAGTCTCAGTGTCGTTCTGTAGAAAATACGCCTGCTGGGAATTTGAATGTGGATTCTTCGGAAATTGCTATGGACACAGGGCCTTCAGTATTTATTTGCCAGACCCCTAAGTTTACACAAACATGGCGTCTACCACAGGGTGTTATACAAATAGCTTAGAAGCATTGCACTTTCATGATGCATGCCAAGCATTCACATTTTGATCTTGTTTACATTGCCAGTCCAAGAACCATTTCTACTCTAAAACTCCTTCCAACATGAGTAAAAATAGACACAATGGCTGCCTGATATCCATGGCGCCTGTGTGCAGTGATAGAACGTGCCTTAATATTGCTCAGTTTTTTCCACGTCTAGCCCTCTGTAGAAGGACTGAGACATCCTAATCCTGATTCACCACATCACAGTTTCTGAGCCTGAATCAAAGAGAAGGGCTGGGGGATGAGGACAGGACTTCATGGTGAGGCTGTGAATGTATCACTTCATTAAAGGTTGTATCAGCGATAGCGGGGATACGTCACTTCTGTTGATGTTCAAATAAAACAGAGCTAGCTCGCTACTCCCTCCCCCTCCCTCCCGTGCAATTAAAACTCTCCTAAACGCGCATCTCGTCGATTATTGGTTGAAACACTTTATTTTGCCTTTGAGTGGGTTGCCAACCCTTGTTGATAGCAATTGTTTTTGTGTAAAGATCTCGGAGCCTAGGCGCCTACAGAGACGCGGTTTTTTGATGGCCTGCATATGGGGCAGACAGCTAGCGGATCGTTAGGAAAGATTAGATGAATGTGATCATTTATGTTTGGGCCTTTTTTGGGCCTGAAATCGCTGATACAACCTTTAAGGTCCCTATGTGCACAGGTGACTGGGCTCCACTGACTACACCTTCCTTGTGAATTAATCCTCCAAAACATAAACTGGCAAACTTCAATGTTCACTTGAACACAATCAAAATCCATGTGAGTTCACAGGAGTGACTTACGGGTGATAATTAATTTGGTCATACAACCTGAGAAGGACTGAAAGAGAACCTCTGGCCCAGACATTTAGTGAGAAATTGACTTCTGAGATGGATGTAATGGAAAAACCCAGTGCTTGGATAAGGGAAAAATATTACATGACACACACCTATATTGATTTACAGTACCCGTAAATAAATTCTAACTGAATACATGAAGGTCTTCTATGTTTCTTATTATGGTGGCCTTGTCTCTTAAAAGGACTAAGCCAACAGGTCAACTCCTGACCTTCCCCTGGTTGGGGTTAGGAAGAGCTGTGTTGACCATAATTACTCTGCCCCCTCCAACCCAACCCAACACACACACACACACACACACACACACAATCTCTCGCTCTCCATTCTCTCTCGTCTCTCTCTCTCTCTCTCTCTCATGTTCACCATAGATTGATAGACTGAATTCATGTAAATTAATTCTTTGAAGAAAATAAACTGGGAAATGGAATAATATAGTACCATTCCCTGGCTCCGTCCCTAATGCAGCAAAATTGATTGTCATTGTCATGTGCTCTGGCACACAGAATATTAGAGCTGGAGAAATGAATAGTTTGACCAATATAACATTGTTTTGATATCGGTGGACAGTAGGGCTGGGTCATCACAGCTCTATAAGGACAAATGCACACATCATGGGAGAGAGGATAGCAGCACTTCCTTATAGCTGCTTAACTGACTAGTATTTCTATTTACTTTGTGTGTTTTTTTTACTGTATTTTGCTTTTGAGGCTATCTTTTATTGTCATGCCTTATGGCAAAATTAAATCCACTGCATTAGAATTCCCATCACCATGTTTGGTGGTGATTGCCTTGTTGCACATCCTGGTTTTATAGATGTATAGTCAACGCAGTAGATGTTTTACAGTGTCATTGCATTTTACACAATAGAATGAAAGTGATTCCATTGGCACTGTTTGGTAATGGATTTGTACTGTGTGTTTCACCAGAGCGTGTGACCAGATGCTGATGGAGAGTCCCAGAGATGAGCTTTCTAAAAGGACAACTTAAACTGTTAAGCAGGGGTAAGTTCAACTCTTATGCTTTCAACAGTATGACTTTATCAAAAGATGTGGTTTATGTTACACCTAAATCCTTCAGAACACTAGGAGCAATCTTTCAAACAGAAAGATTGGTAAGGATGTATTCAGTGGGAGGCAAATGCCGTGAGCGTAAGATGCCTAATTTATTATACGCACCTATGATTAGATGATCAATACTCATCCACAACATGGGAGTAGTACACACACTAAAGTACTAGTATGCAGTAAAGTCACAAAAGGACATTCACTGAACAATGACTGAACTGAACTGAAATGAACATGAAAATAGCAGCCGTATGGATGTTTCTCATGCAAAAGACAATATCTACTGCATCTGTGTTCTTCATGTGTCTCAATCAATTTAGCTGTAAGAGTAGAGACAATGGGTCAACTCATGGACAGCTGCAAATTGTGAGATCATTGAGTTGGCTGAGGTTTAAGACATTCACAAGCAGAAAGTATTTGCTGCTGAAGTTAATTTTGAGATTGCATTCAGAGGGTATAAAAGTGTATAAGAGTCGATCAGTGAAGCTCAGGAAGATTGGTGAGTGGGTAAAGTCCATCATGACACAGGATGGCATTTTGGTCAGAGATAGCAAGTCTGAAAGGTTTAAAATTCCTCAGAATCCGAGTGTACTCTTTGCCTGCATCCCATACCTACAGACGGAATATCCCAGCAAAGCTGTGCAGTGTTTACTGTATAAACCATGAGTATACCAAGAATGCATGGATGGTATAAAAGTAGTACAACCGTATTGTCAAAAAAGTTAGGATGCTGCATAAAATGTCAGTATGAAACAGAATGGGATAATCTGCAAATCACAAAAACCCATATTTAGTTCTAAAAAGAACATAGACAACACTTGTTGAAACTGACAAAGTATGCTATTTTAATAATGAAAAATACTGTACAGTACTTTCATTTCTAATTTCATTTTTCTAATTTTTCTGTGATCTTGTGAGATTGCACGCACTGCGTAAAAACAGACCTGTTTCTGTAGTGAAAATCATTGCATAGGCTCAGGAGAACTGAACACAATGTTTGACGCTTTATCCACAAATTCTGGTTAAAATTCCATGCAAAAAAGATTAGATTAGATTAGATTAGATTCAACTTTATTGTAATTTAGCAGAGTACAGGTTCAGAGCCGAAAAAAAAAGAAATTATTCAGATATTATCCAGCAATGCTGCTATATTGTCTGGGCCCAATCTCATGTTAGACTGAGATGAAGGAGAGGCACAATTAATGCTGAATGATTATTACAGATTTTGAGCAACATATGTTGCCATCCAGACTATCTCATTTTCAATGAGGGCCTTGAATATTTCAGGAAAACAATGTCAAACTGCATTCTGCAGCGGAAGAGTCTGGGTGCTCAAATGGCCTGCCTGCAGTCCAGACTTTTGGAGCATCATGGAACAAGAAAACATGATTAAAAAGACAAGACCCCAGACTATTAAGCAGCTGAAAACCCATATTGAGCAAGAATGGCAAAACATTGGCATTCTATACCCATTTCCCATACTGTATGTTTAGAGAATGTTATTAAAAGAAGAGGTGACGCAAAACAGGGGTGAACACGCTGCAGTCCCAGCTTTTTTGAAACATGTTGCTGGCATCCAATTCCCCCAAAAATATACAAAATGAATCTTTTTCAACAACTGATATGTTGTGTTTGCACTATTCCTAATTAAATATATGGTACACATGTTTTACAAATCATTTTATTTAGATTTTACAAAGTGTCCCAACTTTTTTGGGGACAGGTTGTATAAGGCAGTTGTCTATTTACATGGTTGGTATGTACAGTATCAGATATGATCACAAACAAGCAAACAATCAAAAAAGTTCTGACTACCCATTTTTACACAGCTGTATATGCCCATGACAGCAACGGCACATTATCTACACTACACTACAGCACCGGCACATTATCTACACTACACTACACTACAGCACCGGCACATTATCTACACTACACTACAGCACCGGCACATTATCTACACTACACTACAGCACTACAGGCACATTATCTACACTACACTACACTACAGCACCGGCACATTATCTGCACTACACTACACTACAGCACCGGCACATTATCTACACTACACACTACAGCACCGGCACATTATCTGCACTACACTACACTACACTACAGCACCGGCACATTATCTACACTACACTACACTACAGCACCGGCACATTATCTACACTACACTACACTACAGCACCGACACATTATCACATTATCTACACTACACACTATGGCACCGCACATTATCTACACTACACTACACACCGACACATTATCTACACTACACTACAGCACTGGCACATTATCTGCACTACACTACACTACAGCACCGACACATTATCTACACTATACTACAGCACTGGCACATTATCTGCACTACACTACACTACAGCACCGGCACATTATCTGCACTACACTACACTACAGCACCGGCACATTATCTACACTACAATTTCTATTCTCTGCAAATGAGAGCAACAGTTTGGATGAAACATGAAAGGCAAAAAATATCCATAATTGATACTGTGAACTGCGTGTGCACCATTACTTGAGTTTTCTTTAATGTTTTAATAATTTCCACCTGTCAAAGGATAATCATCTCACCTCCACCCCCCACCACCACCCCCTTCCAAAAAAAAAACTGACATCATTGTCTCTTCATGTTCTCGACAAGCCCCCACACTGACAAAGGGTGTCCATGGAAATAATTATTCAAATTTTCATTTTTAAGAAGGCAGAGATTATCTTTTGATGTTTCCTGTGAAAGTCAAAATTAAGCAGCATATCAGATAGAATTTGAACATTTGATGTTGGCGAACATCAAATATTGAGCTACTGGCCCGAGCTTTATTCGTTTAATTAAAATGATCTGAGCCATGCACCGTCTTGCCAGGCATTTTACGTTGGCAGTGTTTGCTCTGAATGCAGTGGACACATGTGTTGACTGCCAACACACATCTGCCCACTCAGTCTGAGTGGGCTCACTCTGTGTCTCTTTGGCTGATGCAACTCTGCAACACCACATAGCAACTAAGTGTAGAGGGATAAGATACAGTCGAAGTTTCCCAGCATCTTTTGAAAGGAGTTCACTTTCCAATTTTTGTTTAGTAGTGAAATGTAAGAACAGTGTGGAGTTTGTCCCTGTGAGGAGAGGGGTTGTTGGGGACACTTGGCAGCACACAGTGTTTGCTGCAGGTGAAAAATGTGCACATTTTTGTTGTTTCATTCATTTTTTATGACGCTGACTCATAGCAGCATTAATGAACCACCTTTACCAAAAAGTTGCTCTTGCTGTGATAAAAGAAGCAGTTTAACTTCTTTTCAGCAGAAGGAACAAGCACATAACATTTATCCGTCACTGAGTGTAGTCATGCAGTGCATGAACAAAAAATAAATATTTTCTGTTCATCACCCCATATAAAGTCTACATTTACCTTATATTCAGATTCAAGAAGTGACCGGAATACTTGCGGAGTGATATGATCAGCAGCACAAAACCCGTTGCCATTGACAGCGGTAATTATATGTTTGCAGCGGTAATTACATGAATTTATTTTACCGTAGAACGTTGGGAAATCCCATTCAAGTCAATGGAGCGTTCTACTAGCATTGTGAAGAGCCGTTTAATATATATATATATATATATATATATATATATATATATATATATATATATATATATATGGTATATGAAACTACATAACACTCAACTTACAAATGAGTAGCCTAGGTCCCTCTGCTATATTTTATTGACATGGATAAGTAAGTTAAGTCAGGTAGGCCTACTCAATATTCAACTTAAGCTCAATACTGTTTGCGGTATGAGGAGCCTATAACTTTGACCTCAAAACCCTGCCATGTCTGAAGTCAAATTGTTAAAGTGCCAGTAAGCTGCATACTCTAATGTAGATACAGGGACCTATACAGGGACCTTTTAGCTGAGATGTTGGCCAGTGGCCTAATGAGCACACTGTATCATATATAACACAGCATTCCAAGCTTTTATTAATGATAATGTAAAGAGACATATCATATTGTGGAGTTTATTTTTTTGTTTTGGCAAGTAGCTGTATAATAAGCGGGAAGCAAGACCCCTCCACTGGCGTGTTGGGTCCGGTTTGCCCTCTTGGGACTTATTTTCCCGATGATGATGGGCGTTCTGTACATTATCCCTTACATAACATGTTGTAGGCTATACAATACAGGCCTACAATCAAGATAAAAAAGACAGCTGGATTCAATACACAATAAACAATACTGGGACAAATTTGGGATGGATTAAAAAAAAATACTCTGTAAGATCAGAATTTGTGAAAATAGTAAAAAAACAAAATCACTAGAAATATTGGCAGGTATGACTGTTCCTCTCAACTTCCTAACATTTTATGCAATTTTTTTCTCCTGCAACCTTCTCAGTCAGTACATTATGCAACTTTGTTTATAGCCAAAAACACCCTGGAAACGGAGAGCTATTTGAAACCTAAAGTGCTGGGCGTATAACAAAAACAGCTTTTTCTTTTGAGAAAAACACCCGGGTACACCTTGAGTCCTGTGCTACCCTACCATGCTATCTGTAAAACATCAGGGGCTGACAGCTGACACACTGCAGGACTAAAGACACACAAAAGCTTCTGAAAGGCCCAACCACAATCAATGCCCTCAGCACCCAACCTTCGCATCTGACTGTAATCTCAATCACAAACACGAGTTTTAAGGGTTTAAAGAAAACCAACTGAAAAACACGATACTTCCCTTAGTTTTAATGAGTGAGCTGTACTAATTAAAATTACCTTATTAAAATGAACTGTCCTCTGCAGGGGTTCTGTTATGTGGAATAGGCTCTCTTTGGATATTAAAAACATTGAGAACTGTGTGAGATATAAGAAGTCACTATGGCAACATTTTCTCAAGTTAGAGTCAGCCATATAAGTCGCTATGTGTTGGCTTCACTTTGTCTTTTTTGTCATTATTGTGTTTTTAAATTTGATTTTGTTTTAATACAAATGAGACGTAATTCTAATGTATTTCGACACTTGTAATGTTTACTATATGTTTAGTATTATTTTTTTTTACTACAGGACCCCAGGGAGACTAGCGACCCTTTTTTGGGAAAGCTAATGGGGATCCTGATAAAGATTAAAGAATAAAGCTCGGCTTACAATAACACAAGGTTATGTGCCTCTGAAATGTTATTGTCACAACATTAACATTATCTTTGGTTATTAGGCTGTCCTGCTTCAGTTTTAGACCTTGACATTTGGAGTAGTCATTATCACTGCACCAAGAGAATCAAGATGTATTTGCTTGTGTTTCTGCAATGTGTCAGCAGTCTTAATGATGTTTTGTTATTAGAGTCAGTGATCTCATCATCATGAAGTGCACCTGTGAGACAGGCACACATGAGCATAATCTGGTCTGATTCGCAGTGAATGCGTCTGTCTCCCACTCTAAACTGGGGGGCCGGGGGAGACTGCTGTGATTATACTGCATATACGCGCTATCGTCCCCAGGCCTTCTGAAGATATTTCACTTGCCGGCCCGCCAGCTAAATGCTTCCTCCTGCATGGGTAAACATATACCCTCTGCAGAGCTAATGTTGTGTTACATCACAAATCAACCTGTTGCATTAGATAAATGTCTTCATTTCTATTTCGAGTAAAAGATAGATAGAGTTATTGAAAGAGGGAGAGATAGAGAGAGAGAGAGATCCATTAGCTTTCCTGTGCAATCATTACTATCAATATGGGGAGTGTGTAAAATAGGTCCATTATGCTGCATCAGCTTAAAGCCCTTTCTCATCTCAAATGACTTACATTTTAATAGTGTACTTTACATGATATGCAGGAAGGTTATTAGCAAAGCCAAATATGAATCTAACATTAACATGATACTACTGTTTTTGTTTATTTTGACATTAAATACTAAAAAATTGATATTTAAATATTTTATTTATTTAGTATCATTGTATTACTATTTATTTTATTTTATTAAATGAAATAAATATGTTCCTACAAGCTTTGAGGGAATTCAGGCTATTTAAATCACATTTTCTGTTGGTTTTTTTAGGCTTCATCCTGCTTGGTATTTTTGTCAATTCTATCCTATTCTGTTCTAGACTATTTTTAACCCACTTTATCATGGCAGTGTAAATAACAACACAGACCCTGCAGTGAGACGCTAGAAGAAGTGTGTGTATTTGCACAGGTTAGGGGAGCCTGTTCATGACCTTGTGATTTATTTGAGGTGATTTTATCACATACAGTAAGGCAAACACACGCATCCTCCCTTCAGAGTAATCTGTTTCACCTGTCACGGCCGAAATGAGAGTGTGGTGCCGTGATCAGCAAACTGGGGGCTGTCGAGGGGTGTGTGTGTGTGTGTGTGTGTGTGTGTGTGTGTGGGGGGGGTCTATCTATTTTCACAGCTCTGCTTCGCGCCACCCATGCGCCAGCCACATGCGTCTTGTGCACAACACGTAAATAAAAACAGGCAAAGGCAGAAAACAAAGATGGATGCAACCAAAATGGAGGCATGTGCGCATATTATCAGCCGGCTCGGCATGCTAAAGAAACCGCCGTAATGAGGACAGACTCAGACTCCTAAATATGCCCCAGAACTTTCAGGCTTCAGTTTAATTAAAGTTGTTTTGCCCACAAGCATGAGAGGACAGCGAGCGAGTGCACTCTGCAGACTTAGAGTGCACTAAAGAGCTGGTCCTTGGTCCATTTTGGATTTTAATTAATTGAATCGGAGAGTTATTTGAATGGATTACTTTAAAGAGCATCTTGGATTAGCCTGTGGAGGGCACAGACCTGTGGCAGGGCCCTCGCTCCAACAGATAATGCTTTTACCAATGCAATGTACACATTACAAAGCCAGGCGCCGCATGACTCATTTATAGTAGCAAAAATAAAAAACTGATCCACTCTGTAGTAAGGAATGCCAATCTCTATTTCAGAAGTCCCAGGAGTTAAGAGAATTGACTTGCTCTTTGGCCCGCTACACCTTTGCCACTATAAAGAGTGGGGCGAATGTGGTGCCATGGTTGTTCTTCAGGGAGAATCCCGGACATGATGGGACAATGTCTTGCAGTAATAGAGGCATTATTCATGATAATGCTGCTGAAACATCTCAGCAGGGATGTCTTAACATGGCGGTGACATGAGTTACTCATACACATGGTAAAGTTCATCAGTCCTTTTTCCACTCAATTTATTGCCATACTGATGTACTGTACTGTAGCACTGCGGTGTCTGCAGATGACGGTCGTCCATATATAAGAGGGTGGCACATGGCTGGTTGTTGCCATAGTTTGATTAATAATGGGAGTGATTAGTGGTGGGTTTTTAAACAGAGACATAATTTAGCCTCTAGTCTCCTCATTTCCACTTGACTGTTCCTGGTCGGGGGTCAAAGTGCCATTGCTTTCCTTCGACCAGCAAGTCTCGTCTCAAGCATTAATGCCAGAGAACCAATGCGGACTGTCATCACCTGCTGTGGTAAAGTGCTTTCTGCTGGACCGTGAAGCCTCACCTCTGTCTCCTGCCACCACTCTTCCCCTCTCCAGCTTACCAAGGGCTTCTTGTGGCCACACAGAGCCAGCTCAGGGTGACCTTCAAGCTGCCTCAAGCCGGTGGATTGAGGTCGTTTAGGGGAGGGAGGGTGGGCTGTAACGTCGTGCACATGCCGCTGAAAAAGCCAACCGCTGCCACGGCTTGCAATGTTGACAGAGTGTGAGGGGAAAAAAAATGCTATGTTTTAAAAATATGCCACGACTGTGGCAGATAAATATTTTTTTGGTGAACCACTACTCATGATCACCACGCACAACAGAAGGTGCTGTCAACACTTCAAGTGGAGGATACTTCAGCATGTTCTTAAACAGAGCGAAGACGGATTGCGGTAAAACAAAGGCTTAAAGCTAAGGGCACTCACCTCTAAAGTATGGTGGACGACCATCTGCTATTGTTCCACATTGCACTTGAAAGGAAAAAACAACAACAGCGTACAGTATATTACCAACACAGTATTCAGCCTTTCATATGGATCCAAGACAGGGAGCTAAACCAAACACATTTCTGAGAAGCTCATATCTCCCAGCATGGGCGAAATGTTAGCTAATCTAGGCCAGACCTCGCATGCTGAGATGTGAGCGCACTGTTGTAAGGCAGACTTAAACCATTCACTCCGTAATCTCCTGTAATCCTGGAGGTGGCAGGTAATGTCTTTGGCAGACATGAATACCCACTGGCTCAGTGGTCAGAAACAATGGAGTCCCTGGCCTGCAGCAACAAGTATATCATATTCTTCATGACAGACATTGCTGCCCCACAGCCAAATGGTTATTCATTTTTAATGCACCCTCAAAAAAGTATGTACAGTAGGAGTCCACTGAGACCTGTACTAATATACTAGCATTTGTAAAATAATTATATTGAGCAGACGTCTGCTATATTTGGAACCCATTCATTCTGCATGTCCTCTCAGTGTATGTGATTTCATGAGTGATACCACTGATGTTGGGACGAGAGGGGTAAGACAGTGGTTCCTCCTCTTGAGGTGGGAAAAGCTCCATCTAGTGGTCCAGGAGGCATCACCTGCGCTGGAGCTGAAGGGACCCAACAGTGCTCCATCCCTCCTGAGTGGCCTGCTACTCTCTGGGCCACATCTCTTTCCACACAGCATGTGTGTCGCTTCTTTGCCCATAGCCATGGGTGTTTTTTTAAAGCAGCCATTTCCCTTTCTAAAAAATCAAACATTTTGACTGCTCTGAATGGAATCTAGCAAAAGCTGACATTTCCATTGCCAAGCATCATGATCCCTTGGAGGAAACTATTTTTTCCCTTCCATTAAAAAAAAAAAGCATTGATACCTTTCCGTGGCCCAAAGGTATGCATTTGGAAATGGCTCGACTGAAACGGTACACAGTGCCTGAAGCGGAGCTCAACTCCCCCTGCTTTTAAAGGTTGTCTATTCCTCTGACACAATGCTTTTGTAAATAAATCACAAACATTTCAGGCGGCTCTCCCTTTAAAACACCATGGCTCAACTCCCTAAACGTTAACAGCTCCCCGTTGGAGCAGAGTCACTTTTTATGGAGGACTAATTAAAGACTTAATCAATTTGGGAGAGTGCTACAGCAAGCAGCATGATTTTGCTAGACAGAGGAGCCTGCCTCTGGGAAGGCTAACTTATTGCTTTATTAGAGTAATAGTGTCAGATGCTATAAGAGAAGGTCATCTGATATCCTGTTCGCGGCTTTCATTAATTCCGGCCTTCTCCTTCCCCTGTGTTTTTCCAGGGAAACAATCCTGCTATATTATAGGCTTGTGAAATATTTATTATTCCAGGGCTGCTCACTTTGTAAGAGCCCCACAACGTCCATTTTGTGTTGCCGGCCTGGACAAGAAAAAAGAAACTATGGAGGAAAAATGAAGAGAATATCTGAGGATACTGCCTTATTGTCTGGTGTTTCATCTATTTGTCCACTTTCCCATTTGGGCCTACAACTCACAAGAGGAGAAAAAGACTTCACAAATAGACAAGAGATATCTGAAAACAGCTTAATCATGGACCAAATAGCACTGGGCTTGACTGTTTCAGGGTCGCTACCCTTATTTGAGATCGGTCCAGTGTTGGACAGCAAAGCAGCAGAGTGCTACTGAACAACCACTAATTTTGCCTCTAATTCTGCCTCTAATTCACTCAGAGTACACAAAGTGCCCATGATGGGGGTTTACCCAAAGAGCAGCTGATCCTGGAGCAGACTGCGCCCTGGTCCAATATTGTCCACTATTGTCCATAGTCAACCACTATAAGCGCTTTCAGACATACGTGTAAGACCGGAGGTTCTGCCGATGTTAAACGGTGGGGCCGTATATCTGAACGACATAACCGGTCATATGGAAGTCCGAATTTACCCGGTGTTTATACTACTCTCCCCTAGTATTTCCTCCGGACATTATGTAAATGTGCTGTGTCTGAACGAGGAGTAGAACATGCGGTTAAAATTCACACCTAGTGAGAGGGCGTGTTGGTGACGTTTCTTTCGTGCGTCCATGTGGTTAGATCTGACTTAAATGCCAGTGTTATGATGGAGTGGCATAGTACTGTCCAGAAAATCTCCGACCTGGAAAGATGCAGACATCACGGAGCTACTGTCCATGAGGGCATACAACATTTTGATAGAACACCTGAAGGGAACGTTAGAGACACGTTAGCCTACAACTGCATGGCAAGGCCAAACGAATTCAGAAGACTGAATCATCATAAGCAGAAAGCGATGAAAAGGCAGTAGCCTAGCGACGTCGTTGATGACAATAACAGGAGTATTTAATAAATTGTTAGCCAACATGGTTTTCTGTTCATTGTTAGCCTTCATGACCTGCTGAGCTCGCTGATATTTGCTGAGCATAGCCTATATGCCTAGAGAAAATGAAAACGAAGAAAACCCAACTTTGTTCCAAGCTCCTTACGTAAATGCGACACATGGGGAGAGGATGCTTTTGGAAAAAATAAACCATGAAAAAACGAACAACTTCACTGTTATTAATGTTAGTATTTTTTTTGTTGCTTAAAAACGTTGTATGATCTTGAAGTCTTGAGTTAGCCTACTGAATTGGCTGGTAGCCTACCATAAAGTTTGTGCATGCTCTCTCTCACCAACGCAAACCAGATTTGGGGTTCTATAGCCAAGCAATTCTATAACATTGAAAACAGATAAATGTGTTTATTCGAAGCACACATACAAATACTGTAGGCTAGGTCAATTTCAAGTGCGCAATTACGTGACTAGCCTACTTCAAGTATTAGCCTATGCACAATAGATTTATCTTCTTTAGCCTACATAATGCATAGGCTACACTTTGTAAACAAAAAGCAGCTGTGACAGGCAGTGGCCGCATATATTCTGCATCATATCTCGCATCTTGTGAACTCTACAAGCCCCCACCCCTCACTCGACAACCACACGGAGATTCTGTAATGTGCGTGTATGTCGTTCACACATACGTCCGTATAAGGTCAGTATTAGGTCCGCAGGTTAGCATCATATCTGAATCATCCGAATAGGATATCCTCATATACTCCGGAGGTTATATCTGAAAGCGCTTTATGTGTCTTCCATGTGGTTGGATGTGGCCTGCATGTGGGCTGAGATCTCCACAGGGAGCTGAAGAGCCCAGGAACAGCTGGAGACGAGGGGAGATGGGAGTGTGACTGGGAGTGTGGCGTGGTGGGGGACAAATCAGTGGGGATGACTGTGGGCGGTGTATGCTGGTTGGGGTCTGGGGAGCTCAGGTTCCCTTGACAACAACCCCTGCTGAACATGAATTCACATCTGGGGCATGGTGTAAGGTGTGTCAGTGGACCTCTTATCAAACCACTCAGGGGGGCTTTTTACTGACTTTTACTTGAGTAAATCATGGATCTGCTGAAAGCTTCAGTGTGTTGTAGCCACAGCCTTTTTTTTCAGATGGAACTTTTCTTTTACCTGCATTTCAAATACCTTTTACTTGTTCCATCATTACCCCTGTGTTTGTGACAGCACACTTAAATGAACAATAGCAATAAAAATCCAAATGGCATGTTTTTCTCCCGTCTCCCCCTATTAGAATAGTTGGGGAGTGCTGCACCCCCTCTGTGTGCTCGGCACTCTACCACTCTATCTCCATCTCAACAGGACCAGCAGACCCAGCACCACCAACAGGCCTCATCCTGCCAGTGTGCATTCAAATCTTCGCAACTCATCTTCAGCTGAGCATAATAATAAACAGCATGCACCGGCACAAAGCAGATTGCCCCTTTTTTTTTGGGGGGTCTGCCTGCCATTGAATTTACACTTGCTGCCCGCCATCATCTCTGGGTGGCACATTCTTTACTCTCCAGCTCGTGGCCCTGGGGCAATATGCCATGTCAAAAATGATTTAATCTTGAAAGAGGGAGAAGGAGATGAAAAATATAAAGACGAAGAAGAATAGAGAGGAGGAGGAGGGGAAAACTAAAAGGCAGCCGCTCACCAGACAGTCCCAAACATTTCTATTCACCTCCTTCCAATTTCCTTGTCACTGTCTTTGCTTGGCGGAGGCTGTCTCTCTGGATAGATCACACACAGCCACTGGAATATTCTGACAGGCCCAATGTCCTTGCTGCCACCATATTCTCTGTGTGATTGATTTTGCCTAATTTTCCCTTGCCCCTGAAAACATCCAGTCCCTAAGCTTGGCTCTATGCATCCGCCCAGCCCACATTTCCTATTCATACAGCCCATGTCAGGAAATGGAAGTCAGAGGTATTGCTTTTATCTCCTAAATTAAAGTGAAATACATCATAGACTTCCAGTGGGGTTGGGACCTCAGTACATCCTGTCCAGGTATTTTAGATGTTATACTATATACAGTATCTCTCCCCATAACATCAGAGGTAAATAGATTAAGGAACCCCTCGTTTTCTTCACACCTCTGTTTCGGCCAGTATCTCAAAGAGAACAGAACACACTGGATTTCTCCAAGGATCTGTGCCAAAAATCTAAGCCTAGAGTATCATTTAAGAGTGGCTTGAATTTAAACATGGGGAAGAGAGAGAGAGAGAGAGAGAAAGAGATGAGCGCTGCAGAATATGAAACGAAAAGCCAACGAAGGAGTTTACCTGTGGGCTCTTATGTTAATGTAGCCTCGGCTTCTTCCACGCGTTGGAGCTCTAGCACTCTGATCAGCATCTCCCTTTATGGCTGACATGGCTGGCGGGGGAGGGAGGGAGTGGGTGGGGGTGCAGCACCCATACCTCGTTGGGGAAGCGCATGTTCTAAATAACGCAGCCAGCCAACAGTCGTCAGTCTGGATTACTTGGGGGGAGATTAAAGAGGCTTTCTGAAAGTGATAGAAATCTTTGAAAAGAGGCTAAGGAGGAAAGCTTCCCTATTCGTTTTAGGTGCATGCGGTTTACAGGCTAAACAGGCTGGATCTAAGCTTCTTGTAAAACTAACAAATATAATTCAAGAAATAACACACAAGTGCAAAGAAGTTGTTTTTCTACTGTATTTAACTTTTTTTCTACTGTTTTGTCAAATTGGTCTTGAAACGACTACCTTTTTATGAGGGTGTCAAATGGTGGGTTTTTAAAGAGCATATAAAACGATATGAATCAAACACACGTTAACCTGACTGTTTGTTAAGGAAATTCAGTGAAATGGCTTAAAATATAACGTACAGAGTGGAGAAGCAATGTAAAAAAAACACTGTTTATGCCATTTTCACAAACCTTGATGCAAGTCAAGATACAGAGCAGCCTGATATTCATGCATCATATCCATGACTCAGTGGATTCTGCCTTGTAGCTCATCTCCTGGGCAAACTATAGGATGGCATATGCATCATGGTTTCTAGTGTCCATGTAGATTTTTATGTGCCAATAATATGATTGCCGCACAAAATACAAGCTTTTATTCTAGCAGCACCATTGCCAGAAAATGTATTTGAAAAGTGTCAGATTATGTCAGGCAGTTGGAACGTCTTGTTTCATTTACTTGACTGACTCCAATCAGACACAACTGGTATATCTATAGTACTTGTCCCACACACAACAATGGCTGTACTGTATGTTGGAGATATGTCTATGTCGCCTTTAGTCAGTGATTAGTCCTCATGTAATATGCAACACATTAACAAAAGATGGTTTAATTAAAATAGATCTTTGTGCAGGAAGGATACACACACAGAAAGATGGCAGTGACTTAACAATGGTATGTATATTAGAAAATGCACTGGCACAAAGCCTATAAAACAGTAATATAAAACGTTGTCCCTCTCTCTATCAACAAACACACAAATTTGAATAAGTGGACAGAATGGACAGAATCAACTCTGGTATTAAAATGTATGCCTTCATGTACATTGAGTTACTGACAACATATAGCTTAATTGATGAGGTTTCATATGGATATTTAAATGAATCATTGGACTATTTTGACAGTGAATTAAAAATGAAAATGACGAGTAATCACATGTAATTTACAGTTCAGAAAATGTCCTGCTCACCTCCATAATTGTTTAGAGCAACATCTTTAGAGCAACATCCGGAATAATCTGTTTGTGTTGGGCGACGCACCCAAATCCCAAAGTGGCCCTCCCCTTAAGCCCTCCTCATGCTGACTAAGGCCTCCTATCAAAGGAAACATATGTAACCCACTGCTCACACACACAGACGCAGCAGGGCCTGCTTCACTAGGCAAGGCCTACCTGACACATCAAAACAAGGCGCTTGGGAGCCTTGCTCCTGGCGGTACTTAAGACTGTATGGAATGTTCCACGGCCTGAGTCAGCAGATGCCAAGGTATCGGCCCTCATCTTCGCCCGGCAGCTGTTCCACTCAAAAGCCAAAGAAGGGCGAGCGAGAGAGTTGATGGTCTGGAAAATTGCATTAAGACAGGGCAGGTCTTTCTTCCCCAGGTGCTCTGTCGGACTGGGGGACTGCTCTGTGCTACACATGCACAAATTGAATTAATCTTAACATTAGTTGGAGTTGACACCTATGGAGACAGGCTCTTGTCAGTATGTACAGAAATTCTTGTTCTTTCACATCTTATGTGACTTTAATTATTTGCACAAAGATGGCAAAGATTCTTTAAAGTTTAAGTGGTGGTTGCGTGATCACAACTTGAATACTTACATGAATATGCTCTAATAAGAGGGGCCTTTCCCCAGAACTTCCCCAATTTTTCAGCATTAACCTGCTGTGCCAGTCAAAAGATGTTACTAGAATCACTCACAAATAGACCTTGTGGCTCATTTGAGTACCAACGACACTGATTAAAGACACTAGCTGGAAAATTCTTTCACAGGTGAGGTAAGATGCCGTTTTAATTATTGTGAATGGCATGAGTGAAGGCCTACACCACAAAGACACAGCGCATACTGGGCTTTGAAAACTCGTTTTGAGCGAGTGCTTTCAGATGCATGAAATAGCGATGAAGTCTATTTTAAAAACGGAAGTCATTTGATATTAGCACGACTGTGCTTATTTCTCCCTCAGACCTGCTCTTAAAACTCCTAATTAGCTCAATAATTAACAGTTTGACATTTACAATTTTACCCATACATACATAATTTATAATGATATATGAATGACACCTCAACTTTGGCAACCAATATTCTTAGTTATTTTTATACTGTGTGAAGGTTAATAATTAAATACTCAGCACTGTAAAAAGGCTAATGAAATTGCAAATGGCCCGCCCCGTACAGCAATTTCACCTTCACTTCACTGAGCAGCTCAGAAAAAATGTCAGCATGAGATCATTACTTGATAATGATCCGAAAGTTTTTAAAGAGAAGGCCTGCGTAAATGAATAGCTGGGTACATCGTCTAGTGTTGTCATTGAGGTCCTAGCTTGGCAATACATGTCCTTGATTTTCACTCTGGCATCCAAAAAATGGATACTCCTTGCTTGAATTTGGGCAAAAAAGTCTTTATTCCACACACCGAGAGCAGAGGAATACCACAGCATTCAGCAGTTCCCTTCCTGTTCCCCTTGCATGGCCATGCACCTGCATACACTTTTGAATGACAGATTGAAGTGATATGTACGACTTTCACAAGGTCACACTGAGATGGGCCATTGGGGGAAAGCTACATCCATTCGAGCCTCTCCCTTATGATGCCAAGGACACAATACAGCTTTTGTGAAGGAGACAGATGCCGTCAGCTCACCGCCACAGTGCAGTGCCATGTTTCATTCACAATCAAGTGAAAGGTCAGATATCGCTAATCAGTACTCAGACGCTCACTGCTTCGCAGGCCTCCCCCAAACACACACACACACACTTCCCGCCCCCTATTGCCCCCCACCCATCCCCTGAAAACCCAACGGTGCTGTGCTCTAAATGGAATGTCCAGGACGGATAGAACAACTGTCGCTCAACCTCGGCCATCTCCATCTCTTGGTAATAAACCAGTAATGCTAATATTATCTAACACAAATGAAGCACGGCTCTCCCACCCCCCATCACCACACCATCAACACGACTACCCCTCACTTCCCACCAGCCTCCCTTCCCCTCGTAAATTCTCCATCACCGTAAGGTAATTCAAGCGAGTTCAATCAGCACCAATGTCTTTCTTTCCCCATGAGATGCTGTTTCATTAGCACTCAATTGTTTCTCTACTGCCTGCCCTCATCTCTCTGTGTTCCCCACAACACACATATGCTTCTTCAACAACATCAAATAAATAGCAGGCTGTGCTTCACACAAACAGGGTCTCTGAAGGGACAGCTGCACCCTTCAGCTTCCAGCTGTGGACGGGGAGCCCAAAAGAGAACAGGAGAAGGGGAAAGAGAGAGAGAAAGAGAGAGAAAAAGAGAGAGAGATGCAGAACAGAGAAAAGGATAAGGATCAGGGAGATTATAATAAGGCAGCGATGACTGAAATACTAAGATAACACTGGCCGAGAGAGAGAGAGAGGGAGAGAAAAGGGCTTGGAAAGAGGGAGATTGAGAGAGCCAGGCAAATGAAGGATAAAACGGAGGAGGCATAGAGCACAGAAGTCTGAGGTGACTGTTGAGCTCCCATCTCTGGTTGGTGAGAGTGCAGCCATGGTCTTGTGTGTCCATTTCATCCAAAAGGCCTTAGAGGCACCTCTCTCACTCCTCCTTGTCTGTCTGTCTTCCTCTTCCCTCTCAATCCCCCTTCACCCTCCTCCCCTCCCTCCCTCCTTCGCCTTAAAGCCACGCTTCTCATCCCAGAAGAGCGTCCATGAGGCTCAGGCGAGGAGCTCGGCTGCCAGCCTCCCCTGCGTCCACTGGCAGCTAAGCCCGAGCTGCCACAGCTGAGAGATCTGGCCTGTGGCGCGCCCACGCTAGACCCTGCTCCAGCTGCTCGTTACCGGCACCGGGAGGCGGCAGCAGCTAGCGCCGCATGGGCTCTCAGTTTGGTTTGTGGTGCCATGGCTGGTTTATTACCCAGAAAACCGTTCAGAGTTTCAAGTTCAAGTTCAGAAAGCCTGTTTTCTGAAGAGAGCCTGTTTTCAGAATGCTTGTTTTCTTGAAATGTGTGCGAGTTGATAAAAAGAAATTATATTTTAAATACATGATGTCGACAGATTGAAAGTCAGCACAATAGGTTCTTCTATATTTCACTCTTCCATATTTACTCTGTATTTCTGGAAGAGCTACTTATGAGCACAATGTGAGCTCAATGTCAGGCCACAGATTGAGAGCCGGTGCAATGGGCGAGCACATGCCCTTATGAGCCGGACGGCATTAATGACCAGACTGGCAAAGAGCAATGGCTCAGAGCGCAGCCACTGACCAGGCTCTGGACAGCGGTGGAGTCTCACTGGGTCGTGCAGCGGTAGTGGCAAAGGCGAGGCGCCGTCATCACTCCACGGGGCAGCCGTGGCGAAATGTCACACAGGCTAGAGAACAGCTGCACACGTTCCACCGAGAGAAGCTTCTGGATCTGAAGCCATAGGCGCTCTGGCTTCCGCCGGACCACAGAGGCTGGAGATATACAGAGGATTTCAGAGAGAGAGAGAGAGAGAGAGAGAGAGAGAGAGAGAGAGAGAGAGAGAGAACAAGAGAGAACGAGGGAGAGGGAGGGGGGGTAAGAGTAAACACATCAAGTGAAATGTGAAAGATAAAGGGGGAAGGGAGGAAGGCTGGAGAGAGACCGAGGGAAGAAAGAGGAACAGAGGGAGAGAGACAAATGGAGGCAGTGGAGGAATGAGGCGCTGGTGAGAGTGAACAAAGGGATAGAGAAGAGAGTGGGGAGAGATGGGGAAAGTAGCTGAGAGATAGAGTTTAGGCCTATTCACACCAAGAACGATAACGATAACTATAACCATAACGATAAAAGTGTTCACACTGAACAACGATAAACAAAGTCTCTCCTTGTGTTAATGAATGTGACAGTTGAAATTTGATGGGTTCTGATTGGCTATTAGCTTTTTATCGTTCTGAAAATCGCTCTGAAAGTGATCCTCAACAATATCGTTCTTCATGTCGTTATCGTTATAGTTTATGTGTGAACGTTGTCATTCATATTAACGAGAACGATATCTATTTATAGTTATCGTTATCGTTCTTGGTGTGAATGGGCCTTTAGCAAATGGTAGCAAATGAGGGCAAGAAACAGAGTAGGGAAATGACATTGAGCAATACAATAGAAATAGTAGCGTTGGACATAAAATAGTTAAATAGTAGCGCTGTCAAAGATGAAAGTGATAGAAGATAGAAGCAGAAAGTCAAAAGGTAAAAGCAGAGGTTACCTTAGAGCCATCATGAAACAACAGCATTCTTAAAGGTGCAGTCAGGGATTTTACACTATTTAGCCCATAGCATTTTTTGTCACATTCAGCAATCATCTCTCATGACTGCTAGCTGCCCATTGCATGAGTACACTGTAAAAAACCCTGGTCTCTGTAGGCAGCCAAGGCTCCGAAAACTGGAAACAAAGTGGGGGCAGTCTGTCACCCAAACATAAATGAAACTGCGTGGAATTTCACTGGGAATACTGAAGATAAGGGTGAGCTACTTCTCTGCCGTGCTTCGTTTGGCCCTTGGTTAAAATATAATGTACATTTTTTGGCGTCGGCTAATACATTTAAATATCCAGAGCTGCCAACTCTCACACATTGAGAGTGAGATTCATTAATTTGATTGGCTCCACACACTCTTACACCAATCAAATGTGTGAGGGTTGCCAGTTAGGTATATACATAAACACAAACAAACGCGACTTCCTGCTCAATCTCTGACTGCCCCTTTAAAGGGGAGACTTATCTATAGGGCCTTATGGGAAAAGCATGGGGTTATAAACAGCATGTTTGTAAAACCAGACAATATATACAAATATTCAATTTTGTGGTTTAAGAAAATATCCCAGTGGAAGATCTGAGCTGAGAAGAATTTCATTTGAGTGTGTGTGTGTGTGTGTGTGTGTGTGTGTGTGTGTGTGTGTGTGTCTGTATTCTGTATCCTCTGTTTTCAGTATGGAAACCATGTCCACTCCAGTGAAGCAACGTGGTGCTCTCATCTCAAGTCAGACTAGGGCACTCTATGGTGGAAATGAGCATGAGGTCTGGCAATATGAGTCACAGTAGAAAAATAACATCTCCTATGCAGTATTAATGAGGCTGACTCCCCCAGGTTCAATGCTAACTTCATTCAGTTAACACCTGAAGGGTCCTGTCTCTATACCACACCATGCCAGATCTCTGGTCAGGTCAATTACGCATTTGCCCCCTTGTTGCCCCCGGCCAGTTTACTTTAAAGGTCACATACTTGAGGAAAAGAGAATGTCGAGGGCAATTTTCCTCTTCTCTTACCTCTCTCTCTCTCTCTCACACACACCTTAAAGCCATCTCTCGCCTCGATGCATTCCCTACCGCTGGATTCTTATATTCATTTCATGGATATTTGGGTTTTGGTTCCCGAATTTATTGGGAGAAAGAGTTAAAGCTGCAGAATAATTTGCCCGTTCTTTCACATGTTCATGCTCAGCTGGAGGCTAAGCCACTAAAAAAAAGTAGTTTGTCTCCTAAGACTGTGGCCTAGAAGTAAACCCACTGCATTGTTAGAAATATCCCTGTGGTCATTACATTGCACATCACTGCAAATGACTCGGTCCTGTAAAATGGTATATAATAACATCATGTGACGTTGAACCATTGTGATAAATGGTGATAAGAAGAGTATTGGTCAGTTAGTCATCATAATGATGGCCTTGAGTTTGCAAAGCACTCGGAAGTACTGGACAGTGAGGAGGAGTGTTTCAGTCCCAGGTCACGTCACTGAGAGCAGGTTTCCAAGGAGGCCGCAATTGTTAACCAAGGTCATGTTATTCACCATCACACACACACACACACACACACACACACACACACACACACACACACACACACAATTAATATAAAATACACCTTCTGCATCAATCTGGCATACTCCTCAGACTCAAGATCAGTGTTGCGCAATGCAGCACAGGCAAGATGGTGTGTGAATTTTGAAGAGGCATTACATTTCAAACATTACATTGTCCCCCTTCTATGGGTTTACAAGAGAGCTTAGTTTAATGACAGGTATGGTTATACACTGTAAATGCTAAATTAAATATTTATTTTCAGACAATGGGACCTGATGACCTTCTCAAAGTAAATGGTAACACCAAAACAAGGGGCTACATTAAGATATTTCGGAGGAAAAGATCCAAAACATACAGCCAAACAAGGCAAGAAATGGTTAACAGAGAACAATATTAACATTTCAGAGTGTCCCAGCCAGAGTCAAGACCTCAATCCGTCAAAATAGTGAGCACATGGCTCAAAAGGGTATGAATAATTTTGGACACTCCATTTTTCATAAAAATGTTAAAAAAGATGAAAACATTTATTTTTCTAATTCCATGCTTCTACCACATTGTCTTGCAACCTTTTGGCATGTGGCAGTGTTATTGTCAGTCAGAACAAAACAAACAGTATATATATATATATATATATATATATATATATATATATATATATATATATATATATATATATATATATATATATATATAATTTATATATTTATATAATTTAACAGCATATCAAATTGTGACCATTATGAGCACCTTTGTGTCAAAGGACATCATTAAAATTGTGACTTGCACACCTTCTATGTTCTGAGCTTAGAACTAAGAGGCACTAAATCCTGTTATGAATACATAAAAGGTAATCCACAAAGCTGCTTTGTTCCGAAATCCTGTCGTAAAGGTGCTGCACAAATTAGCTAATTAGGGTTTCATTTCCATTCATTTGGATTTCATTTGGATGTTCGGTGTAACACAAATCTTGGCTGTTATGTCAATCACAGGTTCTTTTCAGACAAGTCACTGTACATGCTCTGAAGGACTGAACACCAAAGTGTGTGTGTGGTGTGTGTGTATGGTGGCAAGGCTGGTGGGGGGCATGCCTCAAAACGTGACACCACAATAGAGCAATAAGATTAGTGATATGAAGAGTGCCTGCTGACGGCCAGTGAATTCTGTCAAGCCCAGCCATCTGCCAACATATGGTCTATCTCCTTCCTTGGGCATGATGGAAACAAAGTTCATTTCTGTAACCCTTCCCCCTGAGGCAAACACAAATGGTACATCCTGAAAGAGGCTCATTCAGTATGGATGGGTATGCAACATGGGTAAGGAGCAGTGAGAAGACAAAAGTGTGGGGACTGGAGGTTTATGAAGCTGTGTAGAATAAGTATTTTGGATTTGCCACCAGAATGTGTGCAGTTTGTATTTCACAGATCATGAATGTGCAAAGTCAGACCAGATGACTTTTCAGATGCTAGCGTACTCTTTCCCTAAGCCCTCATACATACTGTAGTCCAAAGCAGCAAAGTACAAAGTAAGACTTCAGTGGGTCTTCTGTACAATACTTCACTTCACAACGGACTGTTGTAGTTAAAAAAGTATTCTGAATATTTTTTTTTTCTGAATGCTTAAACGCTAACCGTGATTCTTATAGCACAATTTCTAAAACTATTCATTTGTATAGCAAAACCACTCACTGAGTTTGCAAAACTAAAAGCATAAACACTGCTTTGCACTCAGTTTGCAGAACTGTAAACACAACTCACTGCTTTATACTCAATTTCCAAATGATCAACACACTCCTAGCAAAACTATACACATGTACTGTATGCCTATTATTTACACTATTTTGCCAACTGTCTGGCACACTGTCACATCATGAAAACTGTTTTAGATAATACTAATTTAGCTCACTTTGCAATCAGCTTAAGCAGTGTAAATAAGTCACAGGTAAGCTGTCAGTGTGGAGTACATAGAGCAGGAAGAGGAGAATTGTCAGGTGAAGAAGTATGAGGAAGAGGACGAGAGGTACAGAGAGCAGGGAAGGAGGTGAGAATTAGGAGGAGGAGGGAAGAAATAGCCCTTTTACAGGCAAAAAAAAACAGTCTACATGTGGGGATATTGACCAGGCATCATGTCAGGCCTGGATACGGCATTCCAGAATATTGTTTCCCCGGTGCCTTGGACTAGAGGACATTGCATGTGATGTCGACGAAATTTTGAGAGAGACGACACAATGTAATGTAGATTGATTTTTGTCAGTGAAATTGCTATTTTGTGTTTTGACTTGGAAAAACACACTTGTGTTTGTTTTGATGTGTGTAAATAAACACCAATACTTGAAGTTTGGATCCCTGTATGTTTACAGAAGACAAAAGTATGACCTCAAACTGACATAGGCTACCTTGTGCACAGAGAAAGCAAAAGCCAGATGTTTTTTTATTCATACCATCAGCGTGTAGTTGGCACATTGTGTGCTTATTATTGTGATGGCTTGTGTTTACTGTTTGATACGAAAACACAATTTTTACGAAGGTGTGAAGAGTTAAGCAAGGTGTGTTAGCTTTTGCAAGAGAACTACAATGTCTTGCTGATTTGGTTTTCCTATTTGTGTGTAGAGTATTGCAAAAATAGCCAATAGTTACAAAAAATGTGCTTAAGCAATCAGAAAAAACTGTAATACTGAGACAACACTTTTCCCCTTCGCCTTTACTCCAAGTATACAGGTAGCTTGCTAACATATTGTGGTTTGTGAACTCAGTCAGACAGTAGTCAGTAGTAGTAGTGTTCAAAGTAAAAAATACAATGCTTTACTGGCACTACAGTACATGATGCCTCAATACTAACTAACCATATATGTTACTGTATATAATAATAGATATAATATATAGTATAGTATAACTCCAAGAATGTACATTCATTGTATAGCTAGGCTGTCATGCTAACATTAGTTAAAAAGATGTTAAAGATTGTCCTCTACCACTAATTTCACGTGTAAATAAACAAACATGGATTATTACTGGGAGCTAATGAGGATTACATAAATGGCATCCGTGACAAAACATGCATGCACCAGAGCATCATGGTGTCTATTGGAGTGTCAGTGTATGCTGTCAGTGGGTATCTATTAGTATCTGCCATCAGTGCTTTAGCCTGAGGCTAATCCCATTATGGACTGACTTCTATCTCATTATGCCCTCCATAAACTCATGCTGCATGCTCACCTTTTCATTCCTGCTCCCCCCGTGTCCAACGAATTTGAGCGACAGGGGAAGAAACAGAGATACATGCTTTATCTTAGCCACACATTAGACAAGCTTGGCACAAGAAAAAGCCAGCTGTCAGAATTCATGACCTCTTATCCATTGTACGTCACCAGGGCTTCCAAATTAGATACATCATTTTGTCCGTCTTAAATCTGTCAAAACAGTCCACGTCCACCAGTGCCCAGCTACATGTCCAGCGGCTATGGATTTGTTCTTCTTTGCCCCAGAAAAGCAGCCCTCCCAGATCTCAGTCAGTTACATCTGCCACAAGGGATCCTGTGAAATCCATCTCACCCAGAGCAGCTTGCAAAAGACGCTGTAGTTGCATGCATCTCAGATTAAACCATCCCAAATGCTGTCCAACATGATTAATTTGTCCATCAATCTACCGGCATCTCCTCCTCTCACACTCACAAACCAATCACGGTAAATTATGCGACTGAAATGGCACAGTGCTTGTGCATTTTAATGTTTAATGTCGTTGACTTAGCTCTTGCCGATCTTCGGTCTGGGGTTTATCTTTTGGTAATCTATATGAGAAAGGGGAGAGGACTCTACACACCCACCAATCTCATTCTTTTTAGTCCACCACAGTAGGCCTTTGCTTCCGTTAAGATCTTGGTACAGTACGGTAATTCTAAAATGATGGTATGTCAGAACTGATATTCATTTCCCAGCTCTGAGAGTGGTGTAAAGGCAATCAATCCTAAATCAAGACGGAACCTCCTGGGACACGACCAATCACAGAGCCAGCCTGCCAGCACGCTCAGCTGTCTGAATGAGGGGGCAGACATAAAGTGTGAATATATCACAGCACATGAAATCCATCCATGGGACTTTGCGCACCCATATTATCTAACCACTTAGCGTCAGCGCATAATTTATTCTGCAGCGGTAATACACTGATTGCGGCCCTCAAATCTTTAAAACCACCAGCTTAGGCTTCAACATAATTTAAAGACAGTGCGTAAACAGTTTTGTTTGGGCATGCACTTCTCATAGGTGCGAGGACTATTCATATATTTTACATTCACAGGACTGAAGGTGTGTGGGGAGGGGTGTGAATAATACATTTTCCTCATTCAACATTCTAACTATCTTGGCGAGCATTTCTCCTGCGGCGTATTTTTCCAGAATATTGAATTTTAACTGAGAGAAAATGAATAACTTGAGGAGTCAAATCTGATTTGAGAGCCAGTTAAGTGGCTTGGAAGTGCATGACAGAGAGAAATGGCTGGTGTTGTTCTTTGGGAAGCATGGCCTTAGGGTCACACACATTGTCCAATCACAGTAGTGTATGCAGATGAAAAAGATAATGCTGGTTCCTGAGTTGGCCTTGAAGATGGCAATTCAAGCCTAATACATAGTCAGATGCAAATGCATGTGTCTGAACACACATGGGTATTTTTGCATTATTTCTATTCTATTAAGCGCATATCCAGTATAGCATTTCATGCAGGCATTAATATTGCACTATAATCCATGCATAATACATTACAGAAAGTCCTCTAAGAATGTATAATGACCTTTTGTGCCTCTGTTTTATTCCCATGTTACT
Organism: Alosa alosa; assembly: GCF_017589495.1. NCBI lineage: Eukaryota > Metazoa > Chordata > Actinopteri > Clupeiformes > Clupeidae > Alosa > Alosa alosa. The sequence goes on from NC_063194.1 coordinate 25,568,281, forward strand.
TTGGAACACAAACCTACAGTACAAATCAAGAGCCTGCATGGCAGTGAGAGTGTTTGGTTTCTGGTGTTAGATGCATATTGGAATACTCGTCGCACCTGCATGCAAAGCCGCCACTGGCCAGCCCTGTAGTGAGCACTTTTGTCATTTCCCTCGAATAAGTGGACATGTGTGGATGTCCGCACTCAACAGCAGATTTACACTGCCTAACTGGCCCCATCGATCCCCGACACTGAAAGAAAACCCCTCCGTTGATCCACTGGTGCCCTGAGAAAGATATAAGAAGTGGAGGAGGAGGCCGTGGTTATGAAATGCTTTTCTCCTTTTCTGAGGACGTGTGCTTTGTGCATAATTCAGCTGCAGATGGCTGGGCTGGGATGTAAATCAGAACTCCAGACAGGGTCGTGTGTCTTCACTCCCTGAGCTCAGAGAGGCTAGTAGAGGATAAGTCATGTCGAGGTATGACTTCAAGTGTAGTAATCACACACCAAGAGCAGGCACACCAGTTCACAGGAAATCAATACAGAAAAATGCAGGGCATTGAATCCACAGAGGCTGAAAATATATAACTACATTAACCTCATCATTTTTTTCCTGGTTAATGTTAACCTTCTAAAAAACAATCAATTATATTTCTCCCAGCTTCTTTCCATACAACGTGTGTGTGTGTGTGTGTGTGTGTATGTTTATAAATGCTTACTTCAGGGCACAATCCCTCTTAAATGAAGTCCCTTGTATACTGCAGTAATGGTTTTAAAAAAAGCATTTTTTGGTAACACTTGCCATAATGTTTTGGTAACAGGTGCCATAATAAATAGCAAACTAGCCATGTACTTGTGCCAAATAGATATTTTAGTAACAATTAACAAATATTAACAAAGGGCCAGAGGTGGAAAAAGTATGAAAATATTGTACTCAAGTAAAAGTACCAATACTTTGATTAAATATTACTCAAGTACAAGTTAAAATACTGATCTGAAACTGTACTAAAGTAAAAGTAAAAAGTAGTTCATTTAAAAATGTACTTTAAGTAAAAAATTACTTAGTTCCTTTTTTTTGGGGGTTACAGAAACCAGACTTTCTAATGAGGAGACTCAGCACTCAAAAAATCCCCCATAGTAATGCATGGGGTTAGTTTGTAACGCCAATATGGCAGTTGTCTACACATATCACAAACCCTTCCACGGCAAAACGTTGACATGTGAATATATTGAGCCAATCATGTGGTGTGTTGTAAAATACATTGAGCCAATCATGTGGTGTGCTGTGAAGACATCGTGCCAATCATCTGTTGTGATCTTGCGGCTGGAGCAAGATTGGTGTCGTGGAAGCCTTACGCATTAACGCATTTCTGCTGAAATAGATGCGATAAGTGCCCAAAAAGCGCTTGTAATATGGCCTGCCGAGTGGAGGGACTTGCCTAAAAGGACTTTGGTCCTAGCTGGAATTGCTGCAGCCAGCAGCTAAGACAGCAATGTTCATGCTCCCAGTGTGTGTGGCGCTGTAGCTGCAGCAACTCGAGCTATAGGTAAAACCGATTGTTTCAGTTTTGTTCATACCGACAGTACTCAGTGACGTTGAGAAATGGAGATCTATGTGAAAAAATGTGAAAGAGTTCTCCTTTAAGTTTGAGCAGTAGTTGATTTTCAAAGTTAGTTGCACTCATCCTTGATCGCTTTGCAGTGAACAGTAATCCAGCACAACTGAAATGCCCCTCACAGGCAGCTGAGGCAGGCAGGCCAATGTTGAGTTGCAGACAGTTTTTAGATTTGGAAACGAGCAGAATGTTCAGCACATTAAAGGGCATGAAGTATAGGGCCCCAATGGAGGAGAGGGCCCTTGAAAAGTGGAAAACGGGGGGCACAACATTTTCACCAGGCATTAGTAATAACTCAGGTAATCCACACATAAAAAATCCAAACAACTCCATAAGTAGAGTCATGTGTAATGAAGTGGAATAACACAGGGAAAAAGTATTGAACACGCTATAAGAAAAAAAGCACTAAGGCAAGGAAAGGGAAGGAACGAGCTGGAATCTGTAAGTAGTTAGAGAGTAGTTATTCTTTCTATCTGTGCAAATTAATATAAGCTTGGTTAGTAGCTTACATATTGATGGGCATATAAAAGGTTTTCATTACCAAGGTGTCACACAAGAAACATTTCATGATGGATAAAAGCAAAAGCTCTCCCAAGACCTTTGCAACCTTATTGTTGCAAAACATATCAATGAAACTGGTTACAGATGCATTTCAAAACTTCAGAATCTTCCAGTAAGCAGCATGGGAGCCATTATCTGCAAGTGGAAGGAACATCACTGCATCATCAACCCGCCATGCACAGGATCTCCTCAATAATATTTCTGACTAGGAAGTCAGAAGGATAGTCAATTCAAGGGCCAAGGACCACTCTGAGAAAGCTCCAGAAAGACTTGAAGGCAGCCAATTAAATTAAATTAAATGAAACAGTTCTGGAAGTAACTAAAGATCAGGATTCACAAGAGGGACCCCTGGAATCTGTTTAGAACAATGGGCCAAAATCACACCTGATACTGCGACTAATAAGTTTTGTCATACAGGAAATGTCTTGAAGCTGTCATTACAAACAAAGGCTTTTCCACAAAGTATTGAAGAAATTTCAGTAGGCACGTTCAATACTTTTTTTTCCTGTGTCATTCCACTTTTATTACATATAACTGTTATGTTTGGATTTTTTATGTGTGTTAATATAATGTGTGGTGAAAAAGTTGAATAGACTCACTAACCCTAACCCTAGGAAGTTCAAGCTAATTACTGAAAAAAAAAATTAAGTGTTCAATACTTATTTCCACCATATATTTTTTTTACCTGAATATTTTAACTTCCAAATTAAATGTAAAAAATGACAGGACTGCCTGGATTTTTTGTATACAAAACATAGTGAAAACTGTCTAAGGTCACTCACACTCTCCCTTGCTAAAGAGCTAAATGGTTTAGTCCGCCTGCACGATAGTCTATCTTTCTTTCTATAGTCTATCTATCGTTTATTTAGTTGAGCATCGCTAGTAGTGGACCTCTAATTGTTGTGCTGCTGATGCAATGTCTTTCTCCAAGAAAGCCAAGTCAGGTTACCAAAAAACAAAGGCCGAAAACAGGAAAAATAGACATCAAAAAAAATAAGGGGAAACAACTAATAAACTTCTTTCCAAAGAAAGGTGAGCACAAACGTCAAAAACACGAAATCCCATGGTGTTTGCTTGAATAGGCTATCTCCGCAATCATTAGTGCTAAAACGAACTGAGACAACCCATTGAAATAGCGGAAAATACTGTACACTTTCATAGGTTAGGCTACACATGTAATCTGAGGCATCTCGTGATCCAGCTCCATCTCCATCACTTTTCAGAAAGACTGCATGGCTTCAGCTTGATTCATGTTCTGTTGTAGGCTACATGCTGATCATTATCACTAGGCTAGTGGTTTAGGGCGTGATTTTTTTTCTCTCCCTTTCTGTTTTCGTTAGTCTTAACTTTTTTTTTTACTCAAGTAACGGATGGGATTTTTGATGTAGCGAAGTACAATACTTCACTCAAAATGTAATCAAGTAAAATTTAAAATACCAATTTTATAAACTACTTAAAAAATACAAAATACACAGAAAAACTACTCAATACAGTAACGTGAGTAAATGTATTTCGTTACTTTCCACCTCTGCAAAGGGCTAATATATATATTAGCCCTTTGTTAATATTTATCATTGATAGGATAAACAGTGAGTGCACTAAGCCTGGATCACTTTAGACAAATAAACAGCCTTTTGATTCTGTTTAACACAGTCTGCTAGCTCATTGATGACATTGAAAATTCATATACACTCCTTGGATGTCAGGGCCACTTTCTCCAGAGACTTTTTGTCTGTGGTGCAGAGCAATTGATCTGGTCTAGCGTCTAACCACTGCTCTTATTGAAAGTCTCTGAGTTAATGATGTGAAAACAAATGATGACATTTTGTTTTCGCTAACCTGTCAGGTGGTAATTGGCAAATGGTTCTCCATAATAGCAATATGCCATAGGGGACTCTAGGACAACTATTAACTTCTGTTCAAAGTAATTGAATGGTCATGTGTGACCAAATCCATTTGTTGCACTCACAGGAACATCTACCACACCAATTCTTCCAACTCTCACAAAGCCAATATAGTATTAGTATTCTTTAAACATACATACATAGTACAGACAGTATATAAGTCAATACACTATGCAGTGATATCTTTTTACATTTCACAAGGAAGTTTTAAGGACACTTGCATATATATAATAATGTCTCTCTGTTCAATGTTCAATGTTATTGACATATGTGTGTGTGGGATATATAATATATGATATGGGTGTGTGTAATATAATTTAATTATATGTGAGTGTGTGTGTGTATGTGTGTGTGTGTGAGAGAGAGAGCGAGACAGAATGAGGTTTAGTCTTCTATAATCCTTCACAAGACCACTGAAGTCCTGTCTTGTGTCTTTACAGGGTACACCTCTGGGCCCATAAATGATACTCAGGCACCAGGAAAGACGAAGAGACAAGAGGATGCAGGAGATCAGAAATGTTAACCCCAGGGGAAATAAGCACAATCCTGTCTGAAGTAGCTAAACACTGACACCCCGTATTCTTCAAAAACTCTCTCTGGATGAAAACTGTGTTGGAACACACAGGCAGTGTCCTGCTTTCTTTCATGATAAAAAGGCTAGCCTGTTGGTCCAAGTTGGAATCCTGCTCCTGTGCAAAATCCTTCCCTGGATGAAGGAAAAGACATGTATAGATCCCAAGCTATTCTAATAGAGGGGGAATAAAACTGCAGACTACAAACTACTGAGACAGATTACTGTGAGGTTTCAGCCTGCCTGAAAGTATCGTTGTAATACCAACCTGCTGATTCCCATGACTTCAAGTGACGCAACAATGGCTTGCAGTAGAGGCATGGTGATGAGTGCCTTCTTCTGGTCTGTAGCCATAGTTTATCTCACCAACACAAGAGGTGTCAGTGGAGACTGCTGGCTCATCGAGGGGGAAAAGGGCTTTGTGTGGCTAGCGATTTGCAGTCAGAACCAGCCACCTTATGAGGCCATTCCCCAGCATATAAACAGCACCATTGTGGACCTTCGCCTGAATGAGAACAAGATTAAAAGCATCCACTACTCTGCCCTCAGCCGCTTTGCCAACTTGACATACCTGAACCTGACAAAGAATGAAATCTCCTACATAGAGGATGGGGCCTTCTCAGCCCAGTACAACTTACAAGTCCTCCAAATGGGCTTCAACAAACTGCGCAATCTGACTGAGGGTATCCTCAGGGGGTTAGGCAAGCTTCAGTATCTCTACCTCCAGGCCAACCTGATTGAGACTGTGTCAGCCAATGCCTTTTGGGAGTGTATAAACATAGAGAACATCGACCTCTCTATGAATCGTATCCAAGTGCTAGATGGATCCACCTTTGCCTCCTTGAGTAAGTTGACCACTTGTGAGCTCTACACAAACCCTTTCAATTGCACTTGTGAGCTTCTGGGCTTTGTCAAATGGCTTTCAACGTTCCCAAACAGAACGAATGAACGTATGGTTTGTGACTCTCCCCAAAGCTATTCCGGCTATAGTCTCCTGACAACCAGTCCAAACAACCCTGGTACTCGCAATGCACTGTACATTCTGTCCACTGTGTGCTCTGACGACAACTCTGATGACAAATTTATACACCCCCGTGTGCCTGTTGAAATCACCACCCCTCCCCCCTCCACAACATCCTGTGTGGGGGATGACTGTTCATCAGGAATGGAACCTGGACTGGAGGAAATAAGCACCAGTCCCGCATTTGTAGATCCAGAGACAAAACCAGTGATGCGAGTGAAGGAGGTTAAACCCAGGAGTGCCATCATTGCCATTGAGATTCCACACCGATTCAAGAAATTGTACATCCTGGTCCAGTACAACAACAGCTTCTACACCGTCATCAAAAACCTCAAAGAAGAGCAAGAGGATGTTGCGTTGACAGATTTGAAACCTCAAACAGTATACAACTACTGTGTGATATCCTTGCGCAACAACTTAAGTCACAACCATACGTGTCTGCAAATAACGACAGGGTCGATAGGAGGGAAAGGAAAGTCGATTGGCAATGCAACAGCTACTCACTACATTATGACCATCTTGGGCTGCCTCTTTAGCATGGTGATTGTGTTAGGGGTAGTCTATTACTGCTTGCGCAAGAAACGTCAGAAAGATGAAAAGCACAAAAAGGCAGGCAGCCTCAAGAAAAATATAATTGAACTGAAGTATGGGGCAGAATTGGAAGGAGGGACTATATCACGAATGTCTCAGAAGCAGATGTTGGCTGGGGAAAGTATGTCACGTATGCCATACCTACCCTCTGGTAGTGATATGGACCAATATAAACTGCAAGACATAAGTGACACTCCTAAAATGGCGAAAGGGAGCTACATGGAGGTTCGTACGGGAGATCATCCAGATCGCAGAGAGTGTGAAATGGCCATGCCAGGAAACAGCCAAGGTTCAGTGGCAGAAATCTCAACGATTGCAAAGGAGGTGGACAAAGTCAATCAGATCATCAACAACTGTATAGATGCCCTGAAATCAGAGTCTACTTCATTCCAGGGAGTCAAGTCAGGTGCCGTTTCCACGGCAGAACCGCAGCTCGTCCTGATCTCAGAGCAGCCTCAGAGCAAGTCGGGCTTCCTGTCGCCCATGTACAAAGACAGCTACCACCACTCACTGCAGAGGCACCACACCTCAGACGTATCACCCAAGCGGCCGAGCACTGCGACCGGAGGTCCCATGCGAAGTCCCAGGCCATATCGCCATGAGGGGCCCTACAAGTCTGAGTCCAAGTACATTGAGAAAACCTCACCAACTGGTGAGACCATCATGACTGTTACACCGGCTGCTGCGATTCTTAGGGCTGAGGCAGAGAAGATTAGACAGTACAGTGAGCATCGGCACTCATACCCCGAGTCCCACCAGATTGAGGAGCTGGAGGGGCCTGATTGTCGCAAGCCGTCCATTTTGGAGCCCTTGACGCGGCCTCGGCCCAGAGACTTAGCTTATTCACAGCTCTCGCCACAGTACCACAATCTCAGCTATTCCTCCAGTCCAGAGTACTACTGCAAACCGTCGCACAGCTTCTGGGAGCGTTTCAAGCTCAACCGCAAACGTCACAAAGACGAGGAGTACATGGCAGCGGGCCACGCTCTTCGTAAGAAAGTGCAGTTTGCCAAGGATGAAGATCTGCATGACATTTTAGACTACTGGAAAGGTGTATCTGCCCAACAGAAATCTTAATCTCACCCCAAGTGTTTCTGCAAGTGTTCTCTTTTTAATGGACTACAAAATTATGAATTTAAAAAGAAACCTTAGTACATTAATACCATTTAATGGGTAAATAACCCACTTTGACTGGATGGAGTGAAAAGACCCACAACAGACTTGATTTTGTGAGTTTATGTACCAAATTTAAAAGGAAATAACTTTTTCGCAACATGAAGTAAACCTATTGAAAATCAAAAAATATATATATGTTGCAATGGATTATACGTATTTGGATATCGCATGGCCAAGTCCTGTGACAGTGGATTTACTGTTGTGTTCTATGACAAAAAAACATCAATTAACTAAGAACAATGTCTCCTGAATCGTCCATATATTTTCTTGGAGAACAACTGTACACTCATTCAAAGACAGATTTATCACCCTACAAATATTTGAGTTCATGAAGAATCAAGAGGAAACCTGTACAGATCTCGTTTATATATTTGCAATGTTTGCTGTTTAAAAGTGAAAAGAATATATGATGTATTTGAATCAGGTTTAGACCATGGATTTCAGAAACGGTCCCTGTGCGATTCGTCTGTTCTTAAATTAATGTCTAGAACCTTGACGGATATACATTGCACTGGTTGATGAAAGTATGTATTTCCCATAAAACTCTTTCCCTGTCCTTTGCTTTGCCAATTTTAATGCCATCTGACCAACTGCACAATACTTCAAACACAAAAATTATACTGTGAACTACATACTGAATTGCTCTAGTGAAGTGGGTGTGTCTATCTTAACTCCATATGACTGGTAAGCTACAGCACCAAAGTAGAAGTAGACACCAAAATGTGATCACCCAAACCCAAATTAGAAGGGGAGGTAAACAACAACAACAGCAAATCACAAACATCGTTTACTCAAAATGAAGATCAGGTGGTATTCCAGAAAGCCAAAACCACATAACCTGAGGGATCTTTCGGGAATTTAGCTGATGAGGATTTGAATGTTCCCAATCCTAATTATCAAAGCTGTTCAATCAACCACCAACAGTAAGTATAAGTATAACTTCTTGTTTTACTAAATTTGTGGTTGAGTCTTAACCATTATTTTGTACAGACCATGAATGTAGGATTTTATTTTTTCAAAAAGATGTCAGTATTGACAGCTCTTGAAACACTGATTCAATTCAAGTAAGCTAGCCTATGATGCATCTTTTATTCAAAATTTTGCAAAGCTACTGATTTAATTTGTTGTAGGTATTGTGGATTGGCTGTAGTTTGTCAGCCTAGACTACAAGTCAGATTGTAGGCTAAAGAAAAACAATATCCTCATATCCATTGTGCTGGTGTGAAAACACTCATTCAGACCCCAGTGTTGGAAACAAAAAACCCTGTACAAATTGTGATACAAGTAGTTGACAGACCTGGGTATGTGGCTGAACCTGCTCTCTGGAATACCCTCTGCTATTGTATTGTAAACGTGTGCATCTACGGTGTGGCATTTTGCTCTACTAGTTTGAAATTTTTTGTTTGTTTACCAATTATGTTATACATCATATCTAGGGAGGACTTCTCTGATGTTCTACCAAAGTGCTTGGGTGGCAGCTCATCAGTCTCTGCAGATGTTTCCACCATTTTCCGAGCCTACAGCCCTGAGGATGAATGTATTACATACATGATGATATAAAGCAGCTTTTTCCTGCTGCAAATTTTGTTATTCACAGCCATATGCTCCCCTGTTTTTCATGCAGTATGCTAGGTTTTGATATTCATGCTTCCTTTCAATTAATATATATATATATATATATATATATATTGTCAGATCTCTCTCGACAGTATACAAACAAGCAGAGAAAGATGTTTGTACACCTAAGGGTCTTGTTGTTGGAGTTTCTATGGTTTGGCTGATAAAGAAGCTTTTGTAAATGATGAGCTCCTCCATGTGGGCGAGGAATTGAAGCTACTGATCAAAAGTGTTGAACATGCCGGAGCAAAGTACACGGAGACATGAAGTACCCCAGAACTGAACTGTTAGAGTTGGGTTTTGTATATCATTTGAAATGTGTTACTAAAGGTAACTGTGTCCAATTTCTTATTTCAACCGCCTTAAACTTCTGGATAATCTATATCTGTATTTTTTTTTCTTTAATCTTTCAGTGTTGTTTTTTTAAGTCTTTTGCATTTCAATAGTTTCCAAAAGCTGTCAGATTTATAGGTAAACTAGCCAGTAACTTACATGTTTTTATAATGCATATTGTAGCACTCCTGTATCTTATTAAATTTAGAAATGTTCAGATACCTGTGGACTGCAAACAAACAGCTGGCGCTGAAGTACATCAAAAATATGAGCACAATGAAAAAAAAGTGTTTTTTATTCTTATTTTATTTCTAAATATTATGTTACCTGCTTTCAGACAAATACTGTGAATAAAAGGAGAAGGTGCACCCATACCTTAATTTCCTTTACCACAATTTAATACTTGTCATTGACAATAAACTGTAAAGCCTTATAACATGATAGATTAATATGTATATATAAATACATAAATATATTCCTTTGCGTAAAGACAAACAACTTTGCCATTATTTCAAATATTAAAAAGATATCATGAGACAAACTGGTATCTGTCTATCACTGTGTAGTCAGCATTTTCTGTCAGTTTGCTGGGTGTGTAGCAAATTCATCACATCATTATAGAATTTAAACTCCATGTGAACTTGATCACAGAATGGCCATCAGCACAGGAGGAGGAGTAAAGTTCTTCTCATTCTGTGGCAACTGGAACCATCAGGTCATCTTGGAGTTTTGCCATCATCATTTTTTGGCCTGATAGAAGTTTAATTTTTCGAGCTCACAAGCCAACGGAGAGTTGCTAGACTAGCCCTGGCAGCAAATGTAATTTGTGCGTCTAGATTTCTAGGCTAAACCAGGCCACCTTTCCTGTTCAAACTTTAATTTACGGGAAAGTAATTATGGTCTGGTCCGTTGGTACGGTCCATTCCCTCCCTTTTTGGAACATCAATGTATCAGAAATGGTCATAGAAAAGGTATTGTGATATTTTTAAGCATGCTTTGGGTAATTCAATTCACAAAAAATAACACAAAAGTATACACCACAATTGTATGTGTAGCAAAAAATATATAATTATCATAGCATTTCAACACAGGATGACACCATACTGTAAGTCTGATTCAGAGTTAAGTTTTAAATGGAGATGGCTTAAAGAATCATGATCCTAAGGTATTTTACTGATTTTATCTTTTGCTTTTGTCCAAGATGATTTAATATTCCTGGCTATCTACCCCAAATCCAAGCCTAATTTATTATGCATAACACATGAATAAAAAGACATATGTGTGACTGGTTTCATTATGGTTTTCACCGAAAATAATGAACAGCCTTTCATAACCTAATAATTCACCCATGTCTTCACATGCTTGAGGGTCTACACAGCATGGGAATGAATTTTAATGTTTCTATGGTCAGGAAGTTAAACCATGTCTCAGTTTTCATTCCCTATTACTGGGCAATATGTTGGGTGGCTGATGTTAGTTTCAGTGTAAAAAAGGACATTGTACTCTAAAGACTGTAAGACTTTATGATATCTAAGCATAACTAGAAACAGGTTCTTAGAGTTCCAGGGAACAGAAGGGAAATTAAAATGAGTGGGAGATTCATGTTAAGATTCCTAACTTCCCTGTGCATCATTAACGAAAAGCAAACATACATACAGTACATCTTGCAAGCTGGCATTCAAAGAAACTGTGAAACAGTTGGCTTGAGAAAGCTCTTCCCATTTCACATTTGAAACCAGTCCAATGGTTTGTGACAGTCTGAGCTTCTAGAGCATAGAGAAGAAATTAATAGGAGCAGATTTATCGTGATTTTAACCAACTTCAATGTACATGTGTGAGAACGTAAACCTGTTCATGACTTTATAAACACATGGAATAGCAAAACCATTTTGGCTATTTTGTAGCCATACATCCATCTGTTCCACACATAAGTTGACAGATTGAACAACTTAAACAAGTTCAAACTATAAGCCAACTGATAAAAGCATGCATGATATGATACATGTATGTTTTGTTAGCATTTATGATAAGCAAAGTAGAAATGAGACTTCATACTTTTTTAAACTAAGAGCCATTTATTTTAACCAGCTGTCCACAGGTTCGGCGCAGATCTCTCATTGTCTCTCTAACATATCCGTTTGGATGATGGAACACCACCTCCAATTAAAACTCTCTAAGACTGAACTGCTGGTCATTCCAGCCAAACAAACCATACATCACAACATCAAAACTGACACTTTCTCTCCTGTGCCTACCAAGGTTACAGGAAACATAGGTGTCATGATTGATGACCAGCTAACCTTCTCTGACCATGTTGTCTTCTGTCGCCCGGTCGTGCCCCTTCGCACTATTCAATATAAGGACAATCAGGCCGTCCCTATTCAACACGATATATCTCACACCTGGACTACTGCAACACCCTCCTCACAGGTCTCACACCTGGACTACTGCAACGCCCTCCTCACTGGTCCTCCACCTGGACTACTGCAACGCCCTCCTCACTGGTCCTCCACCTGGACTACTGCAACGCCCTCCTCACAGGTCCTCCAGCTTGACTACTGCAACGCCCACCTCACAGGTCCTCCAGCTTGTGTGGTGAAACCACTACAAATGGTCCAGAGAGCTGCAGCCGGTCTGCTCTTCAGCCACAACAATGGCACACGTTACCCTACTGGTCACTTATTCTCAAAACTATGGAAACATGAGGTTTAACCTTAAAATTCATACCTTTTTATTTATTATAAAGACCATTCTATGTAACAGATTGACTTCATGCCGAGTACTGGAATTCATGCTAATAATTCTGAACAGCAACCTATTTCATAGTGGCTCACACATTTAAATTATAATGGCTTTATTAAACAAAGGCTGTCACTATCAGGAGGTCAAAATAATTGAATGCAACTCTAAGGATATCACTATAGGTGGTGAAGATAGTTGAATGCAACACTTAGAAGTGCTTCCTTTTAGCTTGAGGACATGTTTTTAATTCTGAGCGTAACTTTTAAGGCCTCAATGACACATAAGAATGTACAAAAGTCTAATCTTGCCTGGTTTTTGAAGTACATAATAAAAAGTTTACTTTTTTTTATCATAGATGCACTCTGGAGGTAACAGGTATGGCTACAAAAATGGTGTTTGCTTTAGTTTGTAAGTTCCATTTGGACAGATGCCAAGTGACGGGACAAATCATGTGGAACAAACCGTTTAAGTACAACAGAAAAAAAAACATTATATAAAAAAGAAGCAATGGAAAATACAATAATCTATGATTCAATAATTTTAAACTGACAAAAGAAATTGCCCTTCATCATTGTTTCCTCTATGTGTAATGCAAATTTGACTTGATTTGATTTGATTTTGATTTTTAATTTAAAAAAAAAAAATTATCTTAAAGGGGAACTATGCAGGTTTTTTAGTTTAATTTACCTTAACTGAACAGCTTTGTAACCAACTGAAGTCATTGGTTATATGACTATTTTCGGGTTGAATGGTGGCCGTCTCGCTTCCCCTTAGCGTCTGTGAGTGGAAAAACCACCCTTGCAACTTTGGGCCGACGGGCCGACAGCCTCAAAGACAAAAAGTCTTGCAGCCATAGCTCACAGCCTTGCGATGTAACAAATTGCTTTACTGTACTACACACATACATGCCAGGCACCAGCTAGAACAAGGTAGCAATGGAGTTTCTCAGACATTCGTCATGGCAGAGCCAGCGAAGCGAGTAAACCGTTGTCGGAGGAACAGGGAAAGAGGAAAATGGCAGACTGACCGATTGAGGAGTGTCGTAAATCATATACTCTGAAGCTGTAGGGGGAGCTCTGCAGAGAAACCTGCGAGAAAAAAATGAGAAAACAGCAAATAAATTGCCAAAACTACATAGTTTCTCTCTAAATAAATTGCCAAAACTACATAGTTTCTCTCTAAATAAATTGCCAAAACTACATAGTTTCTCTCTAAATAAATTGCCAAAACTACATAGTTTCTCTCTAAATAAATTCAAATTGCATTGACAAATATGATGGTACCCATTGCCTAATACAGTGTTGCACAACCTTTAGAGGGAATCAATTCCAGAAAAACTTCTGTAGCTCTAAATGAGACTTCTGCACCTGCAAGAGCGGGGCTTACGGAGCAAACTGCCTTTCGTCATACTGCATGTATCAGCTCTTTCCAGAGATATAAGATGTTCACTGGGATTTAGAGCTGGATTCGTAGAGGAGCCACTTTAGAATAGTCCTGTGATGTATTAAACTTTAGAGTTTTGGTATTTTGGTAACTTGGTTGTGCCGTAGACCAGCCTAGCTAGTGAATGCTGGGATATCTGTATTCAGTTCCTGCTTGAGCCGAGTAAAGAGTGAACGTGCAGCAAGAGTGCTGACTGTCTACTGTGTGTTATTTAGTGGAATACACCACAAGTCCATTGTTTGTTCCTTAACCATTCTTGAGTGCTTTTAGAAGCAACCCTTTTTGGGTCATTATCCTGTTGGTGGATGGGACTAAGAATGAGCTTTCTGACACTGGGCTGTATGTTTCACTCCAGGATGCCCTCTAGTCTTGAGATTGCATTGTGCCAGCCCTGCACAGATTCTGGGCCAGACACTGCAAAGCAGCACCAACATTTAACTGAAATATGTAAGTATGGTGTTCTTTTCTTGGGCATGTTTATTTTGTTTGTGAACATAGAGCTAATATGACATGAAGTTACATTTCATTAGTCCAAAGCGCATTTCTCCAGATGGTCTGTGATTTAACAATATGCATTTTGGCCCATTGCAGTCTGGCTTTGTATGTTTTTGTTTTCAACAAGAAGCCCACTGATGTCCAAAAAGTGACTGATGGTGTCTTTCAAGTTGGCCTTGGAGTTCAGTAGCAGAAACAGAGATGATGGCTAGAATATCAGAGCTAAACTCAGTAGCAGACAAACAGAAAAGCGGTTCACATTCCTAGTGATGTCTTGTATCAAGGTGGATGCTGACAATTCTCTTCTTGATTCACATGGTTTACAGTGGTTGGAAACAGGTGTCCGAAAGGTTCTAGAAGATGTGTAGAGCCTCTTCACCACATTCTGAAGAACTCAACTTATGATGAATGAGAAATATATCCACTGATGATTAAATACTAGCAAATACATCCCCACCATTATCAATCCTGAGCTCACAAAACAAGAAAAATAAATCTGGAAAAAGACAAGTGTCCGTCTGATCTGAAAAGTAGACTCATTTGGTCTGCTGAATGAACTTGAGTTTGGAATGGTAATGAGTAAAGCCTGGACTTGCTCCATCCAGAGCCTTCACAACGTCATTGTCACCTTTTGTCATGGCCACTTGATTATGAATATTAAATCCTTGAAATAATCAGAGGTGGAAAAAGTATGAAAATATTGTACCAATATTTCAAACATAAAAGTACCAATACTTTGATGAAATATTACTCAAGTACAAGTTAAAATACCGATCTGAAAATGTACTCAAGTAAAAGTAAAAAGTAGTTCATTTAAAATGTACTTTAAGTAAAAGTTACTTACTTTTTTTTTTTTTTTTTTGGGGCACCAGAACAACCAGTTTTACCAGAGACTTTCTAATGAGGTGAGCACTCAACAAATCCTCCATAGTAATGCGTGGGGTTAGTTTGTAACGCCAATATGGCAGTTGTCTACACATATCACAACCCTTCCACGGCAAAACGTCGACATGTGAATACATTGAGCCAATCATGTGGTGTGTTATGAATACCTTGAGCCAATCATGTGGTGTGCTGTGAAGACATCGTGCCAATCATCTGTTGTGATCTCGCCGCTGGAGCAAGATTGGTGTCGTGAAGCCTTACGCACACGCATTTCTGACGAAATAGATGCCCGATAAGTGCCCAAAAAGCGTTGCAATATGGCCGCCGAGTGGAGGTACTTGCCTAAAAGGACTTTGGTCCTAGCCGAGTTGCTGCAGCCAGCAGCTACTGTAAGGCAGCCATGGTCATGCTCCCAGTGTGTAGGGCTGTAGCTGCAGCAACTCAAGCTAGGTAAAACCGATTGTTTCAGTTTTGTTCATACCGACAGTACTCAGTGACGTTAAAAAATGGAGATCTATGTGAAAAATAGTTCTCCTTTAAGTTTGAGCAGTAGTTGATTTTCAAAGTTAGTTGCACTCATCCTTGGTTGCTTTGCAGTGAACAGTAATCCAGCACAACTGAAAAGCCCCTCACAGGCAGCTGAGACAGGACAGGCAGGCCAGTGTTGAGTTGCAAAGAGTTTTTTTTTATATTTGGATATTTGGAAACGAGCAGAAGGTTCAGCAGATTAAAGGGTGTCGGACTGGGGGTGGGTAGTATAGGGCCCCAAAGGAGGAGAGGGCCCTTGAAAAGTGGAATACGGGGGGCACAACATTTCCACCAGGCATTAGTAATAACTCAGGAAATCCACACATAAAAAATCCAAACAAGTTCATAAGTAGAGTAATGTGTAATGAAGTGGAATAACGCAGTGAAAAGTATTGAACACGTTAAGAAAAAGCACTAAGGCAAGGAAAGGGAAGGAACGAGCTGGAATCCAGAGTAGTTATCATTTCTATCTGTGCAAGCTTGGTTAGTAGCCTACATATTGATGGGCTATAAAAAGGTTTTTCATTACCAAGGTGTCACACAAGAAACATTTCATGATGGATAAAAGCAAAAAGCTCCCAAGACCTTTGCAACCTTATTGTTGCAAAACATATCAATGAAACTGGGTTACAGCATTTAAAAACTTCAGAATCTTCCAGTAAGCAGCATGGGAGCCATTATCTGCAAGTGGAAGGAACATCACTGCATCATCAACCGGCCATGGATCTCCTCGCAATATTTCTGACCAGGGAGTCAGAAGGAGAGTCAATTCCAAGAGCCAAGGACCACTCGGAGAAAGCTCCAGAAAGACTTGAAGGCAGCCAATTCAATTAAATTCAATTAAACAGTTCTGGAAGTAACTAAAGATCAGGATTCACAAGAGCAGGGGTTCTGAAAGTTTTGATTGGTGAGGGCCAATTCAGGAACCCAACATTGAACTGAGGGCCAATTCAGGAACCCAACATTGAACTGAGGGCCAATTCAGGAACCCAACATTGAACTGAGGGCCAATTCAGGAACCCAACATTGAACTGAGGGCCGCCAAAGGGGTGGGGGGAGAAAAAGAAGAAAAAACAAAACCTGAAAAAAAAATCCCATTTGTATCATTTTAATGACCAGATTGCATCTCTACAGTTTATATTTATTGCATTGAACACATTTTAATTCATAACTGAGGCTAAACCTGGCAGAACTTGTGAAAACCTTAAGAAAAATGGCAATGCACACACAATCCCTGGGGTTCTCTACCCTCAACAGACAAATTTGGGATATAACAGTTCTGGTTGCAGTCCATTTCAAGTACAAACTTATTTAGAACAAACAGTCTCAGTGTGCCTTGCTTCTTATCAGCATAGGCCTTATTCAGGGCCAATTCCAGCTACCAAAGCACCACAGGAAAACCTGATGGCCACGAAACACCACTAAATTGAGATTCATTCTTTTCAAAGCACACAGTACAGTTGTACAGTTTTAACAGTTTTACAGATGTTATCAGATGTTATCGCGGGCCGCCAGAAATGGAAATGTCTTAAAGCTGTCATTACAAACAAAGGCTTTTCCACAAAGTATTGAAGAAATTTCAGTAGGCACGTTCAATACTTTTTTCCTGTGTCATTCCACTTTATTACACATAACTCTTATGTTTGGATTTTTTATATGTGTGTTAATATAATGTGTGGTGAAAATTTCGAATAGACTCACTGGAAGTTTAGGCTAATTACTGGAAAAAAATAAGCGTTCAATACTTATTTCCACCATATATTTATTTTACCTGAATATTTTAACTTCCAAATTAAATGTCAAAATGAATGTCAGACGAAATTTAAAGTTTGACTGACTGGATTTTGTATACAAAACATAGTGAAAACTGCCTAAGGTCACTCTCACTCTCCCTTGCTAAAGAGCTAAATGGTTCAGTCCGCCTGCAGATTCATAAGGTAGGCCTATCTTTTGTTTATTTAGTTGAGCATCGCTAGTAGTGGACCGCTAATTGTTGTGCTGCTGGTGCAATGCCTTTCTCCAAGAAAGCCAAGTCAGGTTACCAAAAACAAAGGCCAAACCTGGTTGTGCTCCATGCGCATGTCCAAGATGACTAAGTGGATGAAGATCCCATCAATGTAAAATCACCACTTGGTGTCCAACAATGTCCTCGAAGAAGTTATTGACAAATGTCTTTAAGACAAATAGTGCATTTGTTAATCAATATGGCATAACCATGTACTCCGAATGGCTCAAGGTGCTACTGAGAGCTATCATCCTTTCTGCCTTCCTGGATACAAATTAGGTTTAGGACACTGCAGAATTCAGGTAGGTGATGGTATGAGAAAGAACTGTTCATAGGTTACTGACAGAGGAGGTACCTGACCAATAATAATATTATGCTCCATATATTCAGGACAGGGATTTTGCAGAAAGATTCAGGGGATGCAGAAAGATTATATAAACTCCTAACGCCTCATTGATGTAATAAGAAAAGTCATCAGCAAACCATTCACCAATGCAATGAAGAGTTACTGTATACAGGTGGTTTTATATTTGGAGAAAACCCTTTAAGAACTCCATAAAACATAGTACTACATCAGGGACTTTCATATGGATGAAGATTTTATGAACTTGTCACAGAAGTGGAACTCCAAGAGAGCTCAAGACACAAGTGGTTACCATGGTTTCTGTTCATGATTCATTGGAGTACAAAACAATTCACTGGAGTCCATAGACAGCTTTGTGGATGTAGACAGCAATAACAAACATTGACAGGCGCCAGGGTTGGGTAGTAACGGATTACATGTAATCTGGATTACGTAATCAGATTACAAAAATCAAGTAATCAACCCAGATTACAATAAAACATTTGTGTAATCAGATTGCAGTTACATTGTTGGGGATTACCTGATTACATTTTATCATGCAAACAATGCATCTTTTTTATGATAGCCTAGCTATCTTTTAATTTGACAAACTTCGGGCTTGCTGGTTCGATCCCTGACCAGTAGAAAAATGTGCCGGTTCGATCCCTGACCAGTAGAAAAAATGTGGGCGGGGGAAGTGGTTGAGCACTGCTCTCCCATGCCCACATCCACAGCTGAAGTGCCCTTCAGTAAGGCACCTAACCCCTCACTGATCCCCGTGCGCCGCTGTAGCAGACATCTCACTGCTCCGGGTTGGTGTGTGCTTCACCTCACTGTGTGCTCATTGTGTGCTTAAAGGAGAATTCCGGTGTGATATTGACCTAAAGTGTATTGAAACATGATACCGAGTGTGAACGTATGTCTCATAGCCCATCTCGGCTTGTCCCCTGCACTCCAAAATCTGAAGCTAGTTAGCCAATGCTACCAACAGCTTTTTCAATAGTGGTGCTTCGCATCGGGCTAGCCATGCAAATAAATCACTGTTTTACACCCATTTACAAGGCTCAATGTATCTCCACACTTCATTGGTAGACTTCGAGGGCCCTGACATTTAAAAGCGAGACATTGAGAACTTTGAAAAAACACTGGTAGTTTACTTACAAGGCGATTTATACAGACAGTATCTTCACAAAGTTTAGCGTTTGCAGCCATCTTGAATTTAGTCACAATAAATTCGAACAGCGAAAGTAAGAATGAACAGGTATGATAAAGGGATCAGATTCCACTGAATTAATTTTTGGATTCTGATGTGCTCAGTTGCTGCTTCACTTTGGAAGAAACTGGTCCCCTGGTTGCACCCTCAATTGAAATGGACATGGTGTCATTCAATCTCAGGCCATGTCCCTGGGTCAAAAATCCAGCGAAAGCTAAATTCCCCAGGTTGCCCTTATAAAGGTTAAGCTGAGTTTGCATGTTTGGAGAATGGTGATCATTGATCACAGGCCAAGATGATCTGGGTGAAAAATTTTGGGAAAGCTAAAATGATGGGATGAGATGTAATGAAATAATAAAAGAGAAAAATAGAATGAGAATTCTTTCATGTTTCAGTGGTGGTGTCCATGAGGGACATATTTTTGAAGTAATGTAATCCTAAAGTGATCATGTTTTTTTGATTATGTTACTGACTACAAAAAATTGCTATATAATTTGAGTCAGTAATGGATTACATTTCAAAGTAATCTGACCCAACCCTGACAGGCGCTCACAATGTACAACTCAAGTAGTTCTGGTGGGACCAGTAATGTGAGTGACTGCCACAGTCCCTCTTCTTGCTCTCTACCTTGGTCATGGAGATGTGTGGAGATTTATCAGAAACCTCCAGTGGTTCCTCTAGCATCCTCTAGCTGCCTCCATGTCAGTGGGAAGAGTCAAATGAATAAGGAAAGAAATAAAGGCCAAGGGATGAATGGCCACATTGGAGGTTGAGCTGGACTCTTCCCTTGTGACACCTTCATAGTGGTAACAGGTTGAAAAGGCTGTTCAAGTTTATACCACAAAAAAATGTTTAAATTACATTACATTTTTGACCTGTTCTTTAGGAGCTTTTTAAAATAAATATTATAAAATAAATAAATATATTCAAAATTAATTAGTTAATTTGTAAAATGTGATGTTAAAACATCTAACATTTTTACAGAAGGGTCTTATCATGTGTGGGTATTCAAAGTAAGACTATGTTTTATGTCTTCACATGATAACGCTGTCAGCATGACATATATGTTTATATTATTATCTATATTCCTGACCTTTCAGGGTGTTCCAGAAATTGAATTGATTACGAAATTCACGAATGGGCTACAAATGCAATGTTAATATTTTCTATAAGAAGGTAGTATTCTGATTCTACCACAAATGTATATTCGACGACAAAATATAACGGGGTAGATACTGCCACCACAGATTATTCAGGAGAGAACTGATAAGGGTGAAAACTGTGCTTTAGGGTTTTATGGAAAATAAGATAAACCACAGCCCCTTTGAAAGCATCCAAGCATCAGTTTCACGCCGTCTTTAATCTTGCAGGCTCTGGATTTCTAAAGGAATATCAGAAGTGAAAGTGCTCACAGAAACAGACGGAGAGAGAGAGACAGAGAGAGAGAGAGAGAGAGAGAGAGAGAGAGAGAGAGAGAGAGAGAGAGAGAGAGAGCATGCCAAGGGCAAGCTGCTGTGTTTGAGGGGAGAAAATCTGCCCACACACTTGCAGACCATGATAAAGAACAGGAGTATCAACCTGAAAATGACATTTACATGATTAGGATTAGGATTTTACAAGTAATGTCATATATTCATATACCCACTGACATAAATGTAGCACATACATCTGTTGTTGTTGTTTTTGTTGTTTTCAATCTAAATTAAATTATTTTTTATTATTTTGATATGCTGCAGAATTTATTTTGTTTAAATATTCTATTCTTCTGCCTGTGCATAATCAAGACAGATTTTTATACAGTAATGACCCAATATTTTTTTCATTATTATGGCTTTAAAAAAGTCCTAAGCTGCCGTTCCTTTGATAAGCCTGCCAAAAGCCCTGACCTAAATCACTGTCAGTGCCTGTTTGGAGACAATTGAGTGGGAGACAGCTGCTCTGAATACAGGAAGCTGGTGCAAGATATCAGAACATCCCAGAGAGAAACTGAAACTTATCCTGGGGAACTTATCAATCTAACAACTTTCCACAAATAATATTTTGTGGAAAATCTTTATATCCACAACAATCTATTTGTAACTGTGAAAATGTATGCTTGAAGTTTAAAATAACAAACTTTTCCATTGACTGATCAATGTATGATGAATGGTGAAAGATTATGTTGCAACTCTTGGGTTTTGGTTTGATAAGGTGTAGTCTCAAATAATTCCCTAATTTCATCAGTGTAATCATGCTCTCCCATGCAAACTAAGAGGATCTCTAGGAGTTTTGCATAACTTTCAAAATGTTGATAAATATTAATTGTCTCATAATTGTTTAGAGCTGAATCAAAGTCTTGAATTGATGTCTGGCAAATTATAAATAACATGAACATTCTGTTTCATAGAATGTGCTAATTTGTTTAGAAACTCACTAGAAGCTGTTTTGGATTGTAGGTGAACATTAACCTACTGCTAGGGAAATACTGTGCATTCTAGAAATGTCATTAAAGAATCTTTCTTTAAGCCAAGTTAAGTCAACATAATTTGTCACAGCATCCTGGAAGAACTGACAGAGACTCGTTGTGTGCAGGAGACATAGATGAAGGATCTAGATCTTTGCCCACTGGCAGCACTTTCCTTTTCCAGGGAGTTGTCAACTCTGTGTCCTTGTTATCCGAGCATGAGTTAATTTCCTCGTGCAGGGCATGACCCATCAACCCGCTGGCTGTTACTGCAATAACAGACATGGCTACTAACAATGTTGCATCATAGCATGAAGCTGTGCTAGAGAGTTTACGGTAAGCTACCCATCATTCATCAACTAAACAATGCTGTGAAAGATCCAAACTCACATAACCCATAATGTGTTTGTAATTTTATTAATGATTATGATTGTTCATTTATAATAATTTGGAAACTGTAAGTCTTTGTATTGCATGGGGGAGCTCAAAACACTCTCTGAATAACAATAAAAAAATGTTATATTTAATTAAAAGATATAATTAAAAGAACTGCCATAGTAATGGATTGTCGATATTGCTATTGTCGATGAGGTCTTAAATAGTCAATGGAAATCAGAAAATGATGACACCATGCCAACATTGCACATGTTTGTGACAGCCATGCAAATCTCCCACAAACTGGCACCTCTAACTGGGAGAAACAACTGGGAGAGTTCATTTCAGGAACCTTTCAAGAGAAAAAAAAAGTCCTCAAAAGAGAGAAGATTGTTGTGGCTATGAAAAAAGCTTGCTATTAAGCCAATAATAATTTGTAGGAATTCGGCTGAACATATGAACACAGATGTGCAGAAGAAACCAACAAGGTATCACTGGAACAAGGCACCTGAGTAGGTAAGAGGTAAGAAGACAACTGTGGAAGAATGTGACATGCATACTTACATTTCCTATCTTGACAGATGGCAACAATGTGACACATTTTCTATGCTCAACAAGTGACCAGACAGACAAGTACATTCTAATGATGACATCTGAGGCTTGGAGATGTAGACAAATAAAAACTTCAACCTCCACATACTAGAGGGAGAGCAGCTTCACAGAAGAGAACTTCTGACGGAAAATTTGAGGAAAAGTTGGTAAACCACCATTCTTACCTAATTTGAGGGTGCTGATTCTGAATATTTTGTTTACCAAAGTCAAAGTCAAAGTCTGATTTATGAATATTTTGTTTACCGAAAACGTTTCTCACTATCAATTCTGACAAGACATATTTTTTCCACAGACAAACATAAATTCAAGTAAAACAAAAAGTAATTTTAGGGCACATATAATAATGAAAAATAAGAGCAGCAAAATTTTTTGAAATTGTGCATAGACAGTCAATTTTACCCCAATTAAGTTTAAGCTGCATAATCAGCATTTTAACATAAAATAGTGATTATTTTTGTAATCCTAAACTAAAACCAAACTAAAACCAAAAAGTGTTCTCTAAATACACTAAATACATGTTTGAGCATTAAAGAAACCATACTATAGTTTATTAATGTATTTAATGGGAACATGATTACAGTTAACATGTTATAAACTCGGAAATTCTAATCAAAACACAACCATATTTTTTATTGCTAACATAGTGAGTCACTCATGTGGTGTTTAATGCATTTCATCACAATAACAAGTTGCACAGATAACCTTCAACTCAGAATATATCCTACAGTACATATGAACTTAGATAGCGGGAATAAGCCTAATGCAGAACTGCATCTACCGTCAGCAACAACCGACAAGTAAAAAACATTTTACTTCTAGTAACACTGGATTTGGTTTGTGTGCTTGCCTCCATACTAGAGCTTGATAATGAGCTCTTCTAATATGCCATTGAGCAGCATCAATTGTTGGTGGTAGAGCCTCCGATCCTCGACATCTAGAAAACAGAGTGGCTCTGGCATAGTGTTGTCACGATACCAAAATTATGACTTCGATACAATACCTGCCATAAATATCTTGATACTCGATACTGAAACAATATCCAAATCCTAAAATATCTGGAAAAGAAAGGACGCAGGCCTCCTCCAAGTGTATTGAGTCATTTGTGTTGAATTTGGTGCACTTTTGGTCAATTCTGGGTTTTAAACTTCTAAACTTCCTACATAATTATTATTTTTGCAGTCAGTAAAGTAGTAGTTTGTGTGTGATTAAGTCCTTTATTGTTTGTTATAGCTCATTTATATTGTGTGGTGTTTTGGCAATAAATTACCTTTAAATAGCCAAAGTAGGCTAGATCAAGGTCAGTGTTCAAATTATTGCATGCAAGTCACTTAATGCTATGCAGAAGCTATAATCTTTAGGCCATCTGATAGGCTACCTAGGCCTTCCCATGTTTATGGGATTTCTTTGACAGTTGCAAAGGGAAAAAAGTGAAGATAGTCTTCTTTGCTCCCAGTGTAATTTAATAAGTATGTTTCAACCACTCAGGTCTTAATCAGATAGGCCTACACCATTATCTGTTGCAATATCTGTGTGCATTCCTACATTAGGTCTATTTCTTTGATAGTTAACATAATTTGCTACCACACAACATATACCAAATAACAATACAAAAGTTTCTTACAAACTTTCCTGCATACTTCTTAAATGTGCTGCAGTCAGATGGGTGTCCTAAAGACATAACTAGATCTTGAGCATCTATTACCAGTGTTGAATGAGCAGTTTTTGCAGTGATCACTACTGGACATTCCACATTGCTAGACAGCACTTGAGTGAGGATAGACTTATTTCCACTTCACAAATAACCATCGCTATCGCTATGAACTGATTAATGTACTGTAGCTATTGCAGCTACAGTACATTAATCAGTTCACAGCTAATGATTTGTCCTAGGTCCACTTCCCTTTCAGCATCATATGCAGTAATGATGCGCTGGAGAATGTTTCTTTTTGTTGCACTATAAAGGATATCTTGTCTAAATTGTTTTGGTGTTTCCAGCTAAAACAGCTATTCCCCAACAGATTAACATCCAGCTTGACTCAACTTCCCTAACCCCAACTAGATCGGCACGTAACTTGGGCGTTGTAATTGATGACTGACTTAACTTCTCTGAGCATGTAGCTTCTATTGGAAAATCATGTCAGTGTATGCTTTACAAAATTAGGAAGATCAGACCTTATCTGACACAAGATTCCACACAACTTCTTGTTTAAACCATGGTCATCTCCAAGCTGGACTATTGTAATTCACTATTAGTTAGCTTACCCGCTTGTGTAATAAGATCATTACAGCTGATTCAGAATGCTGGAGCACGCCTGGTCTTCAATCAGCCAAAGAGGACACATGTAACTCCTCTCCTAGTTACTTTCCATTGGCTCCCTATAGTAGCCAGAATTAAATTTGAATCTCTCACTTTGGCCTATAGGACATTGACTGGATCTGCTCCTAGTTATTTTAGTTCAATAATCAAGGCATACATCCCCAACCGCCCACTGCGGTCTTCTGATAAGCGTCTGTTATGTCGACCAGTCATAAACACCACTGTAGGTCTAATTCAAGACTCTTTTCCTCAGTGGTTCCATGTTGGTGGAATGAGTTGCCCAGTGCTCTCCATTCCTGTGGTAGTTTTGGGTTGTTTAAGACATTCCTGTTCAACATGCACTTAGTTCTTTAAGTGCTTCTTATGCGTTATGGTTTGTATAATATTGTTTTATTTCCATTAGGCTGTTGATTTATTTGACATTATTGTTTATTATTGATATTCTCCTTAATATAGTCTTACCATGTCATTGTTTTTTATATTATTGATTGAATGGACATTATTGTTTATTATTGCTTTTTCCCTCATTTTCATTGCTTATTTTATCAGGCTATTGATTGAATTGACATTGTTGTTTATTATTGCTATCCTCCTTATTATAGTTTGACCAACATTCTAATCTGTTCCCTGTTATATTTTAAATATTATGTTGTTTTTGTATTTGTGTGTTGCTTTGGACAAAGGCGTCTGCAAAATCCCATAACCATAACCATACATCTTTTGCAAATAATGCCATCTCCATAGCACTCTTCAGCACTCCTCAAACATGCACACTCTTCCATTTTTCTGCATGGCTGGAATTTGAATAATAGGAAAGAGCACCAGTGAGATGTTTTAACCAGGCAAGCACAGTCGCCTTTACAGTAAAAAAAATGAGCAGTCACCTACTATTCTATCAATTTATTATCAAGGAATCTATTTTGTTTCTAAACGTCATACTGAATTTTAGCTATTATTTCAATTTATATTTTAGTTGTAGCTTATTTTCATTTGCTTCTTGAGGGTCATTGGGGTAATTCCTGTCCTGTCCTACAACATATCTGATACATAAAGAGTATATTAATGCCTTATTTTTTGTAATTCTTATGATATCTGATGGCAAAACCAAAAAGTATGTGAATTATGTTAATTATGCTAATTAGCAAGCTTAAAACTCAAAATTGAGCTTGGTAAACAAAATATTTGAATTCAGCACCCTCAAATTGTGTGAAATAGCCCCTTTACCGACTTTTCCTCAAATTTGCCAACAGGACTTTTTCTGAACGTTTGTTAGCTATCTGCTCTCCCTCTATAGGGAACTAAGGAATACGCTTAGAATCAATGCCAATACTCTTAGTCACAGTTCAGTGGTGTCCTTTGATAAGATTTCTTATAATTTTCCTGTTTTTTTTTTCTTTTCTTTTCTTTTATCTTCTAATTATCTCCCAAACGTCAGAAACACTGTGATTTCCCCTTTAAAGAGATCTGTCAGGCTAACTCGTCTGAGGTAATTGGAGTCTATGGCCAGGCAGAGAGGCTAATGTTAAAGACTGACCCTCATCACCTTTGGCAGACAGCTCGCTGAAAACTGAGGACCCGTCAGATTCCAACATTATAATGAAGAGCTGTGAGCTGACATTAAATGAAAAGCCCTCCAAAAAGACAGGCGTGGTATATCAACATATGTCTGAGGTGGAGAGTGTGTAAACGTGTGAGAGAGATGCAAGGTGTGAACTTGTTGTGAAAGAGGAAATTATTTATGTGGATTGTGGAAAATTTTTTCATCCAGTTTTGCCAGAGCTGTCCCTGGTGCTATCCTCTACCAAAGGTTCAAGCCCTTCTGTCATCTGCACCGCTGTACTTTGAGGTGTATGGCCGATCTGTTTTTTTCCCCCTCCTGGCGTCTGGGCATGGGGTAGAGAGCATTAATCAGACGTCTACGGAGCGTGACTTCTGCTATGAGGAGCAGACTCTCAAAGTAAAAAAAGAAGGAAAAGAAACTTTAAAGTTTCCAAAAACTTCTGCGAAACATAACATTTAATTGGATATGGGTGATCGAGTAAAGGGGATGCAAGCCACATCTATTACACACAGGGATCTTGCACAAAGATGATCAAAGTGAAATATGGCTGACATAATTACCAAGACAAGCTAAAGTCTTGTCTCATTAGCGATAAGGAATGGAAGTATGACGTGGAAAAATAAAGATGATATCTAATGACTTTCTGAAGGAATACCTGAGAATGACAGAAACTCTTATAACTTAAACTTATACTGAAACAAGAAGAAGGGGATTTGTGACAGATTTGTGACATCATTTTATGATGCCTTCAAGCATATGATAAAAAAAAAGAAAAAAAAAATAGATGTACCACAAAGTGGTACAAAATATGACCGCTGCTCAGTCCTGCACATTCTCTCTGCAAAAATAAATCACGCTTGTCAATTTATCTCCATCTCCTACTCCAGCCCCTACTCTTGCAGCTTTTATGTATATAAATGAGTGTGGGGATAGTGTGTGTTTGTTTTTGTGTATATGTGTGTATTCTCTGTGTGTGTGTTTGCTTGTGAGTGTGTATGTTCGCGTAATGGGGTGTGCGTGTGTGTGTATTTATGTGTGTGTGTGTTTGTGTGTGTGCGTGCGTGTGCCTGCTTGCCTGCATGTGTGTGTGTTTTTTTTGTGTGTGTGTGTGTGTGTGAGAGTGTGTGCATGCCTGTGTGTGTGTGTGTGTGTGTGTCTGTGTCTTTATGTGTGCTTTTTAATTTTTAACTAGGGGGCGCTATAGCTCAAATGAGTGGATATGGGATGGGTTGACATGGCCTCTTGACACCAACATACAAAAAAAGTTCATCATCCTAGGTCCTATGGTCGAGATATTAACAGAAAACTCTGTCTGGCCCACTCTCCTTTCAGGGGGCCCGGTGCAGCAGGTGGGCGATGGATCAAAACGAAAAACAACAGTTCTGTGTTATCCTTGTGGGGCTACATGGTCACCAAGTTTTGCGCAGCCCAGTCTTTCAGCTGATTCTTGAGGTTTCAGCGCAGTGTTGACTTGCATGCGCGTCTTTTTAAGATGGTGAGCGTAAACCAGTGGTCCCCAAACTTTTTCTTCCGAGGGCCAGCTTACTATGCCTGGCTGTAAGAGAGGGCCAGAGACTCGCATAAATAGCTTAGTGCTGTGAACAACAGCAGTCTACCTTAGTTGAATATTCCATTACATTTAATCTATAGGCTATTGCAATTTAATACCATTGTTAGCTATATTGCCATCATGCCATATCAGTGTAAAATGTAACTCAAATTAAATAATACTAATAAAAGGACTTTTGCATTCCCAAAAGTATTAGCAGGTAGTCCCAAAAGTATATTTCATTAAAAATGTGTGAACTCTGAACTCTGAAAATGTAAAGTTCTCAAACTATGAGAATTTTATGAAGTGCTGAAGTGGTCTGAAATGACCACCATTCTAACTTTCACTCACCTGAACTTGTGAACATTGTATGACATTTTAACAAATAAAAATAATTATCCCAGAAAGTCCCAGAAATATGACTTGAATATAAGTTAGTTAGTTAGTTATTAACAATTAATTCATAAACTTTTAGAATACTTTGAGCACTGATGCAGTCAGCATAGGCCTCTTACATTATTTGCAGATAGGCCTACATTTCATTCCGTTTTTGATGGCAAACGCGAAACAGCGCCAAAACAACCACCAGTGGACAAAAAGAGTATTACATGTGTACTGTTAAGACTCGCCATAGAGAATGAATGGGGGAAATTGCGGAGGTTATAGTTTGACGATGTCGTACTCCCGTGCGGGCCGGTTGCTGTATACCACGGACATGTTTTGGGGGGCCACCCAAAATGAGGTGACGGGCCGTAGTTTGGGGACCACTGGCGTAAACGAAGGAAAGCCCTCTAATCGGACGGACAAGACTGCAAGTAGACGGGCCTAGGCCCGTCCGTGGCTACGCGTAGGCCTATGTCAAACAGATGCTTTCTCTTCGATCTCCACAAATTAAGCTACAGTTAATTCCTTAACCGTTTGAATAAATTTGCGTTTGCGATTGACAACGCAACAGATAACGTTGTGATAAATAGGGTATAATAGGCTACTAACTTTGTTCAAAATTGATACATTCAAGTTGAATTTGCAAAGTTGTGTAGGCTACCGCGCCAGTTATTGCACAAGCCACCGTTTTGATTTGCTTGCTTAGGGGAGATGCAGGCTGAACCCGTTTGAGGGAGATAGGCGCAGGGAGAGAATGCGTGCTGTAGCCTACACATCTCTATGAAATAATGTAGCCTAGGCTGTCAAGGCTAATCCATATTTTAAATAATTCTCCCATAATAATAATACTCTCCCATCATGATATTTAACAATAATGAAAAATTTAATTTGAATACCATCAATGTGAAAATAACTGTACTACGTCAGCAATAAATAGCTAATGTTCTCCTTACCATTTCAGTTTGTAAGTCCATACTATCCCATGGCAGAGCAAGGATTTCATGATTGGGCAAGGTTGCCCAGAGACATTGTGGCTGCCCAGAGACATTGTGCATACATGTACTTGGAAGGCATTGTGATAGATGTACCAGTACAACTGCAAATGTGGAAGGTGATGGTTACCAAATACGGGTGGGTGGTTTGCCAAATGCTGGACACTTTTTTTTAGCTTATCCACCCTCACATTGGAGTCCCGAGTTCAAATACAAAATTTGGTATCGATATGTGACAGTGTTCCTGAGATATGGATGACTTCCTGTTTCGGAGCTTCGCCGCCGATTTCGTTTGGCTGTGACGGGCAAACGCTTTCGAAAATCAAAAATCCTTCTGGTAACTTTTGTGAGGCTTGGTCCAAGGATAATGTACGTCAAGTTTCGTGGCGTTCGGACCAAATTTGTGACCTGTGAAAATTTAGTTTCGCTTTCTGTTCAATCCAATATGGCGGACGAACGACACACCCACCTGACGTCATCTTCGTGACCAACTTACACCGGTACTGACCAGACGTTTTAAAGTTGGAACGGTGTCTCTGTCTCAAAGGGCCTAGGCGCTAGAGCTGACAAAAAATTAGGGAGACGGGAAAAATAAAACTTAAGAAGAACAATAAGTGTGCTGCTTTGCAAGCACACTTAATAAACAAACAGTGGAGACAAAGCAGCAGACTCATCGGTTGCGGAAACAGGCCAAAGGCCAGCACGAACACCGCCGATGCTTCTGCCAATCTGTAGATGTAGTAAAAGCTACAGTTACAATATTATTTGTTCTAAAAATAGACACAATACAAACTTTCCATTTACGTACCGATTGGCTGATGGTTCCGTCTCCCACTACTGGTGGCGAGATAACGCCTCCGCGGCTAACACTGCTCACGACAAGCTAAATAAGACAGAGGGATCAGGATAGCTAATCGGGCAAAGGAAGAGATAGAAATACCATACAGAGGTAACCTACCTGAGCCGATAAGGTTCTCACATGTTGACATCATGACTATGGCCTTGGGCAGCAGCATAGAAGTTCTATCAAGCTACCTACGGTCGTCAGTGCACTGTGCACAGTAGGCCTATGCTACTCTTTGTGGTTGATCAACTCAAAATAAAAGATATATTTGGTGATGACGTTATTGTAGGCCTAGTAGACCTAAATTCTGAGAAATTAAACGAGAAACAATCTACATAGCGCACCAGACCGCGATGTCTTCAAGGGTTGAATGAAGGGAGTTTGCAAAAATTACCGTATTTTTCAAGTCAATAAACATTCTTCATTTTCTAATGTCTTTGTCAGTAAACATCTGTCTTTTCAAAACCATAGGCCTGGTAGTCGCTCAGACAAGGAGTTATAAGATAAAGGCAATACCATTTGTGTCACTTAATGCAGTTCAGTAAATTAGCAAGATACCATCAGAAGCCAACAATCATAAAACACCTGTGCGCGCGCTCTCTCTCCCCTGTGCATGAAGCTGTCTGCGTGTTGTAGGCTAGATTTGCGTGAGTTCTTTCTATCTGCTTTACTTTTGTGATTTGCGACCACCTAGGCTATGTTATAGACGTTCTATGAGGTACCAGTGTTTAGCTGTGTCACAAAACAATAAGCTTTGTCAGACTACTTTTAAAATGATATTCAGGGCTATATACATTTTAAACATTCGGGGCTAAAGACCTGACAAAGCCTTGCGTTAATTCTTCAGGTGGGAAGTGTCAGAAATTTTCATACGAGAGACGCTATCATTGGTGGTTAGTATATGGAGTAGGGGATTGACAGCAACATAGCCAATCACATTATGAGAGATGCTGAATTTAACATCAACTGCGATGTTTGATTTTAAATTAATGTAAACGTGGGTGCTCGTGGGTGCTCGATGTTTTCCGTGGGTGCTCGAGCGACAGAGCACCCACGGTATCGGCGCCTATGACAAGCGTATCTCGCGGTTGCATCCATTACAAACCTGCAATGTGAACGTCTGGGATTGGGGAGAGCACTGAATGCTCTACTGAATAAGCACAAAGTCAAACCTTTAAATGAAAAACACTTTAATAATAAAAAAAATAAACACTAATGAAGTAAACTTGTGACCATCAAAAATCGTTTATCTCCTGTAACTCCGTGATAACAGGACGTAACAGGAAGGCATTTGGCTGAGCAACGGAGGTTAATATGCTCACTATTTTGTCCAAATGATGTCTGTCTATCATCGTTGCACTCGGAGAAAACTGGAATGTTTAATTTGTCCTGCTTTTCTTCTACGGCTGCAAACGGGATTCACTCGCAGTTAACCAAATATTTCTTTATTAGATCAGGGCAGGCATATTTCTGGCTATTAAATTATTTCTAAACCCGTCTGCTAAAGTCTGTAGTGAAGTCTGTGTAGGGTTTTCCAGGCTCCATTTCTTTTTACGAGACACCCTGCTCACAAGAGACATCTGCCGGTTGTTTGGGTTGTTGCAGCGTCGTTGCAGTGTCACTGGAAAAATACAAATTAAAGTTGCGTGATCCCGCGTGCGGACCACGAGGGAAGCTGGCCAAATCGAAGCAATGCCCACTGTACAATGTAATTATGACCGCCGCGCAGCAAAGCGGCGGTCATATAGGTTTAGTCAGATTATTATATTTTTTTCTTTTTCGCATGGCCAATTTTCCGTCAAGGATTCCCGGGACACTGAAAGTCAGGGGTGCACGAAACTTGGTGGACATGTAGCCCCACAAGGATAGCATGGAACCATTGTTTTTCGTTTTGATCTGTAGCCCCCGCTGGACTGGACCCCCCGAAAGGAGGGTAGGGCGGACACAGTTTTCTGTGAATATCTCGAGAACCGTAGGGCCTAGGAGGACCACCTTTTTTGTGTATGTTGGTCTTAAGGGGCCATGTCAATCCATCCCATTACTCAATTCATGTACTGTATAGCGCCACCTAGTTAAAAATTAAAAAGCAAAACATTAGGTGTTATAATCACAATATGTCTGGCTGACATGGTCAAAACTGCACGAAATTGAAAGTGTAGGATCATTATGACACTCTCTGAATGCATGCCATGTTTCGTGGACTTTCGTTCATGGGGGGTACCACCATATAGTAAATTGATTTATGTGTACATTTAGTGACCGTACACCAACAGAGTTTTCTGTGAATATCTTGAGAACCGTAGAGCCTAGGATGACCAATTTTTTGCATATGTTTGCCTCCAGGGGTCATGTTAACCAATTCCATATGCACACAGATATTCACACACACACATACATACATTCACAGTAATCATACGTATGGCACATACACACACAGTAGATATATGTACGCATGCATGCACATGCACACACACAGGCACACCCACAAGCACATGCACACACACACACACACACACACACACACACACACATAAACACGTGCACAATTCAACAATTTCACAGAATTATGAACAGGCAAGATGGGGGTGGGGTTGTATAAAATGTATTTTACATGTGAAATCTATGAAGTAATCATGTTTTGGTACTTTGGTTGCCTAGCAGATACCAGTGAGAATTGAGTGTTCATAATGCAATTCAGTGAGAAAGTTAGAATCATATATGCCTTTCACCTTTTGTTTTTAGCTAGCAGCCAGACCAGCAGATACCCTGACTTTGGTGAATTACTGAAGCTAAGCAGGAACAAAGTAGGAAATGAACACAATTTGACAAGCGTGACTTATTTTTGTGGAAAAAATGTGCGGACTAGTTTAACAAACTGTTGATTATCCCATGTTCCCATTGCCTAATGTGTATCTATATTTCTTGAATTTCCCTTGGGGATCAATAAAGTATCCATCCATCCATCCATCCATCCATCTATCTATCTATCATCTAATTTAGCAAACTATCTATCTATCTATCTATCTATCTATCTATCTATCTATCCCATGTTCCCATCCATCCATCTATCATCCATCCATCCATCCATGTATCTATAAATCCATTCTTCCAATCCTTCCAAGCCATCCATCCATCCATGTCCATCCATCCATCTATCTATCTATCTAAAACCGTCCATATGGGTGTGAAAAAAAAGAGTTGAAAAGACAGTGACATGGTTTGTGAAAAAAAAGAAAGAATTGTTGACACATACGATGACACTTTTTTTCAGATATTCCGGCACACAGAACACAGCGCTGGGTTTCGGGGTCAAAAAAAATAATTTCACACATACAGTACAGTAGTGTGAGCAGTCAAGTTGCAGCTTGACCATTGGACCGTTTAGTATGAGCACATAAATCATGCCATGCGATTACTCGAACAGTATGAGTTAGTATTTAACAAAAACACTGCTAAAATTGGAGTGTGTAAGCCCGCTCCAACTCCGAACCAGATTAATATTCATATTGATAAACCTAGTTGAATTACAATAACAGTGTCACAGCATAACAAACATAATCCTCAAAGGACTGTTAGATAGTAGTGGGAGTAGAAGCACATTTGGTTGGTGCAGGTATGGGGGTTGAGGGGGGGCGAGAGCTACCAGGGATTGGAATTTTGTCATCAGCAGCAGTACCTGTGGACAACAGCCCAGGGGATTTACAAATTATCTCACTTTAAATCATTACCTGAAACCTAATGTCCTTGCCCAAGGGAAGTGCACCTTAATTATTCAGCATCTGAATCAGTTTGAGCCCACGCATATATACGATCATGTCTCACTATCACAAACAACCCTTAGAACAACCAGGTTTTGCACATTGTTTCCACTGTTTTGAACTAGAATTACTATGCTCGTGCTGTCCTTCAAGGAGGCTCCTGACTGACACAAACACTTTGCCAGAAAAGGTTTTGCTTTCAATGCCACCCTAAATTCAGCGAAGAGAAGTAACACCAGCAGAAATAACAGCGTGGTGGTGACACATTTGGGTCCTGGACATGCATAAAGGCAGGATAAACCGCCTTGAATGGACCGTCGCCACTTTGATATCATCCTCCTTATGTCATCATTGAAAATCCCTGCACGGATGCAACTGCGACAAATTTGACCAAGAAAAAAAAAAACCCACGGCTCTCCAAGCTTCTAGCTGCATGATAAAGACAGAAAGATATAGAATATAAGGTGTTAGCCTTTCAGCTGGCCTGCATTCCACAATGAAAAACATAGCAATTAGTGAAAATCAATCCCGCCCCCTTCAAATCACAGCGGTGTCACGAAGATGGAATATTACCATTCTCTCTCTGAAAACAATCATTAGTTTAGTAGCAGGGCAGTGGGACAAAAATCAAGCGTGAGGGAGAAACAGGTGAAAGGATAATTATTTCTGGGTTAGGTTCCCGGAGCCTCCCACTGCTCGCAGTCTGCACTTATTTCCTCAAAAGCCACGTTTTTAGGATGCTGTTCAGGATGAAAAATAAGTCTATTGTCAAACACCTTATGTTGTTGTTGTTGCTACACTGTGCACACACTATGTAGCTTACTGGCTAGTTGATACTATGTAGGCTCACAACATTCTGGTAATTGGTTTTTAAGTGTATGTAAAACTGAAAAGCAGTCAGAACCAATTATTTTTAATAAGGCCACGTTGAATTTTCTAACAACCACTGCAGTAATTAGTAGGATTGTTGTTTAAAAAATGTAGTTGGGGGCAACCCAAAGATGAGAACACCAAATTTGGTCACAGATGTTTAGAAAGGTTTACTCTTTAAAGGAATACTTACACATGTACACATTTTCACTAACAAAGAGTTGGCTTATTTTGAATCAGAATGTTCAGTCAGCATTTCATTTCAACCAATCTTCATCATTATCATTAACACCTCAAACTTCTTTTGTATGCACTTGTTCTATAAGCATCACTGAATAATGTAAAGCACAACATGCGTACAGCAATATAAACATGCACAAAGACACTTGACGCTTGGAAACAGCACTATGAAAAACACTGTGAATCACTTGAAAGTAATGAAATACAAGCGCAACACAAGAGAGAGGCCACATGAATAATTACTCTGTGGGTGTTAGGGTCTGTGATGCATTGGAGCCTGGCTTTTACTAGGCTGAGAGACCCTTCCTGGCTAGTTAGAAAGGGTGGAGTGCGGATGCTGATGGACTATGTTTTTGAAGTGCCACAGTAGCGCAGACCGGCTTGTTAAGATGAGATACGACGAAGCTGCCACAAAGCTCCGATGAGGTCCTGCCGAGAACAAGCACCAGCTCTCTCCCCAGTCAGCGTGGAGGGATAGGGCAGGTCGCCGAGGCTACCAGCTGACGCCGAGAGATGGGCGGATGGCGAGGGGGAATCGTTACACATACCACACGTTGGAGTGGGATTAAACCATATTGCTCATTAAGAAATAAAAGAGCGAGCGAATCAAAGAGCCGTCACGCACACAGGCAGGCAGACAACGGGGGGAAAATCAGGAGCGGTGCCCACACAGGTCATGTGACTTTTTGTTCCAGGAACTTTTGCTTCTGGCGATAATGAGTGTGTGCCTGTCTTCTCTCCTCATCGTGGTCCCCTTTTTATTTTTTTTCCCTCGCCCACCAAACAAAGACTCTTCTGATCATAGAGGAGTACAAACGAGACACATAGGAGGGAAAAAATCAATGGCACCATTCTTCCGAAAGATAAAAAGCTTTTAGGCCTTAATTATTTCCTCCTTATAGCGTTATGAATTTGTTTACTGCTGAATAGGAAGGTGAGAGACACTCTAGAAAGGCTTAAAATAGATAAAATGTTGTTACTTTCAACCTGTGAAAAATGAACGACTAATTTATGCCGACAAACTGCAAAGAGCAAAGAGACAGGACAGACACTCAGTGAAAGTGCAGCCAAGTGTCTCTCAGTTCCTATGTCCAGTTTAAACTTAACCCCTTAAATGGAATTAAAGACATACTATACATCTTCAACAGTCAGCCTGAATTACTGTCGTGTCTCTTGAAATTCAGGCTTGTGTTATAAATTATACAGTGAAACTCTAATATGTTTTCTTGATATTATCAACGACCAGTGTATTAATTTAAGAGCAATATGCTGTCAACTCTTAGAGTAAAAGAAGAACGTGCTTATTTATAATATACAACAAAGGAAAACTGAAAACGCAAATTTCTTTCTCAGATTTGTTTTCCAGGTTTTCCAGGCGGACTTTTGCCACATCTTAAATTAAGATAAAGGGCCCTATCTTAGACCCGGCACATCACCATGCGCGGAAATGAACAATACGCACCCACGGACATGTCAATGAAAAAAAAAAAGGTGGGGTCAAGTGCATAGTGCATAAATCGCTATTTTAAGGCCACTAAAAATGATAATGCCACTGACCAAGAAAAACCTGAACTAAAGCGAAAGGCGCATGTAATCCAGCTATCTAAAGGGCACATTGTCCCGAAATGTAACTGGCGAGACAGCAAAAGTCGGCGTGGATGTGCTTAGGGTTTTTATTCAGTTATTCAAAAGTAAATAACTAGGCTAAATGTATAAGACTTTGTTTTGAGACAGCGGTGAAGTTAGTTTCAGTTTGGATATTCGATTGGGTGAAACCGGCCACAATGAATATATTGGATATCCGTTAAATATCCAACCTGAAACTAACTTCACCGTGATGAGTTCAAGTAACAGGCGAATGCAGATGCATGTAGGCTATAATCTGCAACTGCTAGTCACATACACATTTTAGTGAAGCAAGGTTTAGTGGAACTTCCCCTTGCACTCCGTTTGCGTGTATACAGCAGAGGGTCCGCCATATTAAGGGCCAACCTAAACCAACTACTGTTAAAGCTGCAGTTGGCATGTATGGCAAGTATGACAGATTGAGGGGACTTAGCCAAAATTTTGAATGTTTACAACTCTCATGCCCCTTCCCCACTATCACCGAGCACACTCTCATCGAGTTTGTGCTTGTCAGTGCGCACCAGAGTGCATCAGACTGTGATTGACAGTCAGATCTCACACAGCCCTGCTCTGATTGGACCAGAAGAACCGGAAGCTGTGGATTTTTGCAAAACAAATAACAGGCTCTAGGTGGAGGTAGAAGTGCGGGTTTTTTCTAAAACCGGCTGATTTATGTTGTTCTGTCAGAGCATAGTGTCGGTTTCAGTGAATATGATCAAAAAAATCTTGCCAACTGCAGCTTTAAGTGGCAAGTGGCATAAACCCTTCAACACTGACTGAACACTGATGTCCCCTTGTCAAGGGTGCATCAATTAATGCGACACGTCACGAATGCTTCATACAAATGTGAGTTCTGTGTGAGTACACCTGTAAACAAATCAATGGGTACTGTAGGCTACGTCAGAACCTATATCCACTAGGCAGAGTAAAGTTCGTCCCAAAGTTGAGTGTGCGCTAATCAGGGGAACTTCATTTAGCTGCTTCCCACTCGAGTTCACTCCGTAACCAAGGGGGTGTGGGTAGGGATTAGTTTAGGAAAGGCCCACGGTTTCAAGTGCAAGAATCCTTCTGCAGAGATGTGCTCACTCATCATCAAAATACATCAAAACATGCTGTTTGATGTTGCTTACCTTACACATGTCATTCTCATTGATATAATGGATGTAACGCCCAAAACACACCCATGACGAAGTAAGAAACATAAGAACAACCCTTTTGAACAATGCACCCGGCGTCTGCCGAACTTATTATGCCGCCAATATAGTAGTTTTGGACTGGACACGCCCTAAATGTGCTTAAACCATACGCTTCAGACAATGCATTTCAGCCCCTCAAGGTAGGCCTATAGGGCCCAAAGTCTAAC
The DNA here is from genome assembly GCF_017589495.1 of Alosa alosa. Lineage (NCBI taxonomy): Eukaryota > Metazoa > Chordata > Actinopteri > Clupeiformes > Clupeidae > Alosa > Alosa alosa. Next base: position 25,606,237 of record NC_063194.1, read on the forward strand.
ATCCTGGTCATATACGTTAAATATATGATGACACATTCAAATCCAGTGTGCCTCAACTGATCAATAACTGTAGTTGATATTACAGTAATTTCCGCTCAATGGTGTTTTATGCCCCCAACATCGTCTTCCAGGCAGCGCTGCCACCGCTGACTTAAAGGCACCTAATCCTAATCCTAAACCTAACCCCAACCCTAACCTTAACCCATGCCTAACCCTAGTGCCTTCCAGGCAGCGCTGCCTTGAAGATGTCGGGGGCATAAAATACCAAGAAACGTAATTTCATCACGTATTAGCCACATTGTGTATAAACCGCAGGACATTGTTTTTATGCAAGTTATGCAACAAAACAAAACCATGCTAATACCACATTAACTGCCCCCATGTACTGTATTAACCTCATAGCTGAAGAAATTTTGCAAAATCAATGTATAAACCTCGGCTGATAGTTGGGAAATTACGGCACAGACAACACCATCTCATATCCCACCTCATGCCCAATGTGCATAAATAAAGTACATGTCCAGCTGTAAGCTTTAATTGCAAATTAACTGCAGACTGAGTCAACATTGGAAGTTAATATCTATGTGCATATAGTATAAAAACATCACATGCACATTGGTCACATTATTTGATCATGGGCTTCAGATCACACGGCTTAGCAGAGCACAAACCTATCTTAAAATGTGCTCAGTGCAGAAACCTAACCTCTTAAAATTTGCTCAGTGCAGAAAGCTTGACCCCTCAGCTCAAATGAATTTAGTGTTGTGATTTAGCTGTTCAAGTCTTTCTGACAGGTGTTATCTGTAATGAACACAGGCTGACATCATCATGTCTTCCAGCACTCAAAAGATTGTCACTTTAATATTAATAATACTTTAATATTAAGCTAATTATTAAATAACATAACCAGGAACATTCAAACCAACTTGAATTACTCTGTAACCTTCAAATCTATTTTGTAATTTAATTTACCACTGACATTGACATTTCACATATAATCAAAAGGTTTAACCTGGAATACATTCCTCAATGCCACTGTTCTCAAAGTCAGTCATTATGCCAAGTATGCTCTCATCACTGTAGCCAATGCATCATTGAAATAGTCTGAACATTTCTGTTTCATTCCAGGTAGGCACTTTTGGAGTTCCAGGTAAGCTCAAGGTTTTGGCACAATGGTATTGTTATTTCTGTGGAGCACTCAATCACTTGACGTCCTCAGCTTTTCCTGCTCTCTGTAGCTCCTCTGCATCTACCTGCTCTTCTCTAGGTCACCCATGGTTTCTATAGCACAAAAATACACATTGAAATGAAAATTACCACTACAGATTTATAATATGTTGATTGCACCACAGATATTCTAGCTTACTTAACAGAACCAGCCAGAGTATGTTGATAATTGCCTAAAGATTTGTTCTTATATATGAAAAATTTATATGAGTTGGTAAATTCCATGGACACAGACAGAGAAACAAATCAAATGTCATTGCTCTATAGTTGCTAAACACTGCTTCTAGCTAGGTTGTTTTACAATTCACAATCATTAGTGAAATATGGTTTGGGCAAACAAAATGTTCATTACCCAATTACCCTGCTAAGGTTGCTATGATTTACTTTATGCAAAATGATGTTTCTTCTAGTTTACATCCCCCTTGTAGAGACAGAGCAGACGTGAGGATGTAGTGTATGCAGGCTTCATGAAGAATGAAACATGATTGGATTAAGTTGAGGTTGTGTCTTCATTTCAAAATGCTCAGTTTCCATCTGTTCAAATTATGAAACAGTATTTTTCAAGTCTACACTCTGGAACCCGTTTTCAAAAGTATGAAAATGGCATTGTTGTGTGCATGTGTGAAAAAAAAACCTGTTGTGAGGATGGCCTCTCTAATTTTACATGTCCAATATGTTCAGTTAATGACTGGGTAATTGCAAAGTCTGATCTGTCTTCAGATTGCACAACAAAGCAAAATATTGTTATCCTATCAGAAATCAACACAAGATGGTTGGGTTATTTATGGCATACAGTACATGTACTGCCAGAAAAAGTCTGACCATAAGCAGGCCTAAGGGGCTGGAGGGCTATCCGATCTCAAATAATTCATTATAGTAATTGATGGTATCTGTATAAATCTTTCACAAAAATCCTTCCGAACAGGCTCTTACAATTAACAGTCAACAGAAGTCCACGTTTGAGCCATGAGTGTTGTATTGTTAACAGAAACAACATGGATGTTAACAGAAACAACATGGTTGTATGCTTATTATCACGATGCGGACTAGCCCAATGAGGACATAGGCGTCCTTGTGTTATTGATTTAATTAGCTTATCAGGCCCAAACAAATGGTTTGGAGAATGCGATCGTCAAACTCTAACAAGCAAGTGCAGAAAATGACACTGCTCTGGTGGTGTCTCTGCGATAATCCATCAGACCCTGCAATCGCAATCTTGATTTTCTCCCACAGGGGTCATTCAGTGATTGCTGGGCATTTTGTGATGCACAGGGCATAATTCACCCCCTCAGCGGGACGTCTTCCTCTGATGCTCAAAGCCAGACACTGCGCCTATGATCTGGCTCAATCACCAAGGCTGTGTCCAAAGAGCTGTCTCTGATTGCCGCTGTCAGTGATTTCTGACAGGGATAGTGTCCTGAATTTGACGGAGTGGAGTGGTTAGTGTGGGAAAGCTGGGAATTGCAGTATGGCACTATGACTTCATCAAATGACTGATAACTTTCAAATGTCTCCGTACTTCTCATCTTGGCTAATTATTCAACAGTTTTGATAAGAATTTGGATTTATTAAAGGGTTTGATGGGGAATTGAGGATGTGTTTAATCCTACATGATAACCCAAACCGGAGTACATCTAGATGTAAGATATACTATATTATTTCTGGGTGTGGAAATAAATCTACCCTTTGTGATGATGACACCATATTTCTGTAAGAGTCACTTATTCCCATAATACACCTTTTCATTCTTGTCTTTCTATTCCTGTGTTACACTTGTGTTAAAATGAATCAATACATATCCCTGGGAGTGATTAATGAGCTTACTTTACAGTGTTATGTAAATGTGGTAGAGTCTCGATTGAATAATAGTGCAGCTGCATACACTGTATATTGTGTTTGGTACAGTAAATTAAAGTTGATCTCTAATAGCTTGCCCTTGGAGTTCATGGAGCCTCATCTAGGGATGAAAGGTTTAGATCTTAAGCATATCTCAGTCTGTAAAGCCAATTACAGAAAGCTCTTCTTATGGAAGAATATGATTGTGATTTCTCATTAGGAAGTAATGGCTGCCATTCAATAGGAATAGATCTCAATGTTTTGAAATGGCCATGATACAGAGAAAGGCATGAATGAATCTACATCTAAAACTAAGTCAGGTCTGAAAAGATGGAGATGCTATTTACATGGTAAATACCCTTCCTTCTGACTGGCGAGAAAAAAAGTTTTCACAGCTTTCATGCTGTGTTGATGGCACTGGAGGTTTTTGCTGATTGCAATCTACTCTTCTGAAACTGCATGAACAATAAAGCCTAATGACAGAACCATCTCTAAACTACTGTGCACTGTCAAGGAATACATATGAGTACATTTTCATTCCTCTGCTTCTCAAAGAAGCATCCACAGGTGCAAACATGGTCCACCATTTTCTCAGTTCTATTCTCCTGCTGATCGATAGGATCCCCCCATGGATAGAAGGAATGAGACAAATTATATCATTGTCAAGCAAACAAGCTAGTGATCAAGATTCCCCGGTTCACAGGAAAATATGTTTTTTCATTTGAGAGTTTTGCTCTTAAAAGCTCTTATTTTACATTATTGTATATTGCCTTGATGATAGGTGCTGAGCAAAGGTTTCCTTTACAGTGAAAATGTGATTTTGTGAGAGAGGGAGTAAAGGGAATATGTGGCAGATTGCTTAGTCTCGTCTTTCTCTCATGCCTTGGCTGAAATTCATGCCCTCCTACACTGGGCAATTAAAGTGATGTGTCATAAAAGGAAACTTGGAAAAAACCTACTTTGTCAGTGTTGTTTTTGCCAAGTTCAATAAGACTGATGTAAATATCGGGTTAAGCCAACTGCCTTGATCCACTGAGTCAACGAATACTGTATTTATTTTGTGTGTTTGGTATTTTTGCCAGGTAATGCTGGCATTTAAACACAAAATCTGTGTGCAGTAATTTAGTTCAACATCAGAGCTTTAAAGACGGACTCCAGCAGTTTATTACACCCCTAAATCTCTTCTCTGTTGGTCTAAAGTATTCTATTGCATTCTGATTTTTTTTTAATTAAAATGTTGTATGTAACTATTCTTCCTCATTTTAGGAATTGGGATCCAACTGCCCCCCTCTACACACTGTCCACCTGGCTGCTAAAGCTGACACATTAGCTAGCTTGTCTGTGTTTTTATGAAGAATTGTCTCACCCCCAAGTACTCAGGGTTGGTTCTGTACCGTTATCATGCACTAATGACTGGTGCCTGAATTGGCCCACGCGGGTTGTAATTGGTTGAAACGCAGATTTTTTGCTCATGATATGTCTTGTAAAACATAGCAGACATCATTCTGACATGTTACAGCAGACATAGAATGGCCACAAAGCTACCGTGAACCGGAAATATGGTTCTTTCATCCATCATATGCAAATCTCAGACTTAGAAATAACCACTAAAAAATCTGATTCTGAACAAAGACAAAGGGCCCCATCATGACATTCTAAAGCGCATCGTCACTTGTCAAAAGTTTATTCAAATTTAGTAGGATGTCCAGTTCACATTGGGAAGGGTTTCGTTATCAAACGTGGAGGGCATGGCGCAACAAGGTGTTCCTAGGTTTTTTAATCAGTCATATGGGTGTGTTTGGGGCGTAACATCATTTTAAACCAATGAGAATGACATCTGTCATTCCCTTTAACGGCGCAAAAGCGCAATATGTCAAATAAATGCATCGGTATTTTGGTATTCAACGGCGCATTTGAAGGAGGCTGCTTGCGAGACCGTACGGAATAGTCATTCCTAAACCATGCTGTACTAAAACCTAGCATAGCCTTCACGCATTTGCACTTATCTATTATTTGAACTCATTGGTAAAGTGAAACTAACTTCACCAAGGTGTCAGTCAACGACAAGACAGTTATATGCAGATACTTTCACTGTTGACTGACAATGGGTTACCATCGAAAACATAGGCTGGAAAAAGCAACACTTAGCCTAATATTGCTCAAATGACTGAATAAAACAACATTTAGCTTGCAGAGGAGTTGCTTATATCTCGTGACAGTGCGTCTTCAGCTGTGCTCCATACGTGTCTCTCGCCTCTCCATAGGTGGACTGGCCATCTGGCATACCGGGGATTTTCCCGGTAGGCCGACACACCTTTTGGGCCGATAGAATAGGCTATATAATTAAATAATTTTGGCCAACGATCGGCCCAAAGGAAGGACAATCAGCGGCCCATTGGTTACATTTCCATATTGACACTCGACTGATCCAATAACAGCTCACGGCAGGCCCCACCCCTCGCATTTTGGCTCAGAGCCAGGATTCTGTGAGCGCATCAAAAGTTAATCGAAGTTGCCTACACGAAATTGCGGCGGGTGCCGGTAGTGACAATAGTGCAAAAGTAACGCCAATGTAGAAGCTTTGTTGAGTTTAAACGAGGATGTAAGCAAGCATCCAAAGCAGAGGGACAGTGAGCAGGTGGTGAGCCTAGTTGAGGCTACATGATAGGAACTCAGTGGTGGACTTTGCGGTAATGATATATACAGGTACATTTCAGTCATTGCAGGTACACAAGTGTACCTTGATGGGTACAGATGGCTAGGGTACACAAAAGTACCTGCATTCGTGGGTACATTATTGTTCTTCAAAAGGTACTGCCCCAGCGACAAGCATTTGTACCAACTTAGGTACACACTTGTACTTCCATTTCTTAGAGTGCAGGTAGGCTAAGTGTGACATGCCATGCTGACGATGATGATTATGATGATTATTAATTGCGATAATGTAATGATATGGTAATGACAACATAGTAAGGCCGTGCTGTGATTATAATAACAAATAGCGCAACTTAAATGTTCTAAATTAATGATTTGCAAACCCGGACAGCAAAAGAGTGGTCAAATCAATATTAATTGTTGGTCAGATTGATCAGTTTCCGTCAGACGCCCAAAATTCAACATCGATGGCATGAGTGGTGGTGGGTCTCTCTAAGTAGAGCATCGAAAGGGTTCTATCTGGGAAGGGTTATCATGGTAAAGATGGGCTAAAAGACTGTAGACTGACGGAAATGTAGGCTACAAAACATCAAGTCATATTCATGCACAAGCCAACTAAGCTATATATACAGTGACCTATACGATAGGCTACTGGAAGACATTAAAGATAATTCATTAATATAGCTATACTGTTCCAAAATGTACCAGCAATGTAGGTAGGTAGTATAGCCTACAGGAATAAAACATTTCCCGCAACAGCCCTGTTTATTTCAGTTGTCCTACAGTGATTGATGTCTACGACAATAAAGAAATTTAGCTCCTTACACATAGGCTTCAGTAACTGTTTGGTGCTGCTGTCAGTTGAGCATTTTATAGTTTAAATGTAGCCTATTGAATAATTTGAAATGATACTTTGAATTCAAGCAGAAACTCTTTAATAATTGCTTGTATAGCCTACTTGAATATGGAGATCATGTGCTCCATGGCTACCTCTGATCAGTCAGAGTGATAGCCAATGAGGCCTACATCACTTTCAGTGCAGTTGAAAATATATGCATACTGTATTTAAGGGTAATGCAAAGATTTTGTATTTAATTAGGTGTGCCCGACCGATTTGAGGGCCAGGGCCGATTTTTGGTCCTAGTCCGCCCCTGCGCCTCTCCCCTAATCACTTTTAACCGTCATTACCAATTTGCAAATGATGGTGAATAACGAGTTTTACGCCATGCGCTAGTGTGCAAAATACAGCCCAAAGAGTGACTCCGAAACACAGACTGGTGCAAACCTTCGCTCCGCAAACCTTCCCTCTGTGTAAAAATAATTCCGTGGAAATGTATGGATTCCAGTTGCTGCTACTGGAAGCAACTGGAATCCATGCATTTCCACAGAATTATTTTTGGAATCTGATCCCTTTCTGTTCATTTGTACTCGTCGCTCGACTTATCGTGACTAAATTTAAGATGGCGGTGAACAGTAAACTTCCTGAAGGTACAGTCTTTATAAATTGTCTTGTAAATAAACTACCAGAGCTTTTTTAAAGTTCTCAATGTCTCGTTTTAAATGTCAGAGCCCTCGGAAGTCTACCAATGAAGTGTGGAGCTACTTTGAGCCTCGTAAATGGTGTAAAACAGTGATTTATTTGCATGGCTAGGCCGATGCCCGAGGCACCCCCTTTGAAAACCTGTTGGCTAACTAATGCCAGATTTCGGAGTGCAGAGGACAAGCCGAGATGAGCTATGAGACATACGTTCACACTCGGTATCATGTTTCAACACACTTTAGGTCAATATCACACCGGAATTCTCCTTTATCTAAGTGCTATTATGGCCGGCTATATGGTTGGAGTGGACTGGAACAGTGAGTGCTCTTTAATTTGAGTAACACTGGTTAATGTGACAGATGAGGGTTAAAATAAAAACAGAATGCTCTTCTAGAGATAAAGCCTGGCTCCAAATGTGAGGCCCGTTGTGTGATTTTAAGTACCAATTCTTGGAGGACATTACTTATGAACTTTTAAATTGAAATGTGTGTATAATGTTCGAAATAGTATCATCACGAAGGCTCCTTCCAGACTCTGAGACCTGAAAGTCTCTCAAAAAAGTAAATGCAACTCTCTGAATCACTGTTATTGTTAAATTCTATAACTGAAGCTACTGTTGAAACCCACGCAGTAGCTGTCTGATGTTGATGCTTGGTCTTTTCAGTATGAGTTCCCTGGGAGGTCCACCAGACATCTGTGAGACAGAGGGGCCACCATGGAGGAGAGCAGACTAAATTCCCTTTTGTTTCTCTTCCTTCAGCTCAGAGGTGCTCCACATTCTGATCAGCCAGATCTCTGGAGGCCGTGTAAACGCTGGATTCACAGAACAGGTCATCTCGCAACACTGGCAATAACTCTGGACAACCTCTCCTTCACTTTTTTTGGTGCTTGTTTTTCTTTTCTTCTTCCCAACTTGCTTCCCTGGTAGGACATAAGCAATGAGCTTGAGGCATTAAGACCTGGTGCATAGGGAAATGCATATTGAAACTTGATTCTGAAATGAATCATGCCGCTATTGTTGGGCTGTGTTTTATGCTGATATGCATAATTAATGCACACTGACTATATAACTGTTACAGGGGAAATAACATCCCCTTTGCCAACTAGTTGCTAGGTTACGGGGACGCTGGCGAGACACGACGCTCCGTCTGGCATCATGTTTTTGTTTGTTTTTATGTTATGTTCGTAATTTTATGTAATGTCACGTTTATTTTTTGTATTTATGTGTCTAGTTAAATGTTTTCTCTCTTTATTTACGTTATTTTTGATAGTTTTCGTGTTATTCTCTTAGTCCTTTTTACTGCTTTCAAGTCAGCTGATGTTGTTAACTCTTGCTATGTCTAGCTTTTGCCCTGGGCCTCTTACATCCTTCCCATCCATCTGTGAGCCGGTGCTGCACTTCAGTGTCTGGTCGAGAGGATTTCTCGGGACAGCAGCTGGAGCTACTCTGAGAAAGATCTGCTGAGGCCGCCGAGCTGTTTCTGACCAGTGAGCTGCCATGCCAACTGCCTGGAGTCTGGATTGAGCAGACTAACGTTAACGTTAAAGGGGTGATAGAATGATTATATAGGATATTTCATGCTGTTCCTTAAGGTTTCCGAATAGAGTATGTAACATTGGTTGGGCTGAAAATGGCCCGTGTGCTGTTCTATGCGCCCTAAGGCAAGCCTTGGAAATAGGCCCTAGAATGAACGAGAGGTTTTCTCCCTTTTATGGTATGCTCATGAATATTTAGATAAACTGCATGCTGATTGGTTGGTTTACAACGAGTGAAGCTCCAGAGCAAAGACGGCAACATGGCCGACACCACTCGCTGAAACAGCGAAGGTGGAATACGGAGACATACAGTAGGTGTTGAACAGCATATTTGAGCCTGAATCAGAGGAAGAATCTGAAATAGATGAGCTACCAGTCACCCATAAATTGGAAATGACTACTTCAGAGTGGTAAGTTTTGTCATTTACTTGAGTTTGCCACACGTAGCCCAGTTAGCGAGCTGTAGTACTAGTGCAATACTCGCACGTTAGTTTCGTAGACTAAGCTAAACATTGTATTAGGTTTGTTTTTAGCGTTGTAAGCAACATAACTTATTAATGTGCACACAAACAACTTGTACCCTTGTGCAATTTTTGTCAAGATGTCCAGTTAGAAGCTAGCTGAAAAGTTCGTAGCCAGTCCAGGCTATGCTGTAGTGTGAGAGGAGTGCTGCTTGCAAGGAAAGTACTCATTTTAGTCAGTAAGTCTATTCTCCTGCTGAATAGGTCATCTGATTAGGAGTTCCATACATTATTGTAGTGGTAATATGCAATCTTACAACAGGACGTCCAGTTAGCTGGGCAGGAGCTCTGTGCAGTTCGTAGGCTATATGGCTGAAGTGAAACGAGTAGCCTACTGCTCGCGTCAATGAAAATATTACGTTTGTGTCAGTAGGTCTCTAATGTACTCTTGTAACTACTATCCTGCTGATTAAGTCATCTGATTATCGAGATTTTTACCTTCTTTCCATGTAGTAATATGTGATCTTACAACGGGACATCCAGTTAGCTGGGCAGGAGCTATGTGCAGTTTGTAGCCTATGGCTAAAGTGAAACGAGGTCAACGAAAATATTACTAGGCCTACTCTCGTTTGTGTCAATTCAAAAACACTTTATTTATCCCCAAGGGGCATTTTACATAGTACCATGGAGTAGAGTACAATAATCAAAAATCCTATAAATATCACTGTTTAAAATACAGTAGGTACAGTCAGTAGGTCTAATGTAATCTTGTAACTATCCTGCTGACATCTGATTGAGATTATTACCTTCTTTCCATGTAGTAGCCTAATATGTGTTCTTACAACTCTGGTAACTAATACTGAAGATAGTTGCTACTTTGTGCTACCTGCTCATTCAAAATTACGAAATAACAGCAGGGAAATTATGTTTGTTTTTACAGGTTATTAAAAGAATGACCCAGGTTCCTGAGGGAGGAGCTGACCTGAATGACCACCATGGCCTCGCTCCGTTGTGCCTCTATATTCTTTGCAAAATGCAATGAATATTTACAGAGCTGACCATGGGCGTTTGAGAATCAGAGGGATGGAAAGGTGAGGACAATCTGATACAAGTGTTAGCAGTTACAGTATATAAATAAAATATTTTTAACCAATACACATTCATTATTGGTTCAGCATATTGCAAAAACACAGTTTGATTAACATCACAAAATGATAAACTTTATTTTTTTTTCCCAACAATTGTCCTCTGTAAAATTTTAAAAAATAAATAGTAAAAAAAAAAAGTGCTTTTCCACCCTGTTCTCGTTGCAGGCAATGAAGTGACTTGGCCTAAAGGTCTTTTGTGAGCAGGAGCTGGGGTTTCCTTGGAAGAAGCGTCCGTGTCATGATCCCCTTGTGTGTGGTGCTAAGCATATGGAGGGAGCTTCCGGATACTTCAGGGCAGTACGTTGGATTCAGACCCCTTTTCGACTGAACCGTGACACATGTTCAGCAACAGCATCCTCCATGGAAGGTCTGTCAAGCTGAGCACACAAGTCCTGGGGCACAGGAATCGGCTGGACGGCATCCCAATAAAGAGGGTCTTTGATGATCTCGAAGAGGACAAGAAAGAGGACTTATATTGGATACTGTAATACAGTGCATTGTAGGCTGTATACTGTACAATAAACAAATTGTATGGCCCTGAACATTGTGCTTTGTTTACAGTACTGATGATGATTTCGACACCAGTAGCATCAGGTCTAAGACAGCCTGTTGTGTGTGAATCGATAAGTTCTTTTTAGTGCCTATACTGTTGCACATTTTGATTTGTTGTTTGTAAAAAATATATATTTTATTAAACTTACAAATTGTTTGGCAAGTCTGTACACAGTGGGGACTCATTCTCATTGAAGTGCATGGCTGCAAGATAAAACCTAAACCAAACAACAGAAATGTTGTAACACAAGTGAAAGTCAATTTTGCATGCACACACCAAGCTGTTAACTCACAGCAAAAGCATTTGCTAATATTCTAAGCCCCGCAAGATGCCACACTTGGAGTATCTGTTTGGCATGCTGCGTTTGTCATGTTGCCGTTCTTGTAATGTTCTAAAATAAGAACGTGCAAATAAATCCATTGTATCTAGACAACACGGTTTTCAACATATCGACTAGATATGGGTTATATTACAGCTTAGCAACCAAACTATCGTGTTACCAAAGATCCTTAATATACAAAGATAAAGCAGCACAGGCTTCTACAATGGAATGGAATTGTACACAGTTCCTGCCTCCTAAAAAGGCGTGGTCAGAATGCGCTGACGCTACCTCGTTGATGAAAACGTCAAAGATTTTTCATTTTTGCGCCTCTCTCTTGCTGCTGTGATCAACTGGAGCTGGCCTGGGTGACTGAATTTGTAATTGGTACATCGTCGTGGCAAGATGCGGTCTGATTTCGAGGTAAGTGGCAGTTTGAAATGTGACAAGGTATTTGAGATTAGTCTGTGTAACGAGTTATCTATGTAGTAAAATGTCTGCGGAGTTTAGGTAATAACATTATTATTATCTCGTGTCATGAATTTTAGCTCATTGAGGAGTAGCTAACGTTAGTTGACGTTAGCTAACCATCTGATACCGATAGCAGAGCTAACTGAGGCACTAGCTACCAGTTAGGCTAAAAAGATCATTTACGAACCTGATTTTTGCTCTACCTAAATCGGCATCACTATAGCTTGTGGATCCGATCTACTGCAAGCGACATTGATTTAGCATATTTTTAGCCTTATGTCAATGAAAACATAAGGTGTAGGCCTATTGTATTTACATTGTGTAATTTGCGTGGGTAGTAGGCCTAAAGATATGGCCGTGTGGCGGCGCTGTGGGATACATCGATTGGCGCTACTTTATCAAACATCAGAGGTAAGGCTAATTGAGAAAGCAGACGTCTGGTTAGGTGTGCTAGTTAGCAACTTGTTAACCAGGGGCGCGTTTCCCATAACCATAGTTGCTAATGTAACAGGGTGGTACATAGGAAGGGCCAAGGGGCCAATCACAGTAGCCTGACTACGCCACCCTGAGGCCTAGTGCATCAGGGAATCTTTAAGAGATTGTACCGCTTTCAGGTTCGTAACTACACAGTGGACATGAATTACAGGAAAACAATATTTATTAAGACAAAGGTAGGGAAGTGGAGATCTGAGGGTGGCAACTATGGAAGTTCAGACCAATACCATGCAAGCATAAAGAAAGGTTCACCTGTTACACAGCAAAAGTACACAGTAAAGCTACAAGGAATACACCAAAAACATCACACATGTGCTTAAACTAGACCCCCTCAGAGCCACCTCCCTACTAAATAAAGATGAAAGTTACACACAGAAGGACAAGACGGGCAACACAAAAACCAAACATAAAATAACCAAAGCAAAACCAAGACAAGACAAGAGAGCAGCACGACCCATGTTCCCCATCAGCATGACTGTGCTGCCTAAAAGAACAGAACACAGAAGATTAAACAAAGAACACACCACAATATACATAACATAAAACCACAAATGTCTATGGGGAGACAGCATACCCGACGGTAGCAGGCAGGGGCTACACCAGTGGAGTCTACATTGCTACTGGCTACTGCCCCTCTTAAGTAGCACTCCACTGGTGCCAGATTGATCAAATGCCTATGCCCCGCCCCCTTCATTAGCACTTCCAGGTGCTATGGGGAAATAGCAGGCAGAGAAGGTCTACCTGCTACACTAACTAAGTTAGCTACTTTGTTGGTTGCAATGCAAACTATGGTTTTGGGAAACGCACCCCTTGGCTGTCCAGATTATTAAGTGATATGACCTACTCGTTAAACAATAATATGCAATACTATAGTACAGTGGTTCTCAAAGGTGGTACGTGAGATTTTAAAATATACAAATAATTTGCAAAATATAGCCTACAATCATTTGCAATAAATTTAGTCATGGATTATTAAAATTTAAAATGTTCCAAAGTTTAATAAATTAGACACTGATGGCACAGTGCTCTGTTTTAAGTCTAACATCACTGAAAAAAGGTTGAGAAACCACTGCCCTAGTTTATGTGTATGGCCGTCTGCTATACAGCCTATTTGAACGCAATCCAGACATCAAAAATGATGCTGATATGACGGTACGTACATGTCTGCGTCCTTAGGGAAGGAGAAGACAGAAAGGTGTCTGTTTATGCACCCAAAGTTTAGGCATTTTCGCGATTGAGTGATCAACATCTAAGTGGTAAGCAACGGTAACTTATTCCAGAGAACCTTCGGCTACTTAGTAGATCGCGTGCCAGTGGGTTACAGAAACACAGACAAGTGGCAAACAAAGTCGTTAACTGTTCATTTGAAAAACGCCATGTCGGTGTCAGAATGTAAGGAACACATGTGAATTACAGAAAATGCATTAAAATGTCCAATCTCGAGCTGTATAATTAATGGCTGGGGCATAATCCGAGAAAAAAAGGATTTCTTCCATAGGGCCACAGTGTAAAGAATCTCTCGCTAGTCTCCTAAAAAGGCGTAGAGCTAGTGAACCCTACGTCATAGGGGAACAGGAAGAACCCTTCTGTGAATCGTCTCGCTTTGTCAACCGTCTCAGGTGTTACTCAGCTTCAGTTAGCTATCTTGCTGAGAACATAACCTGTCAGAGATCTTGACAAACATGCATAGTAAAATGTAGGTTAACATGACAACACAGGTTTTATCCGAATGAGACACAGGAGAATTATATAGCCTTGCCAATGAACTAAATCACACATTATACTTGCTAGATACATGTTAGCATGGCTAATAACTGCTTAGCGACAAAATAATACTTACAGCATGCCGTTGTGATGACCTTACGGTCGGAACAGCCCCTCGTTTCAGAAACAGCAGCTTAGCAAATCCTGCTTAACTGTCCAAGGTTTTGAAAACTGCCTTTGGTGAAATGTTTTGCAAATTAATAACGGAGTGTCGAACTTTGCAGGGATCTTCTGGTAGAAAAACATTATCCATGCCCCTCGAACTTTTGAATCCTTGGGAAGACGTAGCTCATTTTCGAAATCCTTGAAGAACTGTCTGCTTTATAATTCCTGTGGAAGTAAACGAGCAGGCAGCTAAACCAAAGATTGTTAAAGGATAATTCCAGTGTGATCCAAAAATAATTCAGTGGAAATGCATGGATTCAGTTGCTTCCAGTAGCAGCAACTGGAATCCATTCATTTTTATGGAATTATTTTTGGAAACTGATCCCTTATCATACCTGTTTGTTCGTACTCGTCGCTCGACTTATCGTGACTAAATTCAAGATGGCGTCGAACGGTAAAATTCCTTAAGGTACTGTCTGTATAAATCGTCTTGTAAATAAACTACCAGTGCTTTTTCAAAGTTCTCTATGTCTCGTTTTAAATGTCAAGGCCTTCGGAAGTCTACCAATGAAGTATGGAGCTACTTTGAGCCTTGTAAATGGTGTAAAACAGTGATTTATTTGCATGGCTAGGCCGATGCCCGAGGCACCACAACTAAAACACTGTGTTGGTAGCATTGGCTAACTATGCCAGACTTCTGAGTGCAGGGGACAAGACGAGGTGAGCTATGAGACATACGTTCACACTCGGTATCATGTTTCGACACACTTTAGGTCAATATCACACCGGAATTCTCCTTTAAGGCAGAGCAAGATACTTCGTCATAGTTCATGTCTAAATGGGGATCAAATCCTGTCTGCATAAAGAGGCGTGTCGATGACGTATTGATGAGCGTACGTTGCAACCGCATAAATAACCGGCGCACACCTGATATAAAGTATATAAAACTGGAATGCTCAAAAATGCTAAAAATGTACCTGAAATGTTCAGAAGGGTTTGAGGATCATGAAAACGTGCCCAAAATTCACATTCCTAACTCTATAGAACCAAGACCTAACATATGTGGTAAAATTCTGAGCTATGCCCATAGACTTCAATGGAGCAGTCGCTGCCTTTGCTCTGCATAAAGGGGGATTATGACCCCCCTTGTGCGATCTGGGTTCCTGGAAGTGGCTCCTGATGAAATATCTTGCTCCGCCTTAACAATCTTTGGCTAAACTAGTGTTTGTCTCATCTTCGCTCTCCATTCACGTTCCTGGGCTGATCTTAACCGAATACTATCACCTCTCTCTCCTGCACCCAACATTTTTTCTGCCAACCTTGAGCCGAGCCTCTGATAAGCGCTCAGTGGCCATACAGACGGAACAAGCGGATGACATCAACAACTCAGCTAAACCAAAACACTCTGCACAGGCTGAAACAGAGATATGCCCAACCTCCCCTGCTATGGGGCCCTCTGATAACCACCCGCTAGCCTCCACTGAAATGCAGACCTTGGAGAAACATAAACAACCAGCTCAACAATGCCAAGCCATGTCCACTGGACAAGATAAGATGGGTGCTGCTAAAATGACTCAAAGTCAATCACTGGCGCCAAACTCCCTGGAATCTCAGCAAAAAATGGATGTGATGAGCATGAGGAGATAGCACCTATCAAAGCTGCTGAGAGGATATCAGAAAGGAAGGGTCATGTTGTAACACCAGTACCAATACCCTCCCCACCTCCGCCGCCTCCTTGTCACCACAAAGACACAACAACATGGAATACACTACTGGAATACATGCTGAAAGCGGAGCATCTGCAACAAACTTCCCAGAACCTCAGCAGGCAGATGGAGACTCTGGATCAATTTTCAACCCCAACCTCCTTGATTTCCCATCACCACCCACACCCAATCAAACGCCCCAGGCCACCAAACCCCCAATCTCCCATCCCTATCCCCACCCCTCATCCCACCACCCACTCAACCCCCACAGGATCCCCTGAATCCCCATCCCCATCCCCCTCATCCCATGTTCCCCAAGAATGGAGAGACTGCTAAAGTAGCCATGCACAGGATAGCCCCTGAATACCCATCACCACCCCCACCATCCCTCCCCGTTTAGAAGGATCTCTTAAGCAGCAGCAACCTCTTAGTTCATTTTCTCAGCCGGCATATAGCATGGAAAATACAGATGGCAGCAGCAGGGGACAATTATATGATGACTGTATTGCATGATATTCTCAGGGTCCCTGCAATATAAATGGTACTGACGGTAGTTTTGAGAACATGCCGGGACCCAGTAAGCCCATGACATTCTCTATTCCTGTATTGACAAGAAATAGAACACAAATGCATCGAGCTTATAGGGTAAACCAGTCCAATCTCCTACCCGTACCACATCAACCTCAGATTTCCCCCATGGATCATATTTCCCCAACACTTAAACTAGCAAAACTAGCACTCCTAAATATCAGATCTCTTTCAAACAAATCATTCTTAATTCATGATCTAATTTGCACACACAACCTTGATTTTTTTACTTTTAACTGAGACATGGTTAGATCAAGCAAACAGTGCTGCTACTCTCATCGAATCAGCTCCCCAAACTTCAGTTTCTTGAGTGCTACCAGAGCAAATAAAAGAGGTGGGGGGATAGCCACAATTTTCAAGACGTCTTTTCAGTGCAATCAGTCGTCATTCGGTGACTTTACTTCATTTGAATATCTGTGTGCATGCATTAAGTCTTCTCCTCAGATTTTATTACTGACAATTTACAGGCCTCCAAAACATTCAGCTAAAGTTTTTCTTGAAGAGCTAGGTGAACTGCTATCAGTTGTTTGCATAGAGTATGACTGTCTTATTATATCAGGGGATCTAAACTTGCATGTGGATAATCCTGAAAACAATTATGCCAAGGAATTCATTGCACTAATCGATACTTTCTCCCTTGTTATCACAAAGGGTCTCGATGTCTCTACAGCTGTTAAAGACCTGGCCTTATCTGATCATTTTTGCGTGTTCTTTGATGTGTCTATGTCCCCACACACTCAAAACACAACTATGATGGTAAAAAGGAGAATCATAAATGATCAGACAAGTGCTCTCTTTGAGCAAGCACTTTCACTAAAGTCAAGTCAACTGTCAGACTCTGAAGACTTATTTGATCACTTTAATGCAAAAATGGCAAACATTATGGATGACATTGCTCCATTACAATTCAAGAAAGTTAAGGACAAACAGAAAGCACCATGGAGGCAAAATCCAGCAATTAAACTTCTAAAAAGAGAGTGTAGGAAGACTGAAAGAAAATGGCGTAAATACAAACTTCAGATCCACTATGAAATCCATAAAGAGATGCTCCGCACATATAACTCTGAAATATACAAAGCAAGACAGTCTTTCTTTTCTAACATTATCAATAGAAGTTCAAATAACACTCGTATTCTATTTTCAACTGTTGATAAGTTAACAAATCCCCCCTCACAATTAATTAGCCTGAACTTCTCTCAACTAATAAATGCAATGAGTTTTCATCTTTTTTAAAGGTAAAATTGACAAAATCAGACTCAACATATCTGCTCAATTACAAATTCAACAACCTGAACTTCCAGCAACAAACAGAGGGAAACTAAACTTGATGTCAGAGTTCAGCTTGATAGACTACTGAAACATTTGAAAAACGGTACAGAATCTCAGCCCTTCCACATGTGTCTAAGACACTCTGCCTACCAATTTCTTCAAAACTGTTTTTCACCTCATAGCGGCGGATGTCCTTCAAATTGTAAATGTATCATTGCTGTCTGGCACTTTCCTAAGTCACTGAAAACAGCTGTTGTAAAGCCACTTCTCAAGAAGAATAACCTGGATGCCTCCATGCTAAACAATTACAGGCCCATATCCAATCTACCTTTTATTGGCAAAATTATTGAAAAAGTAGTCTTTAATCAATTAACCACCTTCCTAACATCAAATGGGTATTTTGATTACTTTCAGTCTGGTTTTCGGGCAAATCACAGCACTGAAACAGCTCTCATTAAAGTTTCCAATGACATACGCCTCAACACAGATTCAGGTAAAACATCAGTCCTAGTGCTACTGGACCTTAGTGCAGCATTTGACACTGTTGATCACAATATTTTACTACACAGACTAGAACACTGGGTTGGATTTACAGGCATAGTTATCAGCTGGCTAAAATCATATCTACAAGAAAGGAGCTTCTTTGTTGCCATCGGAAACTGTACCTCAACACCAACGTCCTTGACCTGTGGTGTTCCCCAGGGGTCGATCTTGGGGCCACTATTATTCAACCTCTATATGCTCCCACTTGGACAAATCATTCAAAATAATTTGATTTCATATCATAGCTATGCAGATGACACACAAATTTACTTAGCTCTATCACCAAACAACTATGGTCCTCTTGAATCTATGTGTCAGTGTATAGAACAAATCAACACCTGGATGTCTCAAAATGTTCTTCAGCTGAACAAAGAAAAAACTGAAGTAATTATATTTGGTAAAAATGAGAAAAGACAGGGTTGCCACTCTCCTTGATACAAAAGGGTTGAAGGCAAAGGATACTGTTAAATCTTGGTGTATTAATTGACAGTGATCTAAATTTCAACAGCCACATGAAAGCGATAACTAAATCAGCTTTTTACCACCTCAAAAATATTGTCAAACTCAGAGGGCTGATGTCAAAACATGACTTAGAAAAAACTCATTCATGCATTTATCTCCAGCAGGGTTGATTACTGCAATGGACTGTTCACAGGCCTTCCTAAAAAGACTATTAAACAGCTTCAGGTGATACAAAATGCAGCAGCTAGGACTCTAACAAAAACTAAAAGAACTGACCACATTACTCCAATTCTTAAGTCCTTGCACTGGCTTCCAGTAAGCACAGAATTGACTTTAAAGCACTATTGCTTGTTTATAAATCAGTAAATGGAGCAGTACCTAAATACTTGTCAGACATGCTTCAGCAGTACACACCTTCTCGTCCTCTCAGGTCCCAGGTGAAAAACCTGCTAGTAAAACCTACAGTTAGAACTAAACATGGTGAAGCAGCTTTTAGCTGCTATGCGGCTCAGCTGTGGAACCAACTTTCGGATGACATTAAAAAGGCCCCAACTTTAGCCAGTTTTAAATCTAGACTTAAGACCAAACTGTTCTCAGACGCTTTCTGCTAACTGTGCCGAGGTACAAATTCTGAATCTGCCTCGATAATTATTCTACTTTGTCTTTTATTACTTTTTTTACTACTTTTGCCTTTGTTTTGCTTACTAATTATTCTTTATTTTTAAATGATTTTACCTTGTGTTTTATGTTTTCTTTTTATTATGATCTTTACCTTTTAACTATTCTTTGACTATATTGCCCTTCTATGCTTTTATTTGTTATTATCGTTTGGTTTTGTTTATGTAAAGCACATTGAATGACCTCTGTGTATGAAATGTGCTATATAAATAAACTTGACTTGACTTGGGCTCAGAGCACCAGTGGGCTGGTCTATATGTACATTTTGAGGCGTGACAAATGTACAGGCCAGAGCCAAATAAGGTACCACCTGCGAGTTTGCATAAACTCGCAGCTTCGTTGGGATTCGCCTGTTTTATGGCGGGAGTTTAGAATTGTGAGATTTGCATAGGAAGGAGGTGTCGATGGGGTTTTGAAGTTCTCTGTGTGTCCATTTCACCCACTGAACTATCGCTATTCATCTATTACAAAGTAAACTCGGTTTTGCATTCTATGACCCCTTTAACGTTGAAGAACTCTGCATTACGGACCATCAAACGGTCGCTGTTAAAAGTCCACCGAGTTGCTGATCTACAAAATCGCCCATGACTTCGGACTGTTATGCTTCCAGTGATATCCAGACTATAACAAGGCCTAATGTTCACGTTATCTCCAGACTGCCAGTGAGTGTAAAGAACTTTGTTGGCGTTGCATGCATCGGTTGTGGAGTCACAGCTGTGCACAGTTTCACGCGAGTCATCATTGCCCTTGGACATTTTCAGCCGGTTGGAAATTGGACTAATTTTATTTATTTATTTATTTATTAATTTGTTTGTTGTCTGTCTTGTATGTCTCGGTGTCACGGGTACGCTGGCGACTACGCCGCTCCGTCCGGCATCTTTTGCGCTGGTTATTTCTTAAATGTAGTTCTATGTCCTGGTGTCACGGGTACGCTGGCGACTACGCCGCTCCGTCCGCTATCGTCTTTGTTAGTCTATGTGTCAATGACAATGTCTTAGCTTATATGTGGAGCGCTTTGGGTTGCACTCTGTGCACGTTAAATGCGCTATACAAATAAAACTGACTTGACTTGACTAATAAACCATACTTTGCAGGAGCACTGAACTGACAGAAAGTTCACTGTCAGCATCAAAATAGGATGTTTATACAGTCAAAACACTGCTTATCCTGGATGAGAAGTCTTGAAATCCACTGACTCCAAAACTCAAGGGTTTTTAAAATCCCTTGCGAACGGTCCTTTTAATAACAATTTGATTGGGGAATAGATAGCAATGATGCATGATTACCTTTCTGAAATCCCCTCATGACAGATGATGAACACTTCATTTTACGGTTGCCTTCCCATTCCAGGGGATGAGAAATACTATCTGCCCTCTCAATCACCACACTGTAATTCAAGCTTCAAAGCGTGTGATTTCTTCTCTTGTCAAGAACTCACTTATTCACGTTTGCACTGTTAGTGTGATGTGACTTTGATGTGCATTACAATGAATCTGATACCCTATAGTCTCACGTTCACGTCCAGGTTAGGGATATTTGCCTGAAGGGTCACTGCCCAGCCACACAAATGCAATGTTATCTGCAGTTTTGCATGCACACAGAGTACACAGGATGATCACGAAGGTGACAGAATGTTGTTTTTCCCAAGCATACACTCGAGGCAAAACCCATAATTTGTTTTGTGAAGGAATATAAGGTGCTCGATGTGCCGGTGTGGTTCATCTTTAGGGTTTTAGGTTGGCTGCTTGTCGTGATGCAGCTACCTGCATTCACAATCAGGCAGGAACAGTGGTGCGGAATCCGTAATGAAAGCGGACAGACCTCCGGGCATGTTTGCCTGGTTGTGACTGAAATAAAGGTTCTCTAATTTTACTCCTTGCTATCTGCTCTATTGGGAAATCCATGGAACGACAGTGCTGAGAGTGTTTCTTGTATCCGCAGCTGGGCATATGTCACAGACAGAGAGGACCACCATTGTGAACACTTGTAAATGAATGATTTTGTGCCCATGACTGCCTTGGATTTTCAAGGCTGGGTGTTTTCTGCTATATCGGGCATTGTTATATATGTGTGTCTTGCAGGTGTCTGAGAAGTAGCAAATAAAGACTCAAGAAGACAAGATGGTGGATGTAAACAAATGGTGGCGGTGGATGTTCACCTCCAGGGCTTTTTCCGCCCACCACCAGCCCACCCGCTCGTCTCTGTCACCCGGGTCCAAACAGCAGCCGGCTTCCATGTGCATGTCTACTCTCCATCCGCCCACCTCCCAGCACCTCTGTGCTTGTGTGAACACATCCGGGCCCTGTAGATATTAATCCACTGTCAGACTCCTTCACAGTGACTGCACGCACGACAGAGGATCATCAGTCTTACGTTCGTGGTTTGCAAATTCTTCAATGGCCTCTTTCGACTTTAGGCATTTTGTGTCTCTCCACCGCCTCTGTCCCCTTCCCCCCACCCCCACAAGTGGCTAATCTAACTTGTTCAGTCAACCCGATTCACTTTACATGACTCACTCGTTTTTTCCCCCTTTGTGTAGTTTATTTATTCATCTCACAGCACGGCCTTTGATGCCAAACCCTCCATGCCAAATCTGTTTTAGTGGGGAAAAAGTTCATGAGCCAGATTTCCTCAGGTTGACGGATAAAGGGAGTGTTACCTTGTCACTACACTGAACAGCATGAATTATTTCTGAACGACAGCAGCTTAGTTTAGTATCTGAACATGTCTACATTTTGCATGAGTACATCGCCATTGCTGATGCAAAAAGAGATACTCTGGCAGAGTATCCAGGTGAGGACGATAAGGCATGAGGTCAAACCCATAAACTGGTACCTCTAAAAGTGGACTCTGCAGTGTTTTATATATTCCCTTGGTTTTATTAATAACTGCCGGGTGCAGACGTTGTTGAGAGGCTTTGGGCTTTTCTGAGAGGTTTGTGCCATTAATATTTATTGTAACAAATGAAAAATGGCCCTCGAATGGCTTCTAGCCCAGTGTCCCTATGGGACAGCTGACATATGCTGAGCAGCAAGGCAAATGAAGAGCAGTGGAGGAATTGTCAGGAGGGATTAGCCTCAAAGCCAGTCTTCCCTCACCAGACCAGCTCACATGGCACAAGGACCAACATCACACAACATTCTGATACTCGGATTTCCACAAGTTGTGTGAGGCTGCTATGTTACAATAATGTTTTCACATGTTTATTACTCTAACTTCACTGAAAACCGAACAACTGTTTGGATTGTTTTACTCATAAGGATCTCCTTCAGACACAATTTGTTCCACTCCCAGATTGGAATGCAATCTCACTGTCTGTCAATGTGAAGAGTGAGGCACTAGTTCTGTAGTAGGCAGCATTTCCTTTGCCTAAATGAGTGAGTTAGGCAGAAAGTCCTAGAACCATTTCTTCTAGCCTCCACTTTTTGCAAGACAAACCTGACAAAGCAAGTCCACCAGCCATGCTGGTTTCAGATTAGAAAAGGCTGCTGTTGTTTTCAGTGTCAGACATGTGTCAGGAGAAAGAGACAAAGGGAAAAAAAAACATCATCTGTGAACAATTTCCTCATTTTGGAGACTTGGTACAGTGGTGTGGCGTGGAGGTTGCAGAGGCTTGATAACTGCCTGGCTAGGCTCGTCTCGCCGCAGGTGAACAGGCTACCTAGGGAGAAGGTAGACTAAGCTTCTGTTGAGCAGTAATTGCTCAAAAACAACTCCCCCACTGACTGGGGAAAAAATTCCATCCACGACGACAAGCTGACTCCCCTGCCGAGTGAAACAAGCTCCCCAATGCGGGCGTAAAAGGATCTCTTACTCTGAATCTCAGACAGAAGTTACACTTCGACTATGCTGGGTGTGCTGATCGCTGCCTAGCAAGGGCTTATCTCTATTTATATTAGATGCCGATAAGACATTGGTAAGCCATCTTATCGTGGAAGTGAGGCACTGGAATAAATGTGCTAAAAGTCTTGAAGAGAAGCTTTGGCTTTTGGTGGTTTTCACTTTTCACTGGTTGCCATCACAACCTATGTCATAGATACGCTGGAGCAAAACAAGGCGCTTGCATTTCTAAAATACAGACAGCCTGTGTCTAGAGGCTTACAGCTGCTGTGTGCAACACAGAACTTTCCTCTGCATCTAATTCTGCTGAGGGAAAGGTGGTGAGGCGTAAAATGGCGTATACAGGAAATAATATGATGGCTTCAAAGGTTTGTGACAGCCTCCTGATACTACAATTATATATCTGTAAAATGAACAGTCAAACAATCACATTCTGTGATACATGCCCATGAAGAGTCCCGCAATCTTGCAAAGAGCCTGGATGAAATCGGCTGTGAAATGAAAATATGTCCGATGATCCCCAGAGCCGATATCTTCACTATTGCATCTAGATTCATTTGCCTAGTAAACATTCAGCATCCACCCCCATATCTGTTTAAGAAGAAACCAGGAACTTACACTTGATGTATTGCCGTTATCCCTGTCCTACTGAAAGATGAGAAGGTAGGACAGTGTAATTAAAACAGACAATGTTCAAGTCTTCATCTGGTCACCCCGATAAGGATCACAGCAGATAGAAAATGAGTCACATGACATTGCTCCACATTCACAAGGCTAAGTCTATGTCTTTAATATATTAATTATCTGCCCTTTTCCCTCATTTCGTCAAAAAGGGCTATTTTACAGTAAAAACGATGGTGTTCCATAGTGAAATATTTCTCTGTAATAGCCACTAAAACAGCTGGCAGAGGTCTGAGGCAATCTGTAGGTTGGTGGAGTGCATGAAAAGTAAGTGAAATGTGAAATAAGGTCATCCGTCCACTTCAGGTGTGCTTCAAGCGAGCTAAAGGAGAGAACAAAAAGCTTCAGAGCAGCAGCACCCATTTCACTTAGGGAACACTTGGCAACACACTAATTATAGGCCCTATGTGAAAATTACATACTTGTCACTTTGATGACTGGAGTTCATCGGTTGCATGTAAAGAATATGCAAATCCTGGCAAAAGTGTTGAAATAATTTTAGTCACTTATCTGTGAATTGAATTGAAGACTAAAACGTTATTACTAGAATAGAGCCATCCATTTACACACAGAGCCTGTCGCATGTCCTAATGAGAGATGACATGGGCAGCCTTTATTTCCTTACTGTGTTAATAATCACCAGCCAGACACTTGTGCATGTTAATGGTGTGTGAGTGTGTGTGTGCTAGAGGGTCATTCCACGTCAATTTAACCAGGGCCCACGCACTTAGGTCTCAAAAAATTCTGAAAAAATTACCAGGTGTACCTATGTTACCCAGGAGACACACTGTAAAATTACTCTTATGTAAGATCAATACTTTCCAAGATACAGCCAGTTTTACAGGGGGAGGGGAGTGTCGATTTTGTTCGGCCTCCTTTTTTTGTCAAAGTTCACAAGCCCACAGCAGAAGAACTAAACCATGTAGGAGGCTCAAATTTTGCATGCTGGTACATAAATAGGAATAGTATGTAGCAATAGTATGTAGCTTTACAAGTCTAAAAAATCTCTTGGTTCTCATTTTCAGAGCACCCAAACACCTTGTGGGAATATACAAAGATTTGTTAAATATTCTTTTCTTTATTCTCCATGATCTTTTCTTTTTTAAACACCAATTTGACTTGTCTTATGCAAATCTTTCTTTTTCACTTTCCACCCTGAACATGGGCAAAATGCACCATTGACATCAATATGTTTTGTATAGAGCTACCACAGGTTACTCTATACAACCACAGGTGGCAGTGTGGTGACTCTATATAAAACATATTGATGTCAATGGGGCATTTTGCCCATGTTCAGGGTGGAATGGAGATTGCATTATTTGCAAAAAATTTAGACAAGATATCCTTTATAGTGCAACAAAAACAAACATTCTCCAGTGCATCATTACTGCATATGATGCTGAAAGGGAAGTGGACCTAGGACAAATCCTCAGCTATGAAGTGATTAATGTCCCTGTACTGTAGCTATTGCAGATAGCGATGGTTATTTGTGAAGTGAAATAAGTCTATCCTCACTCAAGTGCTGTCTAGCAATGTGGAATGTCCAGTAGTGATCACTGCAAAAACTGCTCATTCAACACTGGTAATAGATGCTCAAGATCTAGTTATGTCTAGGACACCCATCTGACTGCAGCACATTTAAGAAGTATGCAGGAAAGTTTGTAAGAAACTGTTGTATTGTTATTTGGTATTGTTATGTGGTAGCAAATGATATAGACCTAATGTAGGAATGCACACAGATATTGCAACAGATACGCTCAGGCCAATCCAAACTTTTCTCATCTGTTGTTCCTCATTGGTGGAACACACTGCCAGTTCCTACAAGGGCAGGATCATCCCTCTCCATTTTCAAAAAACTCCTGAAGACCCAGCTCTTTACTGTACGTACACACCGCCGCCGACTTGAGCTTCCAAAGAGTCAGGAAGTCATTCATTTTCAATGAAAGCCAGCTTCTCTCAGCTGCCAGAAGCGTCAAATCCGTCAGCATCGCGTTTTGGGCGTCTTGAGCGTCAAGCAGAAAGTCAGTCAACTTTATGGTAATGAGCTATGATGTGGTTCAGCGATCATGACCAGCAACCAATCGAATAGACGGAAGTATTAAGATCGAACGTAAAATGCTGTCACGTCAGAGCGTCCAAAGCGTCTAAAGCTTCCCTGGACTTTTTTGACAAGCGTCCTTGACAGGGCGACCAGAGCTTCTTTGGAAGAGTTAGAGAACATCTCCTCTCATAGCACCACTTACAACAAGTCTTGCTGATGCTAGCACTTAACTTAACTGTTACCATGTTGTTAGTCGCTTTGGTTAAAAATGTGTCAGCCAAATGTAATGTAATAAAGGTGTAGGCCTATCTGATTAAGACCCGAAGAGTGGTTGAAACGTACTTATTAAATTACACTGGGAGCAAAGAAGACTATCTTCACTTTTTTTCCCTTAGCAACCATCAAAGACATCCCATAAACGCAGGAAGGCCTAGGGTAGCCTACATCAGATGGCCTAAGGATTAGGCTCTTCTGCATAGCATTAAGTGATTTGCATGCAGTAATTTGAACACTGACCTTGATCTAGCTTACTTTGGCTATTTAAAGGTAATTTATTGCCAAAACATCACACAATATAAATTAGATTTAACAAACAATAAAGGACTTAATCACACACAATTATGTAGGAAGTTTAGAAGTTTAAAACCCAGAATTGACAAAAAGTGCACCAAATTCAACACAAATGACTCAATACACTTGGAGGAGGCCTGCGTCCTTTCTTTTAGGATTTGGATATTTTAGGATTTGGATATCATTTCAGTATCGAGTATCAAGATATTTATGGCAATTATTGTTTTCTATATGTCGAGGATCGGAGGCTCTACCACCAACAAGTGATGCTGCTCAATGGCATATTAGAAGAGCACATTATCAAGCTCTAGTATGGAGGCAAGCACACATACCAAATCCAGTGTTACTAGAAGTAAAATGTTTTTTACTTGTCGGTTGTTGCTGACGGTAGATGCAGTTCTGCATTAGGCTTATTCCCGCTATCTACGTTCATATGTACTGTAGGATATATTCTGAGTTGAAGGTTATCTGTGCAATTTGATATTGTGATGAAATGCATGAAACACCACGAGTGACTCACTATGTTAGCAATAAAAATATGGTTGTGTTTTGATTAGAATTTCCGAGTTTATTACATGTTAACTGTAATCATGTTCCCATTAAATACGTTAATAAACTATAGTATGGCTTCTTTAATGCTCAAACATGTATTTAGAGAACACTTTTATTTGGTTTTAGTGATTACTTTTGAAATCAACCCAATTTAGGGAAAAATAAGCAATAATAATTTGCTTATTTGCTATTTTATGTTAAAATGCTGATTATGTGGCTTAGAACTCAGAATTGAGCTTGGTAAACAAAATATTCTGAATCAGCACCCTCAAATTAGGTAAGAAGGGTGGTTTACCAACTTTTCCTCAAATTTGCCGTCAGAAATTCTCTTCTGCGAAGCTGCTCTCCCTCTCTGCACAGTCCGCGCATGAGCAAACGTGCACATACTGGCGTATTTGAAAATTGTCTGGCGCTCAAAAAATTGAAGTTATTACTCTTTGAACTGTGGCAGCTGTACTTCCCATCACTGGCTATCAGTTATTCTAGTGAATCAAAGTAGTTTCTCAGATCCGCATTTTGCATCTAAATTGATGTTGCAAACCTGAAATAACAAATTTTAAGAAATATTCCACACCTAGCTTTTCTTCAGTTATGTTATTTCCCATGCTATCCTGTATCCTGTATAATCAAGGATTCAAGGATTTGTATTTGTTACAGTACATGCATTGTAAACCATGTAGCGAAATGGCATTAGTGGCTCAACTTCTATCTGTGCAGTGGTGTCCTGTGGGATCACCAACTATTTCTAAAGATAAAGAAAGAAAGATTAAAAAGATTTAATAAATAGTGAGTGCAATGTGTGTAAGTGCAGTATGTGAAGTTCATATAGTATAATTTGATATATATTCATCTTCCTAGTACATGCTAAGATGCTAAGCACACAGTCACTCATGGTAATTAATCAAATAAAGCTGTGCTCTCAGAAATACTCATAGCATGTCGTGGCATTCCTGCTCTTGGGGTGATTGAATGCTTACCGTAATCAAAAATTATGCTATTTGTTGCTCTAGTCACTACACCTCCTATATACAGTGTTGATGGTCAGCATAGCAGACAGGAAATTATTGACAAGGTTACAGGGACCTCATTTGAAGAGATTGTGAATTAAAAAGGGTCACAGCCTTGAGAAAAGATTAGTTTGTGGTGTAAAATACTGCCCTTGATATTTGAACTCATCTGTCACCAGAATCCTAGACCGTGGGCTGTAACAGACAAGTGTGTTGATACACATCCAGTCTGTTTGGCTGCAAAAGCGTCATTGATACTTTTTTGCCTTCTTAGAATAAGTGATGAACTGTTGGCAGAGAGCAAGGTTAATCTGGAATCCAAAGCACATTTTAGGAGATGCATAAATTCCAGGGAGCAGCTCATAACAAATTATCAAAAATCGTGTGAAAGAAAGAAGAAAGAAGGAAAGAAAGAAAGAAAGAAAGAAAGAAAGAGAGCAAGAAAGAAAGAGAGCGAAAGAAAGAAAGAAAGAAAGAAAGAAAGAGAGAAAGAAAGAGAGAAAGAAAGAAAGAAAGAAAGAAAGAGAGCGAAAGAAAGAAGGAGGGGCTGAATGAAGACACACACAAGGAGCTGTTATGTAGGAACAGATCAAAAGGATGTTACAACAGAAAATGCTCCACGAAAACACTGAGGGCCAGATATACGTGCATTTGCAAACGTCAGCGCCATGGACAAACGGCAGAGAGCGAACGCTGTGATACCCAAGTGTAGCCTACGTGGTATTGATCAAACTTTCAGTTCATCGGGCCTTTCTCCGCCCCCTACCACAATTTACAAACGTTCGCAGCTGAACGGCATAACCTACATACAAGCGCAGTTGAATGAAGTTAACCTGGTGACAACATTAAAAAAGAATCAAACGTTTAGCGATCATGAAATAATACAATACATGATAAGGTGTCAACAAGCAGAGAGATAATTAAGATCAGTAGTTCTACTCAAACTACTTGTGCATGTAGGCTATGGAAGTTTAAAGTGGGCACAAAAGCGTTAGTACATCTAGCCCAGAATTTCATCATGAAACACAGCAGTCTATACTTTAAAACATTGCATCTGTGGCCATGCAATAGCTGTCATGACACCAATCATGCTATTCAAATGAAAAGTCCAGCCATATAATCTTACCCTCCACCAAGTGCCAAAGCAAAATGAAAGCTCCACTGGCTTTCAGAAAACTCCAGGCCTGGGGCCCATATTCCTGGCCTTGGTGTGGTCCCGACAATACTGCAAATGAAACCAGTAAATCTCTGACTGATGGCGGCCCAGTTTAATAAGGTGAGTCTGCAGCACAATGTACTCATTTTCTCCCAGGGTCCATTTAAAGAATTATAGATGTCCTTCATCATATGTTTGTGTGTGAGTGAGTGTGTGTGCATGTGTTTGAAATGAGGGGGATACTGGCAATGGCTCTCGAACTACATCTTTCATTTTCATATGTTAGTATACAATGTCAGAAGTCTAGAGGCCTTTTACTGTGTATACCAATTCATACACATTCAATGTATAATGTATCTGCGCTTGTTATGCATGCATTTTATTGTGTGGTAATTAGAATTTAGACGTGCCACAGACTGCACTTCCCAGCTAAATTGTTAATGGATTGCCGGTGAGATCCAGCTGACTGGTAGCACCCGAGCTGTCAAACTTTTTGAAGTCTTGCCCTTATTTTGTTCTGCAGTACCTGATCGTTGACTATCTGTCACCGGGGACAGCTGTTTGTCCAAATGTGTCAGAGCCTATCAGTCAGTCTGCCACAACCAGGGAGAGAAGCCGATTGACTGTGTAATAATCTATTTAAAAGGCCCAGCCGGGCGAAACAACATCAGAGTTTCATTAGTACACAGGTGATTGCATCTATTGATTACAGGGTTACTCAGCTATGCAGCCCTAACGAAGACCTGGAGCAAGCTTAGATCCTCCCCCTGAGGGTGCGCTTAGCTCATTAACAGTTTTACGAAATCCCATACTGAAGCTGACCCTGCCTGATCTGCCACACTTTCTTTGGTAGTAGTGAGCTTCTCTTTCACACACACACACTTGGCCTAAGAGAGCACTTGGCCACTACAGATGAGTTCACACCACTTTCACTTAAACCAAGAGGATGTTATGCTTGTAGGCCAGCTGTCTGTTGAGTAAGGCTTAACATTCTGTGCAAGCAGTAGGAAGATTTACAGAAAGAATTTCAAAACATTCATCAGCATGTCCCAAAAGGTCTGCACTGACACATTTCGTGCCTCCTTCTCTGACCTTCTGGACAAAATTTGTGCGAGTCTTTAGCCTGGCTCCACCCACCTATAGATCTTCTTTCAGCGAGATCTAGTCTGGAACACCATAGCTCATAACCGTTTCCCTTAGACAAGAAAAATGTCAGGCCAATCAACGACGAGAGGGGAAGACAAAACTGAAACTTATTGTGTTCAACAGAAGCAGCAACACCTGCAAATTAGGGGTGTAAAGATTAACCGATACGTATCGGTATCCGTTTTTAACGTGTAAGATACAGCTACATCTATACGTGAAGCCCCGTATCGGAATAAAACTGAAATGAACCGGTCGTTATATCGATTTACTTGTTACGAATCGGTTCACAACCTTTTCTGCTCGCTCAGACTCTCATTTACGCGTCCAAGCAGCGCGTTCATCCCACGTCCGGTTTTGAAACTATACGTGGCACGGAATTGTGGGTAATGCAGTTCGTTTTTGGCTACATTCATTGCCCAAAGTTGTCAAATGACCTCATTACCCATTTTTACTGCAACTTAAGCACGTGACAACTCGAACTCGGTCGTTTGTTTTACAGTTTTTACTGTTTTGTTTTTCAAAATCCAGCGCGAAATTAAACACTTAACAGCAACGATAGTCTGTAGAGTATAGCCTTATGTTTGATGAAGGGATTTCCTTAATGTTAAATAAAAATTTGGCCTTTGCTAAAACGATGCACAAATTATTAGCCAATTATTTTGTTCATATTCACTCAGACTTGTGGCATTATAGGTTTCTGCATTAGGTCTACCGTTGGAACAAAATAAACCCAGAGAGTTCATTGATATGTAGGCCTATTTTATTCTTGTAGGCTATATGAGAAAAGGCCAAGAGTGTCTTAAGCACTGTTTTATTTTATTTCGGTATTGTCTTACCTCAACAAGGCTACAGCTCCATGAAAACAATCTGATATAACTCTATAAAATCTATAGTCTATAAAAAAATATGTTGCATTTGGCTGCTGTGTTTGACTGAAATGTAGACTATTCTTTTTTCATTTCAATACAGTATATGAAACAAACCTCAGTTTAGATAATCATATTCATTTTTTTGCCTAATTGACAACCATGACCATGATAACTGATAATATAAAATGAATGTGCACCTTGAGCAAATGATAAAAAATCTTTAAGAATGCTTTCCATTCTTGAACTGCATCGAATCGCATCGAATCGAACTGAATCGTTTTTTATGAACATGTATCTTTTTTTGTATCGAATCGTGCCCATGTATCTAGATGCGAATCGTATCGTCTTTTACATGAGAGATTCACACCCCTACTGCAAATGTAAAAAAAAGGTACAGCAAAGGTAGAGCCACATTGTTTCCTGACTGTTGATGCTGTTTATTGTCAGTTTGTAAAGTTTAGGCGAAGTAGGAAGTAACGTTAGGAATCTCTGATCAATGTGATTGGTAAGGCTGGACCAAAGATTTCAAAGTTAGTGCCCATCACAATGCAAGTGTTGCAAACGTTTCCCAAGCGAGAGTCACCAGACTCTATTCACTTTGTGAATGAGTTTGGATTTGTCCAGGTTAACAAGTCTTAGGGATAACAGATTTTTTTATTATTTCCCTGTATCTACGAACTGTCACGCCTCCCTTGACAAGCAATTAAAAACATGAAAACAAAAAGATCAAAAGTCCATGAGGAACAGTGCACACTAATTCATGCAGCTAATAAGCCCTATACACACAATCAATATCCCAGCGTGGGGGTCCTGCTTTTTCACTCCATTAAAAGGGAAGCGATCATGTCCTATAATTACATGTACAAAATAATAGGCTGCATCAGGCCATGGCCTTGCCTGTGTTTATAATCTTCCTTCTGTCTTAGGGACTTTTATGCAAACAGGATGTGAGTACAGTAACTGTATGATCTTCTGGGTTAAACATTGAGTAGGGACACACTCTGGGGACATTAACCCCTCAAAATGTATGTAATTATGGCCAGAAAAAAACAAACATTTAGCCACAGAGGTACTTCAGCCTAATTATCTTGCTCTGCACCATTTTTAAATGTTCAACTGATTACAGCAAGCTAAAGTGCAACCTCTGAAAAGGACCTGGTGGCTGGCAGAATATCTGTGGGATTTACAGAATGAGATTTTTTATCCCCTGTGAAACATTGAGAGTGAAACATCTATGCAGTCACACCCTGCCGCAGTGTATGAGAGACACACTGATTTTATATTCTGTTTTTCATACAAGAATTGGTCTGAGCTTGACACGAATGCGAATCACCTCCCTTGTCCTTAAGGGATTCCTCACTTTGCTGTTTTCTTTGGCGTCTTGTCATGCAAAGTAGGCTTCATGCCGTGCAGACTGCTTCATGCATTTCCACCCTAGTCTTGAATGTTTGTGAATACTCCTTGATGCAGAACGTACAGTATGGAGTGCAGAGGGATTTATAATTATGTACCGATCCATCACTTCATCAGCTACATTTCACTTTGGGAATCAAAGTCTGTCCAAAGAGGAAGAAACAGTCTGTATAGGATATACAGTATGCCATAAACTACAGGTTTCAATGAAGTGTAGGTTGTAAGTGCACTGGGACCTTTTAAAAGTGATTTTCTCTCAAACTCACTTGCAACATGATCTGATTAAGTCAAATCAAGTCATTAGTTGATAACTGTAGGACTGCTCACAGCAGGAAAGAGTTTTATACACTGAGACAAGGTTCTGATAAAAAAAAATGGTGTTTCATGACACTCATGACACTTAACTCCACAGTATGTCTTGTGATAAAAATGTGTTGCTTCAGAATCTTAAAACAGGCTGACCTGCAATCAGATCAGCAATATTCAAATGTGTACTAAATGATTAATAATGCAATGGCAGCTCCTCTGACTATGAAATTGTTTTCTGACAGGGTTGGATCCAGGACAAAATCACTTTTTGGGTTGCATCTGAAATGAGTGAGGGGGCACACGTGTAGCTACACTATGTGACAATGTTCACTGTGCGTTTAATTCATTGAAGGTGCACAATCCTAGTGTAGATCTGGTCCTGCATCATACAAAGACAGAGGGTACCATGGAGACTTCATCTCATCCAGACACTGTGGGCAGAGCTCCTCCGAGACTCCCATTAATAGACAAATGGATGGATACACAGATACAGTAATAGCCAATCATTCATAAAATTATTCATTTGTACGAGACATCCTGTAAACTGCAATGTACAGTACAACTACAAAGTGTTTGTCTGTCTGAAAACTCATCTCATCTCAACTCTCAACTCAACTCAACTGTACAGTTTAACAATATAACTAGCAATCTGCAGTGCCCATCAAATTCGCCAGGGATAAGTGGCA
Source organism: Alosa alosa (assembly GCF_017589495.1). Classification (NCBI taxonomy): domain Eukaryota; kingdom Metazoa; phylum Chordata; class Actinopteri; order Clupeiformes; family Clupeidae; genus Alosa; species Alosa alosa. The sequence continues at coordinate 25,639,863 of NC_063194.1, forward strand.
TTTACTGGGCATCAGAGTGGGAATACTGGCATCACAGCTGGGTGACTCTGTTCCAGCTGACTCTGCTGCAAGTGAACAGATCAGGCCCTACATCAGACCAGTGCCAGATCATTTTCACGTCATCTGCTGTCTGAATGGCAACTGTTAATTACATAAATTGTCTAGTTCTAACATCCCTTCGCCTGTTCAGCTAATTCTGTTTTTATATTCTCAGTTAAAGCTGATACTTTGCCACCTTTTCTGTTCAGGCCTTTGTGTTCTGCTTTAAATTCACATAAGCAATGAATTTTCTGTGGGTTTGGTATCATTGTAAACCTAGTTCTTGTGCAGTGACCTTCCCAACAGTCATAAAATCCAAACACCACATCATAAACTTTCTGGCACAACATCTTTAATTTTCACCTCAGGTGAACTATTGCAGAAACTTACTGCAGAACTTAGGACTCAGTGCACTACTCCACTGACCAAATAATGAACATGCTCCTTTGTGTAATTTAAAAGTTGAATTTTCAAGCTTACACTAATAAATAATAGTTGGAAAAATAAAGTAATGCTTGATAATAGCATATTTAAAACATGCATGACAGGTTTGGCATGGCATTTCAACAAACAAAACACTAAAATAAACTATTTACTAACTGTGAGTATTCTACTGTATTTTGTTGCTAATATTTAAATATATCTTCAAGTTATCATGCTGCCAAACACAATAACATCTTAAATAAGCCATTAAGTAAAATCTATTTGAACAAATTCACCATTTAAACTGATATTACCATCTACTAGCAGCTGACACATTTCTAAAGTTTCACCCTGAAAGTTCACTTTTTACCCTTAACATGCTGGTCATTTTCAATTTATGCTGAGCATCAGTTTCCCAACTCAGAGCAGAAGATTTGCATCAGTCCTCTTGCCTTGGATAATAACACGTAAAAAGAGACTCAAGAACTCTGGGGCGAGGCCTCCACTAATTATTTGCACATCAAACAGGAAGTATTGAGTGCAGGAGCAAGGCTGTGAGAAAGCTAGACAGCAATCATTACCACCCTCAAGAAGATTAATGGGTCACTGGCAAAGATGTACCTTGCCCAACAGCAAGGAAGAGCGACTCAACAGCTGAGAAATACAAAGACCCTCCACCACGCCGAGGCCTTACAAGAAAATGCATATAAAGATTATATCTTAGTAACTAACACAATGTCACGCATAAGCTAGCATTCAATGGACTACATTTCTCATCTTTAAGCGCAATCTTTTGAATGTAGTTGGAAGAGGGTGTATATTTCCGTCATTCCTTGCCTTGACACACAAAGTAATAAAGCAAGGCTTTCAAGGAAGACTTGAGCCTGAAAAAAAATGTGTTCAATCCAGCTAAGAAGAAATGGAGAACTTTGCATTTTGCATTTTAGTACATTTTGACATTTGAGTTTGATTTCTGAGTCAAATTGCAATTTCTCCCAGTAAGCCAAAATAAAGCCACACTCCTGAAAGCAGTCAGCATGTTTTGTAAAGAGGGAATATCAGAAGCTATCTTGGCAAGGCAAATTTGCTCTCATCTCAAACATCTTCCAACTACAATATTTTTTGTCAGACAGGTAACCAAGGACCCAATAGTTACTATGACTGAGATCCAGAGTTCCTTTGTAGACATGGGAGAACCCTCAGTGCAGCTCAGTGCCTGGTTTCTTAGATAGATAGATATATAGATACTTTATTGATCCCCAGGGGAAATTCAAGGTCTCAGCAGCATACAGACAACACAAACACATTCTTTAACAGCAGAAAGAGTAATTAAAGTATATAATATAAAAACACAACTGAGCAATAAGGACAGTAGAAGATAAAGAATATGCTAAATATACTAAAATACAAATTATACTAACACTTAATCTAAATCAATTCTAAAAACAGTATCCACATAGTGGTGATTAATCAATCAGAGGCTCTTGCAATGACTGAGGCAGGGACTGAGCCTGTGATTCTCTGTGCACATATAGTATGGTAAGGTGCTCTAAGGAGTGTCATGGTGGTAGTGCAGTGGTGATAGTGGTCATGGTGATAGTGCAAATGAGTAAGTCCAACAGTGCAACAATGCAGAAATAAAGTAAAGTAAAGTCTATATATCTATATATTTAACTATTTAAAGAAAATGTATAAGTGTGGCCGCAGTTCGGCTGTGGCATGGGGGTTATGCATATGTGCTAATGTGCTAATATAGCACGCAAACAGTGAGGCATAAAGACAGTGGTAAAAGTGGCTAGTGGACAGACAGTATCCACACATGGAGGGGGTGAAGAGGCAGACAGACTATGCATAGAAGCCTATCTCTCCTCTTCCCTTAAGTGATGCATTGAACAGTTCAATGGCCCTGGGAACAAATGACTTTCTCAGTCTGTCAGTTGTGCAAGGCAGTGAGCGAAGTCTCCAGCTGATCAGGCTCTTCTGCTTAACAATAGTGCTGTGGAGTGGGTGACACTCATTGTTCAAGATGTTGATCAGTTTGTTCAGGGTCCTTTTATCAGATAGTGAAGTGATGCACTCCAGTTCAGCTCCCACTACAGAGCCAGCTTTCCTTACCAGCCTGTCAGACCAGCCTGTCAGCCTGTCTTCCACACACACCATTGGAAATTGTGGCCAAATAGTTCAATCTTTGTCCCATCAGACCAGAGGATTTTACTTTTCATGGTCTGAGAGTAGTTCGGGAGCTTTTTGGCAAACTCCCGGCAAAAAAATGGCTTCCATTTAGTCACTCTACCGTAAAGGCCTGATTGGTGAAGTGCTAAACTCATGGTTGTCCTAATGTAAGCTTGTCTCATCTTCACAAAGGAACTCTGGAACTCACTCGTACTGTAGTGACCATTGGGTCCTTGATTACCTGTCTGACCAAGGCCCTTTGTCCCTGATTACTCAGTTACTCAGCGAGGCCAGATCTAGGAAGACTGGTTGTTTCAAATCTTTTCCATTTGAGAATGATGGAGGCTACCGTGCTCTTGGGCACTTTCAATGCTGCAGAAATTGTATTGTATCAGGTCTGTGTCTTCACACAATCCTGTCTCACAGGTCTACAGAACATTCTCTCGCCATACACCATCAATTGTGAGACCTTATATAGAGAGATGGGTGCCTCTCCTAATAATGTCCAACAAATTATTTTAGGCACAATTGGACTCCAATCAAGTTGTAGAAGAATCTGAAGGACCATTGATGGAAGACACAAAAGATAGAATTTACAAAACACTCCAAACACCTGTTTTTGTGGAGTATTGGAGCATTGTGTATAGATTGATGATAAGAAAATTAATTGAATCCATAGTCTGAAACATAACAAAAATGTGAAAAACTTGAAAGGGTAGAAAAACTTTCCGGTTGCACTGTGTATGTTCATTTTGAATGTGATGCCAACATGTGATGGCTTCTAAGCTTGTAGCAGCACACATGGCACCACGTCTAACCCTACATAGCCCTACACTTCAGTGGAAGTGTGGAGAGGATCCTTACAGACAAATCAGAGTATTGTAAACTTTGAAACTGTATACAGAGGTTATAACAGAGACTTTCTAATGAGGAGACACAGCACCAGGGGCGTAGATTTGCGTGGGGACCGAAGGACGTGTCCACGCCAATGTCAAATTACGACTGAAATGTCCCCACCAATATTCAGGTTGAAATGTGGAAAAAAGCGCTCACATGCGCTACACAAAGAGTTAAATCATTTCTCACTTCAGTGCTGCGGATCATCTCATACAGATCTTGTAATGTGCAGCCTATAAGGGTAAATCGCGCTGATTTGAAGTTACCTATAACTACCAGTGAGCCGCAGTCTCCTGCGCAGCATGGCACACTACAGGCATATGAAGTGCGTCCAAATTCACCCATTCTTCTCTGTTGAACTCCTCGAGAATTAGGCTACTCATCATGTGTCACATTAAAGAGCCTTTTCTCAACTTTTAAACGGTGCTAGCTAGCCACTATTTGCTGTGATAAACAGTTTGCGAGAAAAATAACTTCAAGAGATTTAATAATTATTCTCTGCGCCATCCCCACATCCATTCGTCTCGGTGGAATATCGTAGGCCTACACACTCTTCACGCAACACATGACAAACCATAGGCCTATATCAGATTATTATACGGCTCTTCACAATGCTAGTAGAACGCTCCATTGACTTGAATGGGATTTCCCAACGTTCTACGGTAAAATAAGTAAGGGATAATGTATTGTCAATGACAATACATTATCCCGCTTATTACACGGCTACTTGCCAAAACGAGAAAAGAACCCTAACACAACGAATCTTTAAAAATGATTTTGCTACCGTTTCGTGTCTTCCGCTGACAAAATAAATAGTTCGCCACACAGATAGAACTTGACAGTTTCAGGTGTTGCGTGGCAACGTCTTACTAGCTTTCCCTTTCAATGAAATTCCATTGCAATAAGCGAACAGAATTCTTGCGGAGGGATATGAAAGATGTTAATCAACCCGTTGCCATTGACAGCGGTGATTATATACTTTGCCGGTGATTTATATAGATTTAACATAGGCCCGAACGTTGGGAAGGCCAATTCATGTGAATAGAACTTTCTGCAGCACTCTGAAGAGCCGGGTAATAAATTCATGTAATTACCGCTGCAAACATATAATTACCGCTGTCAATGGCAACGGGTTTTGTGCTTCTTATACGTCTTTCATATCACTACGCAAGGACTTCATTCAAACGTGAAAGCAGACGGTTGATCAGCTGTGTTCTAAAGAATGTTTGATTCAAGTTCAGCAGCGTGTGTTGTTGCGAACTATTTGTTTCTCAGCAAATGCCACGATGAACGGTAACAAATAGGCTAGGCTATGTAGGCTAAAGTCATATCGTGGGGAGTTTATTATTTCGTTTTGGCAAGTAGCTGTATAATAAGCGGGATAATGTATAGAACGCCGGTCATGGGAAAATAAGTCCCTTATATAAGTTCGCCCTGTCGGACTTATTATGACCGCCGCACAGCGAAGCGGCGGTCATATAGGTTTAGTCAGATATTATTTTTTTTTTTTTTTTTTTCTTTTTCTTTTTAAGATGTCCAAATTTCCGTCAAGGATTCCCCGGGACACTGAAAGACGGGGTAGATCTAAACTTGGTGGGCATGTAACCCCATATGGATAGCATGGAACCATCGTTTTTCGTTTTGATCTGTAGCCCCCGCTGGACTGCACCCCCAAAGGAGGGTAGGGCAGACACAGTTTTCTGTGAATATCTCGAGAACCGTGAAGGTTTAGGAGGACCATTTTTTTTGTATGTTGATCTCAAGGGGCCATGTCAACCCATTCCATAACCACTCATTACATGTATAGCCACCTAGTTAAACACAAAAAAAGTAAAATGAGGTGTTGTAATCGCAGGTATCTGTGACCTAACATAGTCAAAACTGCACAAAATTGGAAGTGTAGGATCATTATGACACCCTCTGAATACGCCAAGTTTCGTGGAATTCCGTTCATGGGGGCCACACAATAAATTAATTTATGTTACTATACACCAAAATGGCCGGAGACAGTTTTCTGTGAATAAAGAACTGTAGGGGCCTAGGAGGTCCACCTTTTAGGTATGTTGGTCTTAAGGGGGCATGTCAACCCATCCCATTACCACTTATTTCATGTATAGCCACCTAGTTAAAAATTAAAAAGCAAAAAATTAGGTGTTTTCATCGTGGACAATATCTCTGGCTGGCATGGTCAAAACTGCACGAAATTGAAAGTGTAGGATCATTATGACACCCTCCGAATGCATGCCAAGTTTTGTGAACTTTCGTTCATGGAGGGCCTTACAATAAAATAATTGATGTGTACATTTAGTGACCGTACACCAACAAGGATTCCTGGGACACTGAAAGACCGGGGTACACAAAACTTGGTGGGCATGTAACCCCACATGGATAGCATGGAACCTTCATTTTTTGTTTTGATCTGTAGCCCCCCCGCTGTACTGGACCCCCCGAAAGGAGGGTAGGGCAGACACAGTTTTCTGTGAATATCGTATGTTTGCCTCCAGGGGTCATGTTAACCCATTCCATGTGCACACATGTGCATAAACAGATACACACGCACACACATACATTCACAGTAATCATGCGTATGACACATACTCACACAGTAGACATATGTACGAATGCATGCACATGCACAAACACACACACACACACACCCACACACATAAACATAAACATGTACACGCACACATGCACACAATTCAAGAATTTCTCAGAATTATGAACAGGCAAGATGGGGGTGGGGTTGTATAAAATGAATTTTACATGTGAAATCTATGAACTAATCATGTTTTGGTACTTGTTGTCTAGCAGATACCAGTGAGAATTGAGTGTGGCAAATGCAATTTAGTGAGACAGTTAGAATCATATAGGCCTTTCAGCGTGATTTATTTTTGGAAAAAATGTGCTGGACTGGGCGGCGGTCATATTTTGTACCGCTCTGCGGTACATCTAGTTTTCCCAATAATGACCAGCGTTCTATACATTATCCCTTACATCAGTGGTCCCCAAACTACGGCCCGCCAACTCAGTTTGGGTGGCCCCTCAAAACATGTCCGTGGTATATAGCATCTGGCCACGCACGGGAGTACGACATCGTCAAACTATAACCTCCGTAATTTCCCCATTCATTCTCTATGGCGAGTCTTAACAGTACACATGTCATACTCCTTTTGTCCACTGGTGGTTGTTTGGCGCTGTTTTGCCATCGAAAACGGAATGAAATGTAGGCCTACCTGCAAACAATGTAAGAGGCCTATGCTGACTGCATCAGTGCTCAAAGTATTCTAAACGTTTATCAATTATTTGTTAATAACTAACTAACTTCTATTCAAGTCATATTTCTGGGACTTTCTGGGATAATTATTTCTATTTTTTATTCACACGTTCAAAGTCAAAGTCAAAGTCAAAGTCAGCTTTATTGTCAATTTCTTCACATGTTCCAGACATACAAAGAGATCGAAATTACGTTTCTCACTATCCCACGGTGAAGACAAGACATATTTGACCAATTTTAAGTCCCATACAAACAAACATAACATTCAAGTAAACAAAAAGTAAGTAAATAAGTAAATAAGAGGGCACATATAATAATGAAAAAATAAGAGCAGCAAAATTTTGTCCAAATTGTGCATAGACAGTCAATAAAATACTAATAAATAAATAAATAAATAAAATACTAGTGCAAATACTGTAAAATACTGTAAAATAGTTCAAATGTTCATACAGAGTTCAAAGTTCTCATCAGGTGAGTGAAAGTTAAAATGGTGGTCATTTCAAATGTGTTTGCCATCACTTCATAAAACTGTCTAGTTTGATAACTTTAAATTATTTGTAGGATATTGCTTTTCACAACTTGAGCTATGTATGCAAAAAAGAGTCTTTTTTTTTAGTATTATTTCATTTGAGCTATACATTTTACACTGATATGGCATGGTGGCAACATAAACACAGCTAGCAATGGTATTAAATTGCAGTAGCCTATGATTAAATGTAACGGAATATTCAACTAAGATAAACTGCTGTTGTTCACAGCACTAAGCTATTAGTGGTTGATATACTCCGAGTCTCTGGCCCTCTCTTAGAGCCAGGCATAGTGAGCTGGCCCTCGGAAGAAAAAGTTTGGGGACCACTGCCTTACATAAACAGCAGACCTTACCGAACACAAAGGTGTAATGCTTTCCCGTGTATAGTAACCAGAGTAATCCGGTTTTGAAATAAATTGTAGCAAAATTCAACATGGTCTTTCGGCTTTAAGCATTTCCTAAAACTGAGCTGTGCTTACATCGCCTAGATATCTGTAATTACAGACAGCTCACGGTTAAGAGTTTGTCAATGTAGCCTTAATGTTTTCTTTTCACAAAATGCTAAGCATGCATGTATTTAAGTTTCTTAAAACTGAGCTGTGCTTAAATGGGTCAATGCATGATTTCATAACAGACCAAATAGAAAATAAATGTTAAATGTTAAATATAGCCTACATATCTGTATATTAAAATCAGATTATGTAGGCTACACAGTATAGTTAGATCAAGTTGGACAGTAGCACATTTTAATCATGGATAGTAGTTAGACAATAGCACATTTTAATCATTTTATCGATAGTGGCTGGTGAAAGAGTTGGGGGTGTTAGTGGGTAGTGTCCCCACCAAAGCTCAGACCAAACCTACGCCCTTGCACAGCACTCAAAGAATCCTCCATAGAAATGCATGGGGTTAGTTTGTAACGCAAATATGGAAGTTGTCTGCACATATCCTGACCCTTCCTATAATGTAAGTAACTCATATGTATGCCTCCCCATACACTGGAATAGGAAAATAGCTGCAAGATAACTGCCCAATGCGCATTACCAAACGGCTGCCTGTGTGGAGGGACTTTATCATCCATAAATAGACCCTAGGTTGTGTTTACACTGAACAATCCTTTTAACATCAAACAAATAAATTGTTGTACAGTACATGTACATGAAATGTTTGAGATCACTAAATCTGTTAGCAAATTGGCTGGTTTGTCTTCTCACTGTAACCCAGACCTTGTTCGCTAGCAGACACAGCTATCCTAAAGGATGACTAACTCAGCTGAGCAGGATGAACAGGAACAGGAGTGCTTGAATGTCACTGTTATCTTGAATGGTGCACACGCACATGCCATCCATCATTCAGCACCGCTGCCACTGTCTGAGGTGCAGAAATATATACTGTACTCTCATCAATGACATCAAGGCCATTTGAATACAGTACATATACAGGGTATTTTGCCTTTTGCTGCCTTTACAGGTGAGCATAGGATAGCTGGTGAGCATGGACCCTGGAGATGATGGAGTGGCCAGGTCTGGAGTGGTTGAGACTGACATGACAAAGCTAACATCCCATGTTTGAGTGTGTGAAAGAGAGTGTGTGTGTATGAAAGTGTGTGAGTCTGTGTGTATTTGTACTGTTGGCTGGTTGAGTTCAGACCAACAGCTGGATTTGTGTGTCTGCCAGCAAAGCATTCAGCCAAATCCTCCATCCATCTGCCACCCATCACTTTGGCTTGTAGAACTTATTATGACCGCTAGCAAAGCTAGCAAAGCGGTCATATAATGATTGTCAAAGTTTTTTTTTCCCCCATCATCTACTTCCTGAATTTTTGGTCAATGATACCCGGGACACCGAAACACCGGTGCACATGAAATTTGGTGGGTATGTAGCCCCACTAGACTTTTATGGAAACATTTTGTTTCGTCCCCGGGGGCCACTCCAACCCCCCCCCCCCGCCGTGCTGGGCCCCCCGAACCGCAAAAAAAGAAGTTTTTCCTAAATAACTACCTGAACCGTGGCACTGAAGATGAAGAATCTTTTATGGTATGTTGGTCTCAAGGGCCCACATCAGCCTGGCCCATAATCACTCATTTGTGATTTGCACTCCCCCCCGGTAAAAAATGAAAATGCAATATCATTCTGCTTTAATCGCCCCTATCTTCAGTTAAGATGTTCAGAACTGCACCAAATTGTATGTGTATGATTGACCTGGCATTCTCTGGGGTATGCCAAGTTTTCAGTAGAATTTCATCCATGGGGGTCTAAAAAATTTAGGTTATGTGTACATTTAGTGACTGTACACTCATTGGCCTGTAGATGGCAGTGCACACATATACACATGCACACACACACAGGCACGCACATACTATCGGTATTAGAATGGCCGATACATAATTACAAATTCAGTAGGATTAAAAGAAAGCCAAATATTCATCATCATCATCATGGCTGCATTTCCAGCATTGGCGATAAGTAGTCGTTTGTCCACTAGATGGCGCATCGTTGCAGTGAGACGTAATTTTGTTGGGAGTTAAAAGTGGGTTCGGAAAACAATGGACGCTTCCTACAAGGACTGTAGTTTACCGCAGAGAACATCTAGGATAGGATAGGACGAAGGATAGGACGATGTTCACATGAAATGTAATTCCCATTTCTTCTTCAAGCGAAATAAATCTGAGAATGTTTATCGGGACATGCTTGGTTTTACTGCAGGTGCGTTAATCTTATAATATCAATAAGGACCTAGGTACAATAATGTTACCGTTAGCGTTGGTTGAGTGATGGAGGCCAATTTGATTGCATTTGTAGAAAACTATAAATGCGGTTATACCAAGCAAATTGATAGCAGCACTGTAATTGTATCTTTCGACTGTAATTTGTTGCACGTGCTACAAAAATCATTCTGTGCAATGGAAGATTTACCAATGTTACACCGGTCTGATACAGTTTTGCCTATACATGCGTGAGACTGAGACACCTGTTTATTTGTTTGAAGTGCGTGGTGTGAGAGGGGAATCGATGTGCTTTGATTCCAGCTTGGTAGTTGTAGTCTGTGAGATTAAAAAGCATGTGTGTGTGAAGTATCCAAACAATGACACCTTCATTTCATTATGGCTGCTTTAGCAACACACCTTAAGCTACTGTGTAGTGGGTCCCATTTAGAAGTGGCTACTTCATTTTGCGCTTTCCTTGACTCATGGAGCTGCGCGTGAATTTTATTACAACTTTTCGCATCGACATGGCAGTTTAAGTCCGCTTTGATACTGTAAGGCGTAAGCCATTGGTTTCAAAGGAGATTTTATTTGTGTCGCCAGCATAGCCTATTGACAATTTATGTTGTAAATAGGCCTACCTTATAGGCCTACCTGTAGCTTAGGGAAGCTAACAGCTTTCTATTAGGATCCAGTTTGTTAGTTACAGTTTTGTCATAACTCCCTGATGCATTTTGCATTTAGAAGAGCCAAGCGTGGATATCTCAATCTGGCCTATGGAAGGCCCAGCCTGATCTGCCCGCTATTTATTTTTGATTTCTTAAAGATTGAGCTTGGTCTGGTGAAAGCCAGACAAGCCATGGACCTCAGTTACACAATGCAAGGGAACATGAATCAGCCTATATTTGCAATTTTAACAACAACGGACAACAGCTCTTCAACTTTGGCTCATTAAAATGTGTATGAACAGTCTAGCGACGCATTTCATCAAGGCCCATTTGGACATGTCAGTTATTTGCACCACTGGTTAGATGTAAAACAGCATTTCGTTTCAGACTACTGTTACTTAATTTGTGCATTGACAATAAAGTGTCACATGAACTAAAGATGACTAAAATCTTATGCAGAAAAAGAAACATTCACAAAAAATCCATCCATCCAAAAATGACCTTTGTTTTTGATAGCTGTTGAAAACGGCATGGAACTGACAGAGATGTTTTTGTTTATAAATAAATAAATAAATAAATAAATAGATAAATAAATAAATAAAAATATAACATTATGCTGATACCCTTTGCTTTCCCCAAACACAATCTAGCCTACAGGTGTAAGTGACCTTTCATCAATCCAGTTGCAATGGATGAACTGTGATGCCCTACTTGTGATTGTTTAGAGATTTTAAAGGTTTTATAACAATGCTACATCTTCTTTGGCTATTCTACAATCTATTCACCTTTTCAGTGCCGGTAGGCTACTTTCTGTGCAGCCGCACACACACACACAGGCATGCCAAACAAGCATACACAAAAGTTTCAAGAGTGGGGGATGGAGTAAAAGATTGAGACAAATTGATTAGTGTGATTTATTTTCGCGGAACGGATGTACAGGACTGAGCGGCGGTCATATTTTGTACAGCTATGCGGTACATCTAGTTACTTTGGTGGCTAATAAAATCTTAAAAATCACCAGCTTGCACAAAATCGCCTCGAAAGTGGCTTTTTTGGTCAGATGAAATGTGCAAACAGTATGGTATCCTAAAAAAGCATGGCGGAATACAGCAAGAACTGTTACATTTATGGCAATCAAAGAGTTGGCATTTTGTTCAGCAGACACTTTTTTGTATCATTTTATACAGCAGTTGGAAATTTAGCATTGTATCAGACTAGTGGGAATTAACCAAAGTCAGTAAAGCACAGTTGACAAAGACTGGGATAAGCACTGTGGAGCTTTTAAACAATGCAGAGATTTCTGCTTGGGGACGAAGGGACTTGGTTAAAATGGCCAGCTCCCCACTACACTGCGCATGGCAGTCCTGCATTGTTCATTTCCAATTAGTAACTAAACTCTACATGGTTTGCGGGCAGTGCCTATTGATTCAACCCTATTAAAAACCCCTGGGCTACCGTTCCAGCCCCACAGTGTAGCATGCCTTTAGAATGCTAAACAGAGATTTCATACTGTCTGCTCTCCTAATTTGAGTCGGCGTGCCATCGATATTGATTGGGTCTCCTTGATATTCCCTTCAGCATTCAGTCTGCAGGCCTCCACTGTAAGTCATTGTTCACCCACACGTCAATTAGACAGATAGGGGGCCAAGCCGCCTGTCTTGACAAGCAGCGATGGGCAGGAAACTTTAACAGCTTGCCATTACTTCACAAATTCAAACTGCTTTTCTCTGAATGTAGCTATCAGTGGGGAATGCACATCTAAAGAGGGAGGTCAGACAAAATGGAAAAGTATATTAAAGAATATCATGATGGAACAGGGAAGAAACCAAAAAATGCTATCTTATCTTAGATCTTAGATGTTTCTTGATAATTAGCTTACACTAAACAGGGTTAGGTTTTACTGTTTTATGCAGTGTGCCAGGCAACTTTTAACTTTCACCAACTTTCATGTTTTGGATCACAAAAGGAGTCCTATTACTTGTTTAATTAAAAATGCTCTGAGGAACTTCCAAGAAGTTTTCACATAATTAATTGGATTCAATAACATGAATGAAAACTGTGAAATAGGCCAAACATTTGTTTTCACACACTGACATTGGCAATAATGTTAATTTAAAGGGGGTTGAGGAAACTATGAAAAATAAAAGATAGCAGCAAAATAAAAATTTCAAGTTCACATAGAGCTTTGAAAATCAATTATCTTCCCCCAACATCATCTGTCAGCAACTATTCAAGCATTAATTTCTGTGGTAGACAAGTTTTTGTCTTTGGTACCCTCTCATAATTGATTCATAATTGATCTGGGAATAAAATACACCTTCACACATCATAGTTTTCGCACACGTTCACCGCCTCACTGAGCACTCTCAGCTTCAACTGTAAATATCACGGTGAAATGCAATTACACCAAGAAAAGTTTAGAGCTGGGTCCATCCATTTCGCAGATGTACCTGACAAATTCAGACTAAATGTGCTCATAGGAGAGACAGAGGGCTTTTCAGTGAAGAGTCTTTATCTACCATCAAATTAGAGGTCATAGGCTCCAAAGTGCCACATTTCTGAAAATGACTTGGCGTTAATCTAAAGGCATTATTGAAAGGTTAGGTGGTAGGGGTTGGAACAGGCTTTGCATAACATGAGAAACAGTACTGCGGATATAACTGCCTATTTGGCGATTTATTTATTTTATTTTGTCCATAATGTGCTTTTTCTTACCCACGGATTCAGAACAAATCTGTAGATTCCTTTTCAATGGCATGTTACATCTGCATCAGCTGCATAGCTTAGCCATTCTTGCCATCACACAACCTGGATCCATGGCAACAAGGTTTTTTTACTGGCAAATCCTAGATCATCAACTGAAGTGCCCTGCAGCTGTACAGCAGAGTGTGCCATGCCAGTGCACACACCACACAGCCTCTCTGGACTGAATCTCCAACTCTCTCTCTCTTTCTCTCCCTTTCTCTCTCTCTTGCTCACTCTCTTCCAAATGACACAGGTGTGCCCAGCCTGGAGTGCACGGGGCACATGGCCAGCATCTAATTAAATGGCCGTGCGTCACCAGCCGGTGGCTCCGCTTAGGGGGCCCGATGCAGGGAACTGCTCCCGGGGCTCATCAGTGAGTTTCAGCCATACGTGAAATCGGCCAAGCTCACAGAATTAGTAGAATGCCAGTGTCGTTCATCACAAACTCGCCGGCAAATACCATTCCTGCGTTGACGACGGCGAGGCAGCATTGGGCAGGGAGAGGCAGAGGACATGGTTGCATGCTCTCTGCCTCCAAGAAGTCTGCGTACCAAGGCTAGCAAGAGATTTGTTCAGATTCTAGCATTAGCAAAATGTATGGTTTGATGACATTAGGCAAGATAACAAAAAACATAACTTCCTGCCAAACTACTTTTTATGTTTGTCACGTTGATGGTTCTGTGCTGAAACAAAGATAATTAATGCGTAGCAAGATGGGTCGTCCTAGTTCATGTCTATGAGGGCAAAGTGGAGTTCAGTCATAGACGGGCTCTGGTTCAGTTCTCGCCTGCACAGGGGCGTGTCACTGACGTATGACTGACGTTTGAACTCTCGGTTCCACGCCAGACAGAAGCCGGAGTACAAAACAAACTTGGTGTACACCTTCAATAATGTTGATTTTCGCCCGACTGGAGGGTCATACTGTCACGGCATTCTCCTGAAATGGGGAGGAGGGTTTGGAGATCATGATACCGTGTCCGAAATGTGCATCCATTGCTCAGAAAAATAAGGCTTTGACAAATTCTGGGAAATTCTTGGATTCTGCCATAGACCTCAATGTTAAAAAAGGAGCCCGATCACTGCATAAATGGGGGATAGTGTGCGGAACGTGTACTACTGCTACCCTATTTGCATACATTATCAGGGACAGGAAATGGCCTCTCAGGAAGTATCTTCGTAATCAACCATCTTTGGCTGAAATGTGTTAATCGATTTTAATCCGCTGGGCCACTGCACTTTGCAACAATGTGTCTGTCTGTGAGGAACCTGAAGTATTACATGCATATATTTCGACAATCAAATATTGTGTCTTCTACCGTTCATAAGACACAGCATATTGAGAAGCGGGTGGAGTGGTCCATCCCACCAGCCGGGGGGGGCAGAACCTCGTGGAGTGCTCTGATCACATACAGCTGCTGCTCATTAAAATACACACTGCCTTTAGAACCCTCAAGTTAGCCTGCATCCATGTGGTGCTGAAGAAGCGCATCAGTGCACCCCCCCCATCCTGACTAACACAGCTGCCAAAACATTTTGCAGGTTTTGGCTAAAGAGAGTCTTACTTAAAGGGTTGGCTTCAAGAGATATACTGTATAGTAGTGTGGAAACCTCTCCATTTAAAATGCCCATCACCCTAACATATCTGAATGCTGTTTTTATATCTGGTTCATAACAGATTACAATATTGTAATATGCATTATACAGTACGTTCAATTTCACAGCCTATACTTCTTATTATGTATTATGTGAACATCAGGGGTGTCAAACTCATATTAGGTAGTGGGCCAGATTCGTTGGAATGAGACCTCGTGGGGGGCCATCATTGTCATGGTCATTATCATTTTTCCGCATGGGTATCAGAGTGTTATTTGATGATATCACTTATGAGCAAACAAGTACAAATAATGCACTGCTGTCATGTAGCCTACTGCTCTTTCTCTCTTGAAATCCACTACTTCCATGTTAGTTTTTCCACTTTTTCCTCCCTGAGGATGGTTTGTAGTGCTAGGTTATCAATTTATCATATCATAGAGATTTGGGGGTCCATATGAAACCTGCTGGCAGGCCTGATCTGGCCCTGGGCCTTATGTTTGACACCCCTGGTGTACATTATGATTTCTATGGACTTATCATGTGCAATAGGTCTTATTTAGTAAAAATAGTTAACTGGACACTATACTGACTAAGACTGTGCACTGACTGCCTTAGGTGTACCAAGTTACAAGTTTCTTTTAGACAAGTTACAAACATTTTAAGGGAGGACAAGTTCTTCCAGTCCCCATGAAACCTCATCATAGTTGGTACCACCTGTTTATCATTTTGTTTGGCTTGTGCCTTCACTTGTCATCCTTTCTACGTTCTTTATATGACATAATGACATACTGTAGCACAGCTATGTTGCCGTCTGTGTGTAGATGCTTGAGGATGAATAACTCCCTGCATATGGCAAAGTCTCAATTCGAAATCCAAAAGCTTTTTACACGTATAGGCAATCAAGGGCCTTCATGAATCCTCATTCCATTTATTATGCATCACAATTTTGTCTGATTGCTGATTACATGGCAACTGAGATCATTGTTGCTGATGCTGTGAAATGTTCTTCCTTGCCACCTGCTGCTGTAATCTAAGTTAATTACAGTTGATCATTCCCCTGGGTGACATCAAATGCCTTGACTTTTGATGGCAAAGCTCATAGCTCTATGCTGCACTACATGTACATGTCAGTTAATGTTTTCAACAATTATGTGTGACATGTCTTTCCTCATTTCCTAGTTTCATGTTTGTTCCCTAGTTTGCTTGTGCTTGTGTTATGCTTGTATGCTCCTGATAAGCTGCACATACAGCGTATTAGACTGGATGTCCGTTAGTATTTCAGCAAAGTGGGACAATACTGCTGTCCTTGCTTCTGACAAAATGAATTATTGAACATTTCTAATCTGGCTGCGCACCCTATGCTGTTATTTTACACTACGCTGTAATTTTTGCACATTTACTTTTAAGCTTTTTTAAAAAAAAAAAAAAATTTTTTATTGCAAACACCATTGACATTACAGAAAATGCAACACTATAACTACATGCACAAGAATACTACATCAGACAAACAGATGTACATTACACAAACACATACTGTAACTTAACAAGACATTACATTGACATGGCTTATTAACACAACATAACATTAATAACAGAAAGGCTAAGGATGATTTGCGTCCAGGATGATTACAGATATGATTATCAGGGATGAAATTGATGACCGGAATGACAAGAAGGGGGGATGGGGGGTGCGGATGGTAGTTCTGAGAGTGTGAATGAGGTGGTGTTGGGATGGGGTGTGGGTGGGGGGTAAGGGGTAGTGAGTGTGTGAGGATGTATGTACTTTTAAGCTCTTTTTAAGATCTTGGTTATTGTACGGGCGATCTATACATGCCACATCTTGTTTTTATTTTCAGGACTTATAGGCTATCCATATCTGGGAAAGTATGATATGATATTCAATTCAATTCAGTTTATTTGCCAGTCCAAAGGCCACACAAGACAGGACAGATAAAAACAAACAAAACAATTAGAAAAACAAATACAAGAATTAAAAAAATTACTGCTCAAAAAAATTAAGGGAACACTTCAATCATACACTGGATCGGTACTCTGACACTGTTCTGAGCACAAGTAAAACTTTTGAGGCGAGTGTTTTATTGTGCAAGAACTGTCAGACATTCTGTGAATGTAGTTTGAGAATGGAGAAAAGGGTGGAAGGTTTAAAAAAATGTGTTTTAACAATTGTGGAAAACTGTAAGTGTTCCTGTCATGGCCCACAGACTCAGGACAGGGAGGTAGAGTTCAAACAAGATAGTTTATTTACAAAGGAAAACCAGGAAATGGGTTGTCAACCCCAGGTCGGGATCGAACAGAAGTTCCACGGGAAACAGTAGGCCAAGGAGGGTCCAAAACACAGAGGATCAGCAAACTTAACGGAAGAAGTCCCAAAACACAGAAGCTCGACTTAACTACAGTAGATCCAAATCCGGAGGTGACTCGTGGGGTCGGACCAGGAGGACGCTGGAACAGGCGAGGGGAATCCAGGAGGAGTATTCCTTGTGAGTCAGGCTGGTGGATAGCACCTTGGTGTCATCACTGACGAGGCCAGACAAAGACTGTGGGGAGACTGGGGTTTAAGTAGGGAGTGAGGCTGATTGGGAACAGGTGCAGGTCATTAGTAAACTGGGGAGTGTGAACGAGTGAGGGGAGCTTCAGGAGAGTGAGCAGTGGGTGTGGCTGGAACCGAACCTGGTGTGACTGTGACATTACCCCCCCTCCAGGGGCCGCATCCAAGAACGAGGGGGCCCGACGCCGAGGTCGCCCTCGGCCACGAGAGGCTGGTCGACTGGGATGCGTGCGATGGAACTTGGTGAGCATGGAGGGGTCTAGGACGTCGTCACGGCTGACCCAGGAGCGATCTTCAGGGCCGTAGCCCTCCCAGTCGACCAGATACTCCAGTCGACCTCTGCGGCGCCGGGAGTTGAGGATGTCCTTAACGGCATAGATGGGACCCTCGTCCAGGAGGAGCGGCAAGGGGGGTTCCACTGCAGCACCAGGTTCTGTGGAGGAAGGAGAGTGAGGTGAATGGTAAGACTTTAGAAGTGACACATGGAAGGTGGGGTGGATCTTGTAGTCAGGGGGAAGCTGGAGGCGGTATGTGACTGGGTTTATCTGGTGAGTGATAGTGAAGGGACCAATGTATTTGGGACTTAGCTTTTTGCTGGGCAGTCTCATCTGGATGTCCCGGGTGGAGAGCCAGACCTTTTGTCCAACCGTATACCCCGGTGTGGAGGACCGTCGGGCATCGGCATGGTGACTCTGGTGGCGAATGGCTCGCTGGAGGTGGCTGTGAGCTTCGCCCCAGACCTTCTCACTCTCACGGAACCAAGTGTCCACCACTGGGACATCAGAGGGTTCCCCTGACCAGGGGAACAGTGGTGGTTGGTGACCGAGTATGCACTGAAAAGGGGTCAGGCCGGTGGAGGGCTGGCGTAGAGAGTTCTGTGCATACTCGGCCCAGGGTAGGTAACGGCTCCAGGTGTTCTGGTGACCATGGCAATAGGTCCGTAGGAAGCGACTGATTTCTTGGATCCTTCGCTCTGTCTGACCGTTGGTTTGGGGGTGGTATCCCAAAGTAAGACTCACCGTCACCCCCATCAGCCGGAGGAAGGCCCGCCAGAATCGTGAAATGAATTGTGGTCCCCTATCCGACACTACATCTTCAGGGATTCCAAAGTTCCTGAAGACGTGCGTGAACAGTGCTTCCGCAGTCTCTGCGGCCGTCGGGAGACCCTTCAGGGGAATCAGTTTGCAGGCCTTGGAAAATCGGTCCACGATGACAAGGATGCAGGTGTGGCCCTCAGACAGCGGGAGATCGGTGGCGAAGTCGACTCTGAGATGTGACCATGGTCTCTTTGGAATGGGCAGAGGCAGCAGCTTCCCTGCAGGCAGATGACGAGGGGTTTTGGCCATGGCGCAGTCCACACAACCAGCTACGTACCTACGGACGTCTCTCACCATGCCGGGCCACCAGTACCGCTCCTGAAGTAGTGAGTGGGTGGCCATGATCCCAGGGTGTCCGGTGCCGGGTGAGGAGTGTGCCATGGTGAGGAGGTGGGTTCGGAGGCTACGAGGCACGTAGGTGCGATTGTCTGGCTTGTTAGGTGGCACAGGCTCAGTCTCCATAGCTGCGGCGATCTGATCATCGAAGGTCCACTGGATGGGACTCACCACCACGCCAGCTGGTAGGATAGGCTCAGGCTGTTCCGGGTTGTCCTCAGGGTGATAGATGCGAGACAGGGCATCAGCTCGACAGTTACGTGAGCCTGGCCGGTAACTGATAGTAAAGGTAAACCGTGTAAAGAAAAGGGCCCACCTGGCTTGGCGAGGGTGGAGTCGTTTTGCTTCGTGGAGGTACTGGAGATTCTTGTGATCCGTCAAGACCAAAAACGGGTGACTGGCTCCCTCCAGCCAGTGACGCCACTCCTCCAGGGCTAACTTGATGGCAAGCAACTCTGTTAACGATGTCATAGTTGCACTCTGTAGGGCTCAGCTTCCTGGAGAAGTAGGCACACGGATGAAGACGAGAAGGGTTACCTTGGTATTGGGACAACACAGCTCCAACGCCCGTGGTGGAAGCGTCGACCTCGACGGCAAACTCCTTGTTGGGGTCAGGATGACGGAGGACAGGGGCTGAGGTGAAGGCCTTCTGGAGTTCCCGAAATGCCTGGGAAGCCTC
Source organism: Alosa alosa (assembly GCF_017589495.1). Classification (NCBI taxonomy): domain Eukaryota; kingdom Metazoa; phylum Chordata; class Actinopteri; order Clupeiformes; family Clupeidae; genus Alosa; species Alosa alosa. The sequence continues at coordinate 25,659,592 of NC_063194.1, forward strand.
TGAGCTCCAGGCAAGGGTCTTCGATTTTCCTCGGAGCAGAGTAGTTAGGGGAGCAGTGATCTGGCTATAGTTCCGTATGAATCTCGGTAAAAGTTGGCAAAGCCCAGAAAAGCTGAAGTTCCTTTATAGAGTGTGGAGCTGCCCAGGGAAAGTACAGCCTGGACCTTCCCGTCATCCATGCTAATTCCTGGGGAGCATATGTTGTAGCCTAGGAACTGGACGGGTGGGTTGGTGGAAGGTACACTTCCTGCTTTGAGAAAGAGCTGGAATTCACTTGTCCCGAGACAGGACCAAGGAGGCGTGCTGGATGTGGTCATTGAGATTAGGGGAATAGATCAGGATGTCATCAATGTAGATAATAACAAATTTATTCAGGGAATCTTGAAATATTTCATTCATGACACCCTGGAACACGGATGGTGAGTTCGACAACCCATATGGCATCACGAGATACTCGTAATGACCAGTAGGGGTGATGAAGGCTGTCTTCCACTCGTCCCCACGGCGAATGTGCACCAAGTTGTAGGCACTTCGGAGGTCAAGTTTGGAGAACAGCGTAGCTCCACACAGCTGTTCCAGAGCTGCGGGGACAAGAGGCAGGGGGTAACGGAATTTGACAGTGATTTTATTGAGGGCACGGTAGTCGATACACGGTCTAAGACCTCCATCCTTCTTGGCCACAAAGAAGAATGAAGAGGCAGCTGGAGACTTGGAGGGCCGGATATACCCTAACTTGAGGGCTTCATCGACATAAGCCTTCATTGCTTCCTGTTCCGTCAAGGACAATGGGTAGACCTTCCCCCGAGGCAGAGGGTGCCCGGGTAGCAGGTCTATTGCACAGTCCCAGGGTCGATGTGGAGGTAGCTGGGCTGCTCGTTGTGGACAGAAGACATCACTGAAGGAGGCGTATGCTGGCAGGATGGTGACCGGACGACTCTGCTCTGGACTTTCGATGGATGTGGCGTTCCCCGGGAAATTTGGGCGTTGGCTGTGAGAACGTGGGAGTTGTGGGAAACCGGAAACTTGACAGTTCTTGCTCCACTGAAGAATCTCCCCAGTAGACCAGGAGATTGTAGGTGAATGCTGAATCAGCCATGGGCGCCCCAGGATTACCTCTGCAGTTGACTCTTCGAGTATGAAGAATGTGATGGATTCCACATGTAGGCTTCCCACCCGCATATCTAGGTTCTTTGTTTGATATTGGACCGGCTTTGGCCAGGGGCTTACCTACTATGGGTGGGCGTGGAAGGCAGGGGCGAGCGAATCAGCTTGGGAGTTGGGAGGCGTTGGCAGAGGGAGCCGAGATGAAATTCCCTGCGGAGCCTGGAGTCAATGAGGCAGAAGCCATGTAGGAGGACACAGAATCAGCAAAGGATGACATGTGTGACTAAAAGGCTTTAGATGAACACTGGGAGCACGGACTGCACTCACCATTGGTCGAGGCGTGTGGGCATTGGGCGATGATGTGGCCTGAGTTACCACAATATAGGCACAACCCTGAGTCAGGCGTCTGCGTCTCTCTGATGGAGTGAGCCGCATGGTGTCCACCTGCATTGGTTCTCTGGGCGGCCCCTGCTGCCTCTTCCCGGCACAGGGAACTTGGACTGGTGAAGTGGTGGAATGGAGTTAGCGGATGCAATTCTCTCTCTGCGATGTGCAACATTTTAATGGCAAGCTGGATGAATCTCTCCAAGCCTATGGCATCATCATGGGACGACAGTTGGAGGCGTAGAGTGGGTTCTAACCCCTGTCGGAACGCAGTGAGGAGGGCTGCTTCATTCCAGCCGCTGGCAGTGGCAAGGGTACGTAAGCGGAGGGTGTACTCTGAAATGGACCTTCGTCCCTGCCTCAGGGCATGCAGCTCCGCTTGGATGGAAGAGTCTCCCTCAGGAAGGTCAAACACCTGTTTGAAATGGGCCACAAAGGCATCCACCGACTCGGTGAGGGGTCCAGCTACACGCCAGACGCCTTCAGCCCATTGTAGAGCACGTCCAGAGAGTAGGGAGATGATGTATGCAATGCGGGATCGCTCTGTAGGGAACCTGTGGGGTTGCATCTCCAGGGTCAGGGAGCATTGCAGGAGGAAGCCTTTGCACGCCTCTGGTGATCCAGAATAGGCAGTAGGATTAACCACGGGACTGGACGGGTTCAACGGTGGAGGAGGTGCTGGCACCGGAATTGCCGCTGTCGCGGTAGTCAGTGCCCGGCGAAGCTCATTAACCAGTTCCTGGAAGTGGTCGCCAGGTTGATTGGATCTAGGCTCCATTGCCTGGTCTGGCCTTATGTCACGGCCCACAGACTCAGGACAGGGAGGTAGAGTTCAAACAAGATTTATTTACAAAGGAAAACCAGGAAATGGGTTGTCAAACCCAGGTCGGGATCGAACAGAAGTTCCACGGGAAACAGTAGGCCAAGGAGGGTCCAAAACACAGAGGATCAGCAAACTTAACGGAAGAAGTCCCAAAACACAGAAGCTCGACTTAACTACAGTAGATCCAAATCCGGAGGTGACTCGTGGGGTCGGACCAGGAGGACGCTGGAACAGGCGAGGGGAATCCAGGAGGAGTATTCCTTGTGAGTCAGGCTGGTGGATAGCACCTTGGTGTTGTAGCAGGATACACCCCCCTCTGGTGGTGTTTTCCTAATATTATCCGTTGAATGGACAGGTGGGTAATTATAGGCCCAGTGCTATTTAAGGAAGTCAGCCCTCCTGATTGTGTGTCTTCCACCTTTCCCTGGAAGAGGGACTTCCTGGTCAGTGTTGTTGGACGTGGGTCCCGTGTGTGTACCATTACTGCCAGCAGCTCCGTTGTGCTTATAGTGTGGTGTGGATTCATAGTGAATGTTGCCATCCGGTGTGGATTCATAGTGAATGTTGCCATCCGGATTTGGGTGTGAGGACCTTATCGGCTCAGCTTGTCGTGAGCAGTGTTAGCCGCACAGGCGTTATCTCGCCATCGGTAGTGGGAGACGGAACCATCAGCAATCGATTGGCAGAAGCATCGGCGGTGTTCGTGCTGGCCTTTGGCCTGTTTCCGCAACTGATGAGTTTGCTGCTTTGTCTCCACTGTTTGTTTATTTGATTTATGTTCATTTACATTCCGAGGGGGCCTGTCAGTCCGACGACCATTCGCCACCTCTTCATCTGTATCTCCTCGCAGTGCATGACCGGGCTTGTGTTTGTAACGTTGGGTTCTCGGCTCTGTTAATAGCCTAACGATTATCGTGTTGCATGATCTGTGCATGTCTATGCATGTGGAGTGTTAACTGGGCCCTGGTTAGTGCAAGTCCTGTGTGCGTTTATGTTGGTGTGTGTGTGTGCCTACGTGTGAGTTTGTGCATGCGTGTGTGTGTGTGTACTGGTGCATGCTGGTGTATGTGGGGTTAGCCTACCTGTATGTACGCTGGTGTGTGGTGAATGTGCTTGTCTGTGTTAGTGGGTGTGTATGTGCGTGCATGCTAATTTACTTCTCTTCTCAGTGACCCGGGTTGTCCACCTAGCCCAGTATATCGTGCTGCGAAGAGGGGAGATATTGTCGGCCGCCCTATTTAAGCTAAGTCCTGTTCTGATACACCAAAACCACTAAAACAGTGTACCTGTCCTGTAAACTGTGCATTGTGGACTCTTGAGTAAATCTCTCTCTCTCTCTCTCTCTCTCTCTCTCTCCTCTCTCGCTGGACAGGAGCTGTGAGCCCAAGTGGTTGCGTGGTGGTCCCAAGGTGGTGGAGTCCCCTCACTTTTCCTGCTGTAGTACACTGAGTGTTTGTCTTTTGGATTGAAGTATTCATGTGTGGTGTGGATCTTTCGGGCCTTCTCTCCTCTGATAACCCCTCGCACCCCGGTAAGCTTCAGCCCTGCTCCTAGCGCCTCTATCTGGTTTAGTGGGCCACTCGAGCCATACGGCGTGGTGCGCAGCCCAAAGGTCACTGTGTGGCTAATGAACATGGTCTTTGTTATGTGTGCTGGCTGGTTGCCCTTTGTTTTGGGATTGTGTGCATACATTTTGCTGTGTATCAATTATTGTGTGTAATAAAATATTGGTATTTTTGGACTCACGTCTCTGGTTTGCTTCGTGGTCACGAACCTGTGTTGCCTAGTAGAGCTTTAGGTGGTTATTAAAACCCCTTCACTACTAGACCTAAAATTGGTAGAATATTCCTGTGGTGTAAGTCCTCAGGTGGCGTAGTCTGGTATAAACAATTGCTATCTCACCTCCATGCCACAGTGTCATCACTGACGAGGCCAGACAAAGACTGAGGGGAGACTGGGGTTTAAGTAGTAGGGAGTGAGGCTGATTGGGAACAGGTGCAGGTAATTAGTAAACTGGGGAGTGTGAACGAGTGAGGGGAGCTTCAGGAGAGTGAGCAGTGGGTGTGGCTGGAACCAAACCTGGTGTGACTGACATTTCCCTTCCCTAAGTCTGGACCTGGAGCAGCTCACAAAGGGATTTGAGAGTGCCACCATGATACTGTTGGTGGACTCATCCAGACGTTGCATAAACTTAAACATCAAATTTCTTGTGCTTTCAGTGTGCATACTCTTAAACATTACTAAACATTTGACTAGCACTTCCTCCTCTGGGAACCTTGAGTAAAATTCTCATTGCATCATTGTAGGCAACTTGTAACTTCTGCATGCTGGAATTTTTGTAAGAAGACCACAGATGGGCAGTATAGAGTGGTGTGCAGTAGCCTAAGCTTTGAACAGAGCCACTTTAACTTAAGTAAAACTAAACTTACGTGCTATGGTATTTGCCTGTGCATATAACTTACAACACTGTCTGTATATGCCATCATCATCATCATTCATATCATCTGCAATACAATGACCAAGGTATTTCATCTTTTTGCAGACCTCAAGACAATTATTGGCTAGTTTGAACTCAGGGAAATGAAGCCATTTATCCTGTTTCGTGCTGCATATTAAAACAGCATTTTTGCTGGAATTATATTTTATATCAAATTCCACACCATAGTCAGAGCATAAGAAGCTCCTGCTGCCCAGCACTACTCGGACTAAAAGTAACAAGGTCATCTGCATACATAAGATGATTCACCAGCATGCCACCAGTCATACAGCCAGTGTTGCAATCATTCAGTCTCCTAGACAGTTCATCCATAAATTAAATAAGACAGGGGACAAAATTCCTCCCTGCCTGACACCATTGGACACTCTAAAGGGGGCAGATATGCTACCCCGCACATTTTATGTGCATCTGCTGGTGGGCATAACAATAGGCAAGAACCCTCACAATATACCCAGGCACTCCCCCTTGCTTTAGCTTAATAAAGGGCTGTTTGTGATTCACTTGATCAAACGCTTTGGAGGCATCAATAAAACACATGAGAACAGTGACATTTTTAGCCTTACAAATTCACAATTTCCTTATGAGCATAAATGCACATGTCTGTGCCATGCTTTGGCTTAAATCCAAACTGATTATCTAGGGAAGAGATATACCCACTCACTCTATCAAGGAGGATTCTTTCCTAGCCTAATACTTGTATACAGTATTTCTTATGTCAGCCTTAAAGGGGAATTCCGGTGATTTTCCACATAGATCTCCGTTTCTCGAGGTCACAGAGTAGCCTACTGTCGGTACAAAAAAAAATGAAAACATTGACCTCAAGAAATGGAGATCTATATAGAAAATCCGGAATTCCCCTTTAAAGGGCAGTTTTGTAACTCCAGTCATTTCTTCGCCGATTTCTCACTTTTGTTGTCACATTTTCTGTACGCCGCTCCTCCTACAGCTTTGGGGTGCATATTTTACAACCGTCTCTTTGGTCTTTTCACTGGCTCTGCCATGATGAACAGCTAGCCGGCATGGCTAACCGGTGCTTGAGGGGTCTGTATGTCCAGAGGTTTTTAAGCATTTCGTGTTCCTCGCTCGTTCTCACTTCTCACGGGACGTCCTGAAGACACTAGTGCAGGGACACTAGTGCAGAACTTGCAAGGCTGGTTAGCCGCAACCAACGTGTCAAGCGCTGCCTCGTTTAGAACTACGGGAGCCGTCACACATCAAAACTGGCACTAGTTCTGGACTCCTAGGCATGTCGAAGCATAAACTTCTCTCTGAATAAGCAATAACAACATATTAATAAAATGTTGTGTACTATTTTATTGCCATTGCTTGTGTGTGATGCCAATGAAACACTCTTTCGGACACAGAATAAATAGTTTTATTTTGCCTGTTACCCGAGCTAGCTAACGTTAACACAGTAAAAGGAAAGTGAATGGGAATTGCTAGTTATGTTCGCTAGCTACTGTAGGTAGCAGTTAAGGACTTAGGTTAAACTTGTATATTGTTGCAAATTAACCTGAAATAACACATGGTCAGCAACTTCGTGATAGTCTACTAGTCCTAGCAAAACTATGTTAAGTTATTTTTCTCTTTATTTATTTAGTTGGAAAATACAATTTCAATGTCGGATTATTAGGAAGACATATGACTTGTAGAAAATGGGCTCGTAACTTACATTGCTGAATGTAGGGAAATTCTGCAGATGAATCCAAGCTAATGTTTTTTCTATGCATGCAGATGCCGAAGACTGAGCTGTTTTTCACATAATGTCCCTTGCTGGCCACCGTTATTTTGAAATGGCGCACGTACACGGCGAGTCGACACTGCACTATGTAAATGTAAATAAGGATTTCTAAGCCAATAGGTATGCTTCGATTTGGTGGTGGTGGTAATTGATGCATGAATGGGGCCACATTTATGAATGGGAATTGATTTTGTTAACAAACAACTGAAACGTTACACAGGGGACCTTTATAGGAGAAATCCAGCTGGTTTTTATATGGATCTTGATCGCTACACGTTGCCGAGTACTGTTGATAGGAAAAATAACAACCAAAATCGGTGTTAACGAACTGGAGTAGCTGCAGCTAATGTTAATCAGGTTCCTTGGTGTATACAAGGAATTTGGTCTCTGCATTTATTCCATCCGTAAATTAGTGAACACACAGAGCACACAGTGAACACAGTGAGGTGAAGCACACACTAACCCGGAGCAGTGAGCTGCCTTGCTACAGCGACACTCGGGGAGCAGTGAGGGGTTAGGCGCCTTGCTCAAGGGCACTTCAGCCGTTCCCACTGGTCGAGGATCAAAGCAGCAACCCTTCTCAAGTACTCCCATTGAGCTATAATGTAGGTCTGGCAGCATCATCTAAATGTGCCCTTTTTTGTCTCTTAACAGACTCCAAATGTCATTAAATGGTCTTTACAATATGAACAGAGTCCTTACGTGACATAACGGTGCATTTTTTAGTCATTATCTGTGAAGAAATTGTCTTAATTTAAATGGCTGGTTTTCTCGGTAGCGACTCACTACGTTTATGCTGGCAGGTATGCAAGGTGAACAATTCACCTATTACAAGTTTGTTTACCATCAAATTGGCTTCGTAAAGGTGGAAATCTTGCATAGTGTACCTTTAACCTTTTTTCAGAAGTGCATGGCCATTTCCATGTGTCCGGGTTGATCGACATGACATTTACATCTAAAATATCACCACATAAATGTCATATACGTATCAATATATTATTAAATATATTTTCCTGATGACATTAGACATATTTAGAATACAATCTTGTTTTTTGGTAAAAATTTTACGATTTTTTTACCACCTAGTCACATTAACTTGTTTTGTCTGTAAATAGCATACTGTTACTTGAAATGAAATCAAAAAGACAATTTTTAATAATAACACCCAAACACCCAAAAAACTGAGCAGAACAATTCTGACATTCTCCTAGTTCATTTGTTGTTTTTTTATTACTATGAGGGGGTCCATCAGGCTTAATCCAACCACCCCGTCATGCAAATTTGACAGGAATAGCTGTTTTTTATTACAGTCTTAAGACTATCATTGCTAATCAAATTACATTTCAAATTGAAAGCATGTACTGTATGTTAAGTCAACGGATCACTAGAGCCATTTTATCATGAAATGTACCACCCGGTCACATTTATTATATTTCAATCCATTATATATAAATGTGAAAAAAAAAATGCATGCCTGAGGTGGGCAAATGGTGTTTTTGGAGGGTGATCGATCAAGTCTTTAATGCTGTGGATAAATTGAAAAATAGTTTACCTCTAAACATTTTGAAAAAGTTATAGTGGATAAGGCCCCCGTTTCATACAATGACCCATCACCACCATGTAAAGCCATGCAAATTGCAATGATGTAGGATTTTAAAAAACGCAGAAGATGCAATTTGGCACGAACCACATGTACATTCCATTCATGGAAATGTCCTTGGGCCTTGTTCCTAAGCTGTAACAACACATATTTTATTTAAGGTGACAGCTTTCATATGGAAGCTGGAAAAAAATAAATACTCTAAAGGTAATACCAGACAGCCATGTCCTAGGTTCACATGCAGTTATAAAATGTGCCAATACATGTCCATCAACTCATCTGCATAAGATTGGCTTAATAAGCACATGTAGTATGCATGCTTAGTCATGAAACATGACCCAGGTTGAAAAGGCCAACATGTATGCCTCAGTGATCTGCAGTGCAGTGAACTTTGATGTTTGTGTGCATGTTTTTCAGTATTTAAACAGTATAACAGTATATAAACAGTATTTGTCTACAGCAAATTGGTAGAATAAAATACTGTATTTTCTTTTACTAAAGAACCATTTTTAATGCTAGACTAGACTAGACTTTTTATTCTGAAAAGTTCTGAAATACTGCACAGTAGATTTTGACAAACATACTCCTTCAACTTCTACTGACAATTCTTAAAACATGGATGCATCTAAAACACTAGCTGCATATAATACTATGTATTAATAATATTACCTTCAGCTTGTTACGTTTAATATATTTGCTCTATTTTACTGGTATTATTTATTTCTGTATTTAGTGCTCTCATTAAACTGTTTTTGTGTTTTACTTTATAAAACCTTGTTGTTGTGTTTTCCATAAATGTTCTTAAACATATATATATTTTTTTTTTTTATTTGCAAACATCATTGACATTACAGAAAATGCAACACTACGACATGCACATGAATACTACATACGACAAACAGACGTACATTACATAAACACATACTGTAACTTAACAAGACATCACATTGACTTGGCTTCCACAAACATAACACAACATAACATTAATAACAGAAAGGCTAAGGATGATTTGCGTCCAGGATGATTACAGATATGATTATCAGGGATGAAATTGATGACCGGAATGAAAAGAAGGGGGGATGGGGGGGGTGCAGATGGTAGCTCTAAGAGTGTGAATGAGGTGGTGTTGGGATGGGGGTGGGGATGGGGGGTGAGGGGTAGTGAGTATGTGAGGATGTATGTGTGTGTGTGTGTGTGTGCATATGTATAAGGCTGGTTTGCTGTTGGGCCAGGAGGAGAGAAGCTGGAACATAGAGAGGGAGAGAGGGAGGGTTTCAGAGGAGAGGAGTTGTAATTATTCTATTAATGATAAGTATAATAATAGGAATAACTGATTGCCTGGTGGATTGCCTGACTGATTGCCAACCTGGGCACCCATTAATGGCCACAGTTCCACCCAGCCCCTGCAGTTATACTGCGACGAGCTGACAGAGGGGAGGACCTGCGTGCCACCCATTGCCCCAGGCCCCCAGCATATGCACACATCCCCCACTACCAAGACCAACCACACCTCGCCCCCAGACCTTCACCCAACACGCCACTCTTGACCTAAATATGTACAGTATGTGAATGGCTAGGTTGAGGGGTCTATCTAGAGTGTAGCATTAAAAGAAGTGGGCATGCATGGTGAATATCTGTCAGGATTTCCCCATGCACACCACACTTACCCTGTGTAAGATGTATGCCTCAACAATGTGTGCATTAATATAAGTGAGGCATGCAGATAGACACCTGATGAGGCATCTACCTGCACTCCACTCTTACCCTAGCCTGTTTTGTAGTTTTTGTTTATGTATGTCACCTAACATGTAGTGCGATTAAAAGAGAGTAAAGCGTGCTGTGTGCTTCCAGGACAAGGCGTGTGCATGAGCGTATGAGGAGGGTGCACACCGGGGGCCCAGGGCCAATAGATAACCCACAGGACCCAACCAATGCCAAAACCACACAGCGACCCGCCAGGACCGAGTCTCCCAAGCCATCCAATGGGGCCCCGGCAGAATAACGATGGGAGAGGCAGAGAGAAAGAGTGAAATTAGTAAAGTTATCAGAGAATGTAAATAAAAGGGGGAGGGAAAGAAGGGGATGCTATTTATATTACTACTACTACTACTAATAATAATAATAATAATAATAATAATAATAATAATAACAATAATAGTTCCAGCTACCCTCCCCTGCCTAGTGTTCGATGATATGTGTATCTGTTGATGAAGTGTGTTATGATCGTGTGGAGATGGAACTCGGGCAAAGAGGGTCAGGACTGTAAGTAGGTGATAAAGGGGTACCAAGGAGAGGTTGTATCCTGAGTATTGATTAAGTTTGTAGTTGATAGGTTTTCTAATGATATATAGTCTGTTAACAAGTTTTTCCAATGAGTGATGTGAGCTTTTTTCTTAGATTTCCAGTTCATGAGGATTGTTTTCTTGGCGATAGTCAAGCTACCAGCAGTGTTTTATTGCAGGAGTTGCTTAAATTGACTGTGGATGTATCACCAAGTATGCATAAGGAAGGGATGCTGGGATGTGACAGCCAAAGATGGAAGAGAGATTTTGTGACACTCACCCAGAAGTGGTTGATTGGAGTGCAATGCCAAATCGCATGAATGTATGTATCTGGGTTATTTTGTGTGCAGTGAGTGCAAAGATCCGAGCCAAACCCCATTTTTTTTTTTTTATGTGCAGTGAAGTGGAATCTGTGAAGAACCTTGTATTGTATTAGTTGTAGATTACTATTCTTTGTCATGAGGTAGATGTTTTTGCACATTTTGGTCCAGAAGTCGGCACCGGGAGTAATTGATAAGTCTGATTCCCATTTGTGATATGGCAGGCCAATTGTTTTTTCTGAACGAGATATAATTTTGTAAATTTGGGAGAGTATTTTTTTGGGAGAGGGAATATTAAGCAGCTCTGAGATTGGTGGGGGAATGTCAAGGTTAGCTGTCTGGATGTTAATTTTTCCTAGGATAGATGATTTAATTTGCAGGTATTGTAAGAAGTGTTTACTCTCGATGCCGTGCTTCTGGACCAAACAGGAAAATGAGGCCAGATTATTGTCTTGAAGAATGTGTTGAAGGTGAGTGATGCCCTTTCCCATCCATGTGTGAAAGTTAAGTGTTTTTTTATTGACGGTGAAATCTGGGTTATTCCAAATCGGGGTGCGAATTGATGGTGCTATAGGTGAATCAGTGATGGGGTAGAATCTCCACCAGGCTGTCAGAGTAGCTGAAATTGTTGGGCCTTTGAAGGATGGATGTTTTTTGACCGACTGACTGCAGAAAGAGAGATCTGAGATTTTAATTTCTTTACAGATTGTTTGTTCTAGGTCTAACCAGGTGTTGTCTGAGGGGGTGGGGTGTGGCCATTTGTGGATGAAGTGGAGCTGGTTGGCCAGGGCATAGTGCTGGAAGTGTGGGGCCTCTAGTCCTCCCATTGCTCTTAAACATATTTTAAACATCATTACACTAGTACATGTGATGCCATTGTATTGTGTGATGCCAATGATCATCTTTGTTGGTTTTAAATTGGCTGAAAATGGACTTCTTCCCCTAATGGTTGCGATGGTGGTAGGGGAACTCTAATGGTGCCATCTTCTGAGTGCCCTGTTTGACATGGGAGGAGATGGAGCCGCGGCAGCAGCTGTAAGGGCCGCCCAGGTTGGGGCAGAGTTGACTAATGAAGGCTGCCCGAGAATGTCACGACCCAGAAACTAAAAGCATGGCTAATGTATGGAGACATGGAATTTCTCTGCTATAGGCAATTGCAGTTCAACTGGGCCAGAATAAAAAATAGTCAACAACAGGGTGTTATTAGAGGGGGGAAAGACAGGGAGAGCAGGAGGGAGAGAGTGAGTGAGAGATAGAGGGAGAGAGATCATAGGAACATTTACCATTATACAATGCAGCACAGAGAAAATTGTCCAGGCCTGAGAGCATCCGTCTACTCGGACATGTACAGAAAGACAAGACATATAGCTAATGTCTTAAAAACGTACATCAGAAGAGCACTCATAGTTTGAGATGGGAATGAATGTACAGTATAGAATGTCAGATACAAACATACTATAGCAACCCACAAACACACAGTACTTACATACAAAGTATGCACAAAATAATTCAATATAATTTTGTGGAGTGTTGTGTGTAGATTGATGAGAAAAAACATAATTTAATCCATTTTAAGATTAGTCTGAAACATAACAATGTTGTATGCACTGTATCGGATTATCTATTCTGTTATCTGATACTGTAGATTTTAGTATGAAGATATGGAAGGACTTTAGGGAGCAACACTTTTCAAACTATCATATTAATTATCACTGTTAATCTTTCTGTATAGTTTTGTTATATTTCCAGGCCTGTTTTTTTTTTTTTATCAATTATCAATACTTTTTTTTTTTCTATTTTAAACACAACATTCTTCTAAGGACATTAACTTCAACTGCCTAACCTTGGCACAGATGGCATGAATATCTACGGTACGGGGAATCAGGACTTATTCATATTCTCTCTGCTGTGTTTGCTCTAAAGGAGAGACAGTTCATCCAACGTCTCACTGGATAGAGTTATGAACGACTTGACGGTAGCTTGAGTCGTACTGCACCCAGAATGTGCAACATTACATTACTCTACATTTTAGTGACTGTGAGCCATGAATTAGAGCATTGACTTATTTGGTGCGATAAATCAAATTTTGAGCATAAATCAGGCATTATATAATAGAACATGCATTGTTATTATATCATATTACTGATAACATGTTTTTATCATATTACTGATTGAATTGCAAATCTATTGAAACGGTTTCCTGTATTTAGTTCTAAGTATGCCTTGTGTGAATGTATTGAAGAAAAGGTGAACTTAAATACTCTTATTATTCCAGACATGCTTCTGCTGAGCAGTTGTGTAGAGACAGTCATGCAAAGCGTGTAGATCTGGTGTAGATCTGACTAAAGGACGACGGGCCAGCCATCTGAAAGGGGAAGAGCGCTTGCGTGTGTGGTGCAGAGGATGTTGATCGTCAGAGATGAAAGCGACTGCTGAGACATTGATCTGACTCCAACCATCCCTCTTCCTCCATCCAGCAACTAATCACAACCCAGGTGATTGATGCCCAGATAATTGAGCTGTCCACAGGCTTCCCACGTCTCACTGCCCAGTCCTATCACTTCACCTCACATTTTATCATATTTCACTTTAGAGCCCCTCTCACTCTAAAAAGGGGCTCCCGATGTTTGTTTGCGTCTGTGCTCATCAGCAGTGGGCGTGGAGCGGAGCTCACACACTCCACCTGCGCTCCGCGCCACAGAGTGATGGACCACCGGCGTGTCCAGGCTAATTAACCTCGAGAGATGGGACACCTGCTGGCTCAAAGGGCACGCATGGATGTGAATCTGCCATTTTGTCAAGACTTCCGTGTCTGAGACAGCGTCAGCTGCACCTCCATTCTTGTTCTGTGAGCTAGAGTCTGACTCTTTTTAAACCTGGCTCAACATCTGTTACTATTTAGGGCCCGTTCATGTTCATATATTTCCACCCTTCTCTTTCTTGAAACAGCAACAAAGGGTTGTTGTATGTCACAGTGTGAAGTGTAATCGATATCTAAAGGTAAAGATCATCGCTGGCCACTGGTGTGCTTTTGGTAAGCTACGCCAATCTCTCTCTACCAAGGAAAAAATATCACATTGCTATGCATAAAAGGTATACAATATGTCAATATGAATCTGCATTTTGACAATACCGTCCTACCGGTGGGGTCAGCACTATGCACATTTCTAGGTTAGGGTTAGGGTTCGGTTAGGGTTAGAGTAAGGGCCTGGGAACATAGTAGGGGTGTAACGGTTCATGTATTCGTATTGAATCGAAACGGTACAGGCGTCACGGTTCGGTGCATGAATTTACACGGAGAATACACGGTATAAAAATACATAAAACTCGTGTGCGGATTAATTAATGTCATGCGCAATTACTGTTAAGTAGTGAGAGTTACGGGAGTTCTTTAGCGACACCTAACGCTAATCTGTAGCCTTGCCTTAGCTCTGATTGGCGCCTGTTTTTTTTTGTCAGGTCGTCTCTTCGGTCGAGTCAGTCAGTCATTAGCAGCACTAAGGTGGCGACCCACAAGAGTTAGAGGATCCGCTGGTCGCTTTAAGATCGCAAGTTTGAGAACTTCAGTTACAGTAGTACAGGCGAGAGAGTGGTGGATAATATTGCAGAGGCGTTGTTCAGCAGTTGTTATATGGTATGTGAGTGGAAATATATGCTACACATATTCGAAGCCATCACCCAGATGATGATGTAGGCTGCCAATCACTGAAACGAGAAAAAAAAACTTCCCATGCGCTTCAGCAGCCTTTTGATACACATACAAATAGGGCCAAAACCTATGGCTTAAATTAAATGATTTCGTAATGACAGAAAGCTATGTAAATCGCGTGGTAATTACCTTTATGTTGGGGTAACTTGTAACTTCTCACATGAGGAGCTGGTAGTGTTTAGTGCATAGACAGTAAAAGAAAGTGACAACGCTAACCAGGCTAATAAACAAACCATGCTACGGTGAGTTAACATAGACTGTATATATAGAACAGTCTATGTGAGTTAACGTCGAAAGGGCAAACTCACGTGACTTCTAGTTATAGTCTGTTTATGAAATGAAAGGAGCAATTTCGTTTTTTAAAATAAGGCAAAATAGTGTGATATTTTCACAGTTAGTAGGCTTGATTATTACTGTACACACACTGAAAAATATTGAGGCAAATTGTAGACCCTTCCATATACAACTAAACACAGATGTTGAAGGTCTTGCTTAAGTGGATTTTTAAAAATCATTATTCTATGTCATTTGCACTTTCAGAAATAAGAGATGCTGTAGGCCTATTTTCAGTTTTATAGCTGATTGTCTTATTTTGTTGACAAGTTACAGATGCAGTCTGGGTACTTAATGTACTGTTTAGCCTACATCTTACACACTTCAGGCTGTTGCAGATAGCTCAGGGAAGAGACTGTATGACACTACAGTAGGTGGTACTGCCTGAGACATGCACAATAAAAAAAAATTGCTTTCTGCATTTTTGTTTTGCTTTTCCCACCATTGTACCGAACTCGTACCGAACCGAGGTATGAACTGAACCGTGACTTCTGTGTACCATTACACCCCTAGAACATAGGCCCGCTCCCATACCGGTAAATCCTGGTAAAGAGCAGGTTATCAATGTGGCCATGTAAACATGCACACATTTTTTGGAATGCAGAAGCAATTATAGCAATACCTTAGCCTGACGAGCCTTTCCCACCAGCGGAGCTAGTTGGCTAGTTCAAACTTTTGCCAACTTAATAAAAGCTTAACTCGTGTCACACTGTTCGCCAACAGCAACATTATCTTATTTGTTTTCAAGTAGCAGGGAATTCAAGCCAAACCGTTGCAACTCTGCCATCAATCATTATGTTAAGCCCGCCTAACGACTCTATATACACGCGATTTGATTGGCCTGATAGAAGTTTAATTTTTCGAGCTCACAAGCCAACGGAGAGTTGCTAGACTAGCCCTGGCAGCAAATGTAATAGATAGACAGATAGATAGATAGATAGATACTTTATTGATCCCCAAGGGGAAATTCAGGAATATTTATTTTATTATATTTGTATGGGCAGCCGTGGCCTACTGGTTAGCACTTCGGACCTGTAACCGGAGGGTTGCCGGTTCGAACCCCGACCAGTAGGCACGGCTGAAGTGCCCTTGAGCAAGGCACCTAACCCCTCACAGCTCCCCGAGCTCCGCTGTTGATGCAGGCAGCTCACTGCGCCGGGATTAGTGTGTGCTTCACCTCACTGTGTACACTGTGTGCTGTGTGTATTTCACTAATTCACGGATTGGGATAAATGCAGAGACCAAATTTCCCTCATGGGATCAAAAGAGTATATATACTTATACTTATTTAATAATATTTGCTGCCGCTAGGGCGAGTCTAGATTTCTAGGCTAGCAATACCTGCTAAATCAGAAAAAAAGGAGTTACTTACTTAAAGGAATTATCCGGAGTAAAATGCACTTTCGATTTATGGATGATTGGGAGTACATACGTTGAGTTGACATCCAAATCATGTCATTCGGATGTGTTTTGAGAAAGTTCGATGTCACCGTTTTTAGTCAAAGCTCGTTAGCGTGGAAGTGAGAAGGGCATATTATTTCGCCGCTACAAAACGCTATTTTTATACCTCTTCTACAGTTCCAAACAACATTGCACTTACGTGGTAGTGAGTAGAGGGTCCCTAAAGCCAAACCGAATTATCCCGAGGTCTTTATGTGGTCGGATAGAGAGTCCAGAATGAATTTAATCAAGCCAGTACCTTTCCGGAAATGTTGCCATCTTTGCTGCCATCTTAAGGGGAAAGTCCGTAGGAGTCGATTGCCAAGTGTGCTCTGGAAATTCACAATTTCGTGAAAAACATAGTCCAGTCCAGTCCATACAATTTCAATTTCAAAAGAAATACTGGACTATGTTTTTTTTTTTTTTTAACTCTATCCGACCACATAAAGACCTGGGGATACTTCGGTTTGGCTTTAGGGACCCTCTACTCACTACCACGTAAGTGCAATGTTGTTTGGAACTGTAGAAGAGGTATAAAAATAGCGTTTTGTAGCTGCGAAATAATATGCCCTTCTCACTTCCACGCTAACGAAGCTTTGACTAAAAACGGTAACATCGAACTTTCTCAAAACACATCCGAATGACATGATTTGGATGTCAACTCAACGTATGTACTCCCAATCATCCGTAAATCGATCTAAAGTGCATTTTACTCCGGATAATTCCTTTAAGATACCTCTGTGCAATGGGAAGTACACAGTAGTCAGACTATTAAGAGTACAGTGATAGCCGTCATGCAGTTGTCATACCTGCTTTTCTTATTTGGTGGCATTTAAATCGAAATCTTAGAAAAACGGGTAAACCGTGATGTATATTGTTATCATTCCATGCATCAAATTACACCATGATATACCGTGATACAAACTTTACCGCCCAGCCCTAACATGCAGCTAGAAGCACCAGTGAGTGAGGCAACTGGACCTGTTCAGCTAATGATACACACACCCTCAAGCATACACAGCCCTCTGGTTACCTCTCATGCACACACACAAATTCATAAACACACAGGCAAACACACACACACACACACACACTTTTTCACACTGCATCTGCCCACTGCTTGCCTCATTATGCAAGGTTGATTCATCGGGTTATTCCTTTCGTTTCACCTCATTCCAATCATATTGTGCACTTTAATCACAGCCGATCTATCATCAGCGATTTTTTTTTAGGATCAGCGCAAATAAAACCCAGCACTGTATTGCTGGGATATTTTTTGCCGGTGGCAGAGATAAATTTGAAAACGGTGCCTCACACCCTCAGGTCAGTTTGAGGAGAGGAGCACATCCGCGGGTGAATCGCGCGCTGAAGGCGCTTGAGCCGTGCGGTGGATTAATGGCGGCCAAACGGACCAGCTCTCTCTGCCTCCACACTTCATGGTCTGTGCATAAATCAAATGATGAGGCAGCGAGTCTCCCATCCCCACTCATGGCAATCTCACCACGGTGCAGGAGGAATCCACCTGCACTGCATCACCCAGCTGTGCCCTCAGTCATTCTCTCGGGGGACTCACATGGTAAACAGCAACGATCACCATGACACTTCTTGTCATTGTACATGAGAGGTCATACAGTTCATTAAGCAGCATTACTGGACTAATTGATGCTTAGTAGAATGAGGATTTATGTTTTCGTAGGCTAACCTTTACACCTGCATTGGTATGGTTTGTTGTATTCATAACATTATCCTCACCAGAAGCCAGCAAAATAGACCAGGGGCCTGTTGCACAAAAGCAGAATTAAGACATCCGGGATAAGTTACTGAGCTGCGCTCGATGAATCCAAAACAAGAGCGTACAGGCTTAATTGGTTGCACAACGAGCAAGCCAGGATGAGCAGACATGGATTCATCAAGCCAGGTGAAACCTATCCTGGATAAGTGCGCGCTCACGGCTCCCTCAAATAGACCCCGCCACCGATCACAGATTCACCATGGCAACTAGAGCGGCTTCATTGCTTCTTCTACGGTGTGAAGTAGGTAGATAGCCTTCTCACAACAGCAACACCTCTGTTAAGGAGAATATTGCAACTAGTTCAGCGACCACCACGCGTGAAATGGTTAGGCACTCCCGTGACGTCACATTGTCGCATGACAGGTCGGGAATGGCGAGTATGTAAAAGTTAATTAATGATCACAAACGCTTAAATAATGACAGTGGGTCTAGGTATATGTGACAACAATGTGTAGTGGGCAGTGGAATAACTATTGGTTTCCGTTTGTGGTGACTGCTGACTGAGATAAGGGATGAGATTAAATAGATCCTGGAACTTAGCCTGGTCTGGAGCAGGCTAGCATAAATCGCCATGGTAACTTATACCATAACATATCCTGCTGCCCCCTATCCCGCTTTTGTGCAACTGGATCATGGATAAATTGAGCCAGGATAACCAAGATATTCCGGCTTAATCCCTTATCCTAGTTTTGTGCAATAGGCCCCAGGTATACATGTCATCCTTATCATCCCTGTTCCTTTCCCCATTTTAAACATATGCCAGCTCACTAACCATCTGGATTCTTCCTTCTACCTAACATTCACTCTGGATCCCATTTTAAATCATCTGGATAGCAAGGTGGATGATTTCTAATCAAATCTGGCCAGACTGCATCAAACTTTTCCTTCATCATTTTCTAATTATCTTGTGCTGCAGTCAAAGTATGTTGTTTTGTTTTTCATTCAAAAGTTGATCTGCATTGCCGAAAGAAATCACCCCAGAGCAGTAAAGCAATTAGTGTCTTTGCCTGATGGTCTCCCGGGAGGTATTCTGTAAAACTGGTATCGGTCTGCTGCACAGACTTCGCACAAAAAGAGAACTGAAAGCAATTAATCAGTTTGCCAAGAGCTGTCGCGCAAATACAGCACGGTCGCACTACTTTTGAACAATAGAAGGAACTGTCATTATAAATGATCATCCATTATGAAGTGAACAGGACGGGATGTTTTTTTTTTCTGAAAACACAAACGTATATTCATACAATATACTATGTGCTCACACAAGGCAACGTTTGTTGTAGCATTTCTTGACACTTTTTCTGTGAAAAACCTCTGGAAGCTCATGGTACGAGATTTATGAACTGCAAAAAGAAGCATAACAGTGGTTTTATCCTCCTGGTACATGTGTTAGAGGAAGAGAACTGCCATAAACCCAACATTAAAAGCACAAGGAACAAGATGGAAGCAATGACCACCGTGTCCTTAATGTCTGTGAGAACACAAGCTTTCCTCTCGAGTAATGAGAGATGGGTAGGAGCTCTGTTACAGATGAGAGGGTAAATCTCTGTCTCAGTTTGATGGCGCTTCTGAAATATCCACTTTTAATGATCTTGGATATGTTTTCCCTCCCTCCCTCTCTCAATCTGTCTCTGTCTTTCCTTCGGCAGCCGCTTCACACCTCTTTTTGCTGCGTGGTCAGAGCAGAGTGACTCTAAAGACCCTATTACGGCCTGCCGGATCCCTACGGCGACTCCTCATAAGAGAGCACAGTCCCAGCAGCAGGTTAATGCAGAGTAGACTGTGGATAGGCTTTTAATAATTAAAGAGGCCCCGGCATCTCTTTCTCCCTCTCTCTCTCCTTTTTTTTGTGCACTGGTATGTCCCTTCTTGTGATGGCCATAAGAGCCTTGATCATCATTTTCATCGCGCCACTCGGTGGGATTATTATCTTGCGGCCTGCCCGCCAAGGCTTGCGTAAATGTTAGCCGTCGGAGGTGCTCCAGATATGCAGACGAAGATAGGCAATGATTCTACCCCACTGGTGGTGGCCAGATTAGCAGGTCTTGGAGGGTATCATCGCAATGCGCTTCCCTGTTGGAGGACTAAAATCGCTTGCCACTGTATCATCATGAGTTTCTCCTCTGGGACCATAAAAACAAATGTTAATTTGCCCGCAATGCTATTTACAAAGTGTATTAGAAAACCTGGAGGACGAGTAAAGTGAAAAATTCAATGTTTCGCCACATGGCTCTGAACTGCAGGAATGTGAAGCCATTAGTATGGAGACTAACACTCTGTCTGGGAGACATTCTTTGAAACCAGTGCATGACTGACACAATTGGGCAAAAAGGTGTTGCATAGCAGAGCTGTGCATTCCTAGAGGGAATTCTAATGCACTTTATCCCCTTTTCATGGCTGTCTCCTACAATACTGTGAAGAGTCCGTCAATCTCAGGTCATAGTGAGAAGCATATGAGAAGGCATTGAAAACAGGCGTGGCCTTCGCCACCTGAAGTTTGTGTTTCCTCTCCCTGTCGGCTAGGGGTGGGGGGGTGCAGGGGTGAGGGAAAACGAGGCCGAGCACTCACGCCCACGTGTGCGTCTCACAGAGCAGAGGTCAAACACGTCAGCCTGTGATGCCACACATAAACTACTCTCCCCACAAGTGACCTGAGCACAGTGCACATCATCAGCCGAAACTTCACGGCCATCGCAGCTCTCTCCGTCAATAAGCTCCCCCTCGTCTGACACATCAACCTGGCCATGAAGACCTCAGTGTAGAAAGAACTTTCAGCTAGGTGCAAGGGAGGGAGGGCTAAGCCAAAGTCTGACACTCGTCTCAGAGGTCGACCCATTTCAGCGTGGATCAATGTTCTCTTCGCACCAATCTCATATAAGGCATACCTGAAAGCAAACACTGCCAGCAGGCTATTAGATTGGACTGTTTGGATCACTGGGCAACAGGGCTCTGGACAGAAGTGACCTGGGCAGGAGCCAAGAGGACAGTGTGAATCTCTTCCCCATCTTAATCTATGTCTTTGGGATCCTGTACACCATGCAGGCCCTTTAATATGAGCCAGAGCTTACACAGTGGGCCTCTAACATGGCTGTCAAAATAGATTGCTTTTAAAACAAATGGTGTGTGCAACAAGCCCCATACAATAGGTGTCCACTACAAGTCTGTGTCCACTGCGTGACAGCCATTAAGGTTGCTCTGAAATGCCTAATCTATCTCACGAGTCTACATTTTATGACCACCACACGTTCCACGAGTCTGAGTCTGGTTGTGAATGTTCAGTGCAATTGCCAAAGTAAATCAAATGTCTCTTTATATATTAATGGCCATTTAATAACATCATTATTCTTACTGTCTGTGACATTACTTTTATTAAGAGTGTGTATCCATGGTGCACTGACCTGCTGCAGTGCAGCTGAGGAGACAACAGAGGAAGAAGCCACCCAGCACCGAATGAGTTTTGCAGGGAATACAGCTGGAAAGGAAAACCCAAGACAAAACCCATTTCTTAAAGGATAATTCCGGTATTTAGCATTTTGAATCCCTTTTCTGGTTTGTTTTGGATGAACTAGAGTGGTGGACACCGAAATTTTGACGGTCCTGTCTCAACTTTCTGACTTGTTTTGAATCGCCTTTGACTGTTTCAGAGTGGCTAGCTATGGGCATGCACAAACATGTCCTTAAAAAACAACCCGTAACATTTGTTGATGTTCCAAAACAAGTAGCGTAGCGAAATACTGTACTTTCTGTCATGTTTTATTTGCCATTTTGTAAAATCCCATTGATTTCTGTTGGAAGTCATTACTCGTTGATACTACTGCGCTACCGGAAATGGAAAGGGGGTCTGTTTACATTTGGTTGTAGTCTTTCCGCGAGACCTTCTTTTACTGTCTATGCTTCAGACTCAAATATTGAAAACGAACGTTAAGGGTTGTTTTAAGGACATGTTTGTGCATGCCCATAGCCAGCCACTCTGAAACAGTCAAAGGCTATTCAAAATGAGCAAGAAAGTCGAGACAGGACCCATCATCAAAATTTCGGTATCCACCGGAAGAAAAAAAAAATCCAAAAAAAAACAGAAAAGGGCTAAATACCGAAATTATCCTTTAAATGAAGACAGTTTGTTTTAAGGTGATAGCTATCAACGTTGTTGGAGTTATGGAAACCACAGGCAGCAGGGAAGCATAAAAAGCATAATCTACAGCTGTGAACACCCAGGCTTTGAATGAAAATGGCTGTTGGTTATACTCCACATGGATATGGCAGTTTATGAGGTGTTTGCATGGCAGTGAATTGCTGACAGGCACAGGGACTGTCTGGATACTCTGCATGGGAGTGCAAATGAAATATGACAGGACTGAACAGCAATGATGTGCGAACACATAGGGAATCAAAGAGGTGGGAATGAGAGTCACAAGGCGCGTTTCTCTGGAGCAAGGACTTCTGGCAACCGTTTGCCACTGGTCTCAGTCAAGCGTGCAGATCTGTCAGTCACCACCGAGAGGAGAGAGAGTGTGAGGGCAAAGAGTTGGGCCACACTCATTCACACCGACGCAGCTGCAATTTGTGCAGGGGGTTTGGGGAAGCGCTGGCTTTTGTGTGTGAGAGCAAAAAACAAGTCACATGGAGCCTGCACTTCATCAGGATTAGAAGAGCACCAATTTGCCCGCTCATCTCAGCATGATCAGTCCCCGAGACGGACACACATTGAGGGGCTGGCCACCCCCAAAGGCAACAACTTAAACCCAAATACTACTTTGGTTTCAGCTCAGAGAAAAAGAGAAAGGGAGAGAATGTGAAGTTTATAAATATTCGGGCGGCCGGCTCTGATACATCCTTGACAGCTGTTAGTAATAATGTAATGACAGAGAAGATTCCTAGATGAAAGAATAAGACTGCACTTCATGACACATTAAAGTAGAAATGCTCATATTCACCAGCAATTTCACTCTGTGGGATGATAATGTCATAAAATAATCATCACAGACTTTTAGGGGTGCAAAAAAGCCAAGTCTGGATGGCTGGTGTAACACTCCTGGTATGAATTCAAGGTCTACACACTGGAATCGATTGGCTCCACTTTTCTGATTGAAGTTCTCATTGAGATTGCCTGGTGGCAATCTCATGCAAGGTGATGACAAAGCTGAATCAATTGCCTGGTTTAGGCCCTTGCAATATAGTCTCTAATTTCCTAATTAAATGGAAATGACCCAGAAGATAAGATTTCAGATGAAAAGAAAAATATATGTTTAAGATTACATGCAATAGCCTAACTTTGCCTAGAAGTCATTACAGTCCCATGCAGTCCTTACCTGCACCTGTCCATTACAAACCTAGTTTATCCTACCGGTAATAAGGCTAGAAGAAAACCAGAATCTTACACTATCCTTTTATTCTGTGCATACAATATGACTTTGTTATAATTTGTTAATATAGAACCTAAGCTAAACTGTGGATAACTGATACAGACTAACAGATCTGAGGCAGAATTAAGCCATCCTGTATTTTGGCTGCAATAAAATGTTATTTGTTAGTTTGTACTAATAAAATAGTAATTTGTATTAAAAGGTATGATCTGTATATACTGTAGTCAGAAGATAATGTCTGGTTTTGTGCAGAAAATGTAGTCTTTTACCGTCCTGAGAGGTTTGTGGTTTGTATGTGTGATGAAGTGTTGTCTGGAGTGGATGTTTGTATATCGTTTCATTGATTACAATACTTGCCTCCATGATTTGAAAGGAAGAATTAAGATGTCAGTATAGTGAATCTAATAAATTGTTACCTTCAGATTGGTTTTCCTGGGGAAAGTGCACTTTCTCCATCTTTAATAGCATTTAGATTTAGATTATACTCGCTGTGTTGCCTGTCAGTGAGCAACATTATTAGGCCTATGCATCTTCTCATTTATCCTATAATTAAGTGGTTTTGTGGATTTGGGCTTTATCCTTGCTTTAGGCTACTTAAAATCTATCACAGACCATTGGATAAATATGGTTGAGTTACAGTGTATAATGCTAAGTAGTTTGCCTATTTGCAACAGCTAGGGATTTTCTCCTAATCAAATAAAATGAAATGAAAGCAACGGTCAAGTAAAAGTCTACTTACATACTGTATGGTGTATGGACTTCACGTGTGTGTGGAGGTGGTCTTGCCAGCAGACGCCAGGAAGATGCTGGAGCAGCAAACAGCTTGTTGGTGTAGCAGAAATAAAAGTACTGATATTGCGAAACACAACATTTTACCTATAATATAGCTCACATCTGATGCCTATAGCAAATACCAGGCTTATTCCATTTCAGTCACAACAACGAACAAACCAGGCTAATGGTAATGGATAGCATATGGCATCGTGGCCATTAGTATTTTCTCAATTAAGAAATTAAAGTAGAAAACAGCTTAGAACAAATGTCTTTCAAATGGACGGCGCTGCCAGTGAAACTAATTTTGAAACGTTCTAAATCTAAATCTAAATAATTTGTTAAGTATAAGTATATATACTATTTTGATCCCATGAGGGAAATTTGGTCTCTGCATTTATCCCAATCCGTGAATTAGTGAAACACACTCAGCACACAGTGAGGTGAAGCACACACTAATCCCAGCGGCGCTCGGGGAGCAGTGAGGGGTTAGGTGCTTTGCTCAAGGGCACTTCCTACGGCAACCCTCCGGTTACAAGTCCGAAGCGCTGACCAGTAGGCCACGGCTGCCCCCTAAGCAAGTTAAGTTAGTTTAACGTTGGTTTAACGTTGCCTCCATGGAAAAGCTTGACCAAACCAACTGCTTTTCAGGATCTGCTTTGATTTTATCAGTCTCGCCCCCTACTAGGGCTAATATTCTACAGATACCAGCCGAAGGGAAAACAATCCTTTACAGTTAGGCTAGCCTATGCCAAATTGTTTCAGGCACTAATAAACAAAAGTAAACTGCAAGTGCAGTGCAAGTGTTGAATCATCTGGCAATGGTAGCTTACACTTTGTTAAAAATGTTTTAATATTGAATTGCTGTTACATAGAAATCAATTTCCAGGCTAACACATGTAGCCTACAAGGCTATTGTAGTGCAAAACTGTGGAAACTGGCAGGCTGTGTTCATGACATGTCAGAAATTCAGAAATCCTGAACTCTTACTTGGTCGGATAAAAGACTTGTGTGCCAAAATTGTCCAATCTGTGGCCTCCGTTTTGACAACACAACAAGAGGCAGACTTCAATACCATTGTAAATCTGGTTAATTTTATTTTACTCTCTTTCTTGCTCAACCAAGGTAAGCAGTTTTAACTTACAATATGTTCCTTGTAAAGACAACACAACAAGACAAACATGTTACTCCGGCAATCCATATTTGTTTACTGAGCTGATCTCATGAACACACTTTTTGGAAGTCAGGATTTTTCAAGTCGGGTCTTCTGTGCAGTTTACGGTTATTATGAACACAGCGTCAGGCAGGCTAAGTGTGTGAGTGTTGGGGATCAAAAGCACAGTGGCCCTAAACAAAATGGTAGATTGTGTGACTGATAGGATATGCATAGTGCATGGTGGAAGTGTATCCATAATGCAAGTGCAACAAAATCATAGTCTCTATTGAAGACAGAAACCATTAAAATGGTTTGAGCTTGATTTTAATATATGTAAAAGCACATGGATCATTTCTATCTGGTATTAGGCAAACCTTGGTTTCTGCATCAGGCTACACAACACATATGACATGCTCCTGCAATATAAACCTTTTTTTCAAGAGCAACAATCTGTTTCTGGATTATATTTCCTCTTTTACAACATATTTTCACACCATAAATGTCATAATCTGAAATACATTTCTCATCTAGAGAGCTGAAAAAACATACATTGGCTTGTCCTCATAAAATCAGTCACCTGGCTTTCAACCAAATTTATTCCCCATTTGTGAGGATCACTGGCGCCTGAATGTCACCTTGATGTGATTTAGAAATAGGAGGGTGCTAGTCCCACATTGCCATTGTTAATTCTGATTATGAAACACACTATTCCAACTGACCCTTGCTGGAATTATGCACAAAACAGACAAGAACAGGGTAACCTATAATCTGCAAACATTGCCAAACGTCAGTGTGAAAAACACATGAATAAAGGAGGAATAAAAAAATGTGGTTCTGCTTCTGTAGAAGATTAACAAAATGTTGTCTATGACAAGAAGTCTAGCCCAGCACCACTGATGTGTAAAGCTCTGTCACTGATTCACCAATTGTCTGCGAGGTCCTTCATAAGCATTGGGTAATGTAATTACAGAGACATTTTAGGGGAACTATAGTCGATCTGTGTAGATTTCTGCTTGAATCCAATCTCCCTACCTATTTGCAGGGGCTCTGTGGTGGTGAGCTATAATGACTAAAGGTTCCACAGGTTAAGCAGGTCCTGTCACAAGAAGGAAGCGATGAAACAGCTACTGTCAAAGTGCAGCTTCTGTGTAAATGGTGCAGAAGCCACATGGCATTCTCACCTCTCTAAAAGGCACAGAAGGTGTTTGTGTAGCGCGTCAACAGCTTAAAAACAGCACAAACGCATCTCCATATTAGGCATCAGTTTTCACCTCCATGCACAATCATTCCCAATCCTTGCACTGTCTCCATGAGACATAATAACTTTCACACAGCTCCAAAGGCTCCTAGACGTGGAGAAAACATACTCACTGACTCACTGTCTCTGCCTCACACACTCACAATAACAACGCCCCCCTGGCTTTCTCACTCCTTCTCTTTCTCCAGAGTGATGCATGGATGAAAGCTATTTCCCCAGAACACTCATCTCCTATCCATTTACCAAGGGCACACTCAGGGAATTATATTTGATTTTCCTTCCCATTCTGGAGCCATTGGTCTAGAAGACGTTTTGTATTACCGCTGCTCATGTGTGTGTGTGTGTGTGTGTGTGTATGTGTTTGTGTGTGTGGTGTTTGTTAGAGACAGACAGACAGAGAGAGAGGGAGAGTGGAAGAGCACAACTCTAACTATGAAAATTAAATGTTTCACAGGAAGAGGAGCTCCCTCCACCCCACCCATTAGCAAAGCATTCCACCAGGAAACTGGGTGATGGAAATGGCCCTGGGGTTAATGAATATTGATGCTGAAAAAAAATCTTTCCATCCAGGTTGCAGGTTTTCAATGTGATGATTTCCTTGGGATCCCTTATACAATGAATTGTCTAGTGATGGCACAACTTGACATGGGGGAGAGGTGCTAGTGATACACCACGCCCTTAAAGGAGAATTCCGGTGTGATATTGACCTAAAGTGTATTGAAACATGATACCGAGTGTGAACGTATGTCTCATAGCCCATCTCGGCTTGTCCCCTGCACTCAAAATCTGAAGCTAGTTAGCCCGATGCTACCAACAGCTTTTTCAATAGTGGTGCTTCGGCATCGGGCCCTAACCATGCAAATAAATCACTGTTTTACACCCATTTACGAGGCTCAATGTATCTCCACACTTCATTGGTAGACTTCCGGGGCCCTGACATTTAAAACGAGACATTGAGAACTTTGAAAAAGCACTGGTAGTTTACTTACAAGGCGATTTATACAGGCGGTATCTTCACAAAGTTTTAGCGTTTGCAGCCATCTTGAATTTAGTCACGATAAATTCGAAGCAAGGTAAGAATGAACAGGTATGATAAGGGATCAGATTCCAAAAATAATTCGGTGGAAATGCATGGATTCCAGTTTCTTCCAGTAGCAGCAACTGGAATCCATGCATTTCCCTGAATTATTTTGGAATCTGATCCCTTATCATACCTGTTCATTCTTACCGTTTTCAATTCGACTTATCGTGACTAAATTCAAGATGGCTGCAAACCTTAAACTTTTGAAGATACCGTCTGTATAAATCGTCTTGTAATAAACCAGTGCTTTTTTCAAAGTTCTCAATGTCTCGTTTTAAATGTCAGGGCCCTCAGAAATCTACCAATGAAGTGTGGGAGATTGAGCCTTGTAAATGTGTAAAACAGTGATTTATTTGCATGGTTAGCCCGGATTCAGCACCACTATTGAAAAGCTGTTGGTAGCATGCTAACTAACGCCAGATTTTGGAGTGCAGGGGACAAGCCGAGATGGGCTATGAGACATCGTTCACACTTTATCATGTTTCAATACACTTTAGGTCAATATCACACCGGAATTCTCCTTTAAGACATTTTGAGACGCTCAGGCTAAGACCACAGCATCTAAGCCAATAGGAAGCATTATCCACATATTGACTGCACGTGGCCATCGACACTGGTCACTGTCACCAGCATTACAAAAAGGTAAGAGAGGGCAGCAGTAATTCGTTATCATTTACTGGGTGACCCTCTTCTGCGCTGCCACCACGGTCAACTACATCATCATCACCACCATGATCATCACTTAGAATAGACTACACCTGCAGGCTCACCTCAGTGGTGGCTGGGCAGTGGTGTGTGTGTGTAAGAGTGTGTAATTTGTGCAGTGGATATCATTTATATGGCCCCTTCCTCGAAAGGCCCCATGTCACAGATGTTTTATTAACACAGCCAATCTGCTGGTGATTAATTAACTTCTTGCAAGAGGGACAGGGAGTCCCCTGGTGTAAACGAAGACCAGGGAGAATGAGTGGGTGCTTGGAATGCAGCATCAGAACGTAGCAATGATTGTCCTCCTGTGTGTGTGGCACTGGACTGAGCTGGATTGACATGCAGGCATTCACAAATGCTGCAAATGTAAAGGAGACCCTCAAAGGATACCACTTACAAGCAGAGATGTAGTGGAGGCTAAACGCAAGTAAACACAGTTTATCCACCTCTGAAATTTCATAAATAGAGTTTATCCACTTCTTATTAGAGTTTATCCACCTGTCAAAAGATTGTGTATTCACCAATTGCAACTTTTAACATTTAAAAATGACTGTATTATCCACATTCACAATAATTAACATCTCTCCTGTGTATTTAACCTTTAAACACTGTTCGTTGCTACCCCCCTTTAATGTTTGCGGTCAAATTTGACCGGACAGTTTTAACTGCTCTTAAATACCAATACCATGACAAAAAGTATTATTTAATAGAACATTATTGTAAACAGACCCTTATTAGAACATTAACATCTACATCATATGTGTTTGTGGGTGTGTGTGTTTCTGCGTGAATGTATGCGAACTCTGGTGGCTCACATGCACAGTGGCAACATGACAACATGAACTGACAACATGAACTGTGTGTGTGTGTATGTGTGTGAGAGATAGAGTGGGTGTGTTTGTATCTGTGTGAGTGTGTGTGTGTGTGTACATGCATGTGTGTGCAAACATTGGTGGTTTTCCTGCACATGTGTAAACATGACAACATGAACTGTGTGTGTGTGTGTGTGTGTGCGTGTGTGTGTACGTGTGTACATGTGTGTGTATGTGTCTGTTTGTGTGTGGGGTGTTTTTGTGTGTGCGCGCATGCCTGAGTGTGCAAACATTGGTGGTTCACATGCACAAGTGGCAACATGACAACATGAACTGTGTGTGTATGTGTGTTGTGTGAGTGTGTGTACATGTGTGTGTGTGTGTCTGTTTCATGTGTGTGTGGGTGGGTGTGTTTCTGTATGTGTGTAAAATGCCTACTGTATGTGTGCGAACATCGGTGGTTCACACGTACAAGTGGCAACATGACAACATGAACTGACAACATGTACTGAATGTGTGTGTGTGTGTCTGTGAGTGGGTGTACATACGTGTGTACTGTATGTGTGTCTGTTTGTGTGTGTGGGTGTGTGTGCTTCTGTGTGTGCACGCATGCATGTGTGGGAACATTGGTGGTATGTTGTAGGAGTGTGTGTAAGGAGATGTCTTTCATCTCCTGGATGAAAATTATACTCTTTCTTATTAATTTCTTATGGCGGTCATTTTTGACCGTAAACAAAAAAAGTGTTTCTAGGTTGAATAAATCACTCAAAATTCAAAGAAAGTAGTCAAAATAAATTCTATTCAAAAGCCTTTTGTGAAGGACATCATAAGATCTTGAGGCAATCTGATGAAAAATGCCATATTTATGGTACAGGGTGTAAAATGTGTAAATCGGTTATTTTTGACCGGAACAGTGTTAGAAGGTTAAACAAACAACAGGGTAAGTATGGAACATCCTCCACATATATGTCATTAACCTCTTCACCTTCAACCACAGGCAACGGCTCAGTGTCAGGGCCATCTCCTAAACGGCAATAGAAAGTATTCAATTACAATGTGTCAAATAGCTTACTTTGTTACATTGTTCACACACACACACACACACACACACACACACACACACACACACACACACACACACACACAGCTTACTTCAAACACCAGACACACACAAATGGCCACACATTTTGTGCAAGTTCATGTTAGCGCATTGTATTTCTCAACTATAGCCATCATCACTCACTGCTCTCAAAACTGGTTATCAAATGCTGCAGCTGCTTGATAATAAGCTGATGATTTGTATCACGTGTGTTGGAGCAGGGGGGCATCTGAAACATGCAGGATAGGGGGTCCAGGAGACCAGAGTTGAGAACCACTGCTTTTGAATAATGCCTTAACAAAAGTGGTCTAACTGCATACTGTTGCCCTGAGGCAACGGACAAAAAAGTAAATAAATGAAAACTTATTATGCACTTGAACAACTAAATACACTCATTTGCATATTTATGCGCATACATATATATATATTTTTTATAAATGTATTACTTGATATTTTTCTTACCTATTGTCGGCGCTCTGATCCATGCAGTGTTGCTTCCTGAAAGGGTTGCTCCACCCCTTGGTCAAAGGCCACACCCACTACTTCTACCCATCATTTTATTGGTCAGAGACATGTCTTGTATAATTGTATTTAAATAAAATTTAAATGCAATTTGAAAGGCCAGTGTAATGACCAAAAAAGTGGTTTGTTGCCTGAGGGCAACGCTATGTCATAGAGGGTTAAGTTCATAACCTTTACGTTCTTTCTCGTTGAGGTGGCGGGTACTGTGCTCCAAAACGTAGGTGCTGATTGGCCGAAGAGGAGTCCTGTATCTGCGTTCAAATGTGTTATTTTGCCTTTTGTGTTGAAATCGGAGTGCTCTGTTTTGTGTTGAAATCGGAGTGCTCTGTTTTGTGCTGAAATCGGAGTGCTCTGTTTTGTGCTGAATTCCACTTTGGGCCCTATGTTACGCCCGGCACATCACAGCAACAGACGTAACTGTCTTTGCTAGTTTGTGGTCAACGCAGTTATCATTAATTATCCTGCCAGGTGCACACGTTTACCACACGTCTAATATAGCCAATGAATTTGTGCACCCATGTCGGTGAAAAAACACAGTATCTCACTGTTATTTTGAGAGTATCAGGAAGACGTCTCACTTATGATCTCACTAGTGGCAAGACCTTAGCAACGAGTCCCTGGCAATGCAACGCATAGACTGTATTAATGTGCTTGAACGAATGTCCTCAGGATTTTTAATCAGTAATTCAAATGTTACTGGGGTAAGTGTTGCTTTTTTCAGGCTGTTTTCTATTGTAACCCCTTGTCAGTCAGTCCATGAAAGTAAATAACTAAGTGTAAGACTATTTTGTTGTTGCCTCCGAGTTCAATTACTAGGTGAGTACAGACATGTGTATACTCTGCTTGTCACACTTACACACCTGTTTTAGCAAAGCAAGCTTTGATGGAATCCTGCTTTGCATAGACGGTTGCCATGCGAGCAGATTCCTTCTGCAGAGATGCGTTCACTTGTCATCATATCAACGCTCCAATAACAACTTACAGTAAGTGTGCACTTATGTGTACATGCTTCAGCACCAAGTTATCTTTTCCTTGCCGGGCCTATTGTGCTGGACACAGGGAACAGATGATGCCAACTGGTATGCATCCATGCTGAAAGGTCAAAGCCCAAAACATGTTTTGTTTATGCAGCGCTACACGAAGAGAGACAGGATTGACAATAAATGTCACCTTGTGATGTCCAGGGGAAATAGAGGGTGTAATTCTTATTAATCAAGACTTACAGAGACCTGAGTGATGTGGTCGAGGTCAGTGGTCTGTGTAATTCTTCTCTTTAAAGGTTCACATTGCCAGCTGCCTGGTTCTGGCACTGGCCTTTTAACCTGTCGACAGATCTTTTTATAGACCAACAAACACACCGCACTGGCTGACCATCGGCAGCTTGTTTATTGATGGTTGGAGACACCTCCCAGACTTACTTGCCTGACAGAGAGCCAAACATGCTTACTTGCCACCTCCACCTGGGCTTCAGAAGAGAGACACTGCTAAAGCTTAAGAAGAAGCAGCCATGTTTACTCTAACAAGGGATAATGACAGAGCTGTCAAGAGTGCATTACCAGCTCAGAGAAGAAAGAGGCATCCTTAAATGACACCTCTCAAAAAATGAGGTGTGTTTAGAAAGTATCACGACTGCTTGCATTTGACTGGCTCTAAGTGATGTGTCATCATATAAATGAGCTCATCAATCTCCCATATAATACCCTCAGTTGCTACTAGTGGTGGAAACACTGGCATAGTAATGATTTGTTATTTTAGTGTCCATGTCCACCACCGCAGGTCATTTGGCTTATACCTGCTGAATGTTTTAGTCAGATTTTATTCTAAGGGTGAACACATCATATTTTTTCTTCACTATTATTATTTGTCGAAATGATTTTGAAAAGCCACTGACTATAAACTCCACTGAAACAAATCAGCAAATAAAAATGTCAGGGTGGTGTTCTACCAAAATGAAACCTCTGTGTCATTCATGGTTACTTCATATGTTTTGTTTGAACTTTTAAAAATGTTTACCAGTCAAGACTCAAAGCTGACATTCAGGGTTAGTTGCCTAAGGAGTGCTAGGCAAATACCCTCCTCTTGCTGAAAAGAACATGATTCTTATAAAAAGTTAAAGTGAATCAACATGTACAGTATATGCAGTGTGAGTGAACTTTTGTAGTTTCCATCTTACCATAAAATGGCATTGTTACCGTGACAGTGTTCTTCTTTCAACAACTGTACAAGGGATCATTTCCAAACTGGTTTTACAGTAACCTTTTTGTATATCTTAATCAAATAATTTAAATTAAAGCAGCTGGGCATAATATGAACATCTTTGTGAATCAGCCAGAATAAGCATAAGATGATCTGTATGTTCTGAGGCCCACATGAATGGACATAAAATTGACCAAAAAAGCATAATAGCACCAACCTAATCCCATGACTAAATGAAAAGCAAGGAGAAAAAATCCTGTCAGCCATACCAACATGCACAAACACTTACATTGTGTCAGAGACATATATGAATATAACATAAATCAAATTGAATTTGCATATACAGTATTTCAGAAAAGTCTAATAAAATAAGTGTCAAATCAAGGATGCCAAATTATAAAATGTGTTCTTTGCAGGATCTTTAATAAAAGAGGGGTGGGAAGCAACACTTAAAAGTGTATTTACACTTTAAGTGTAGTTTATTGTTGTGTTTTCCTATTGGTAAAGGCCTGCAACTGTGAACGCTGCCAGCTTGTTAATTTAACAGAGTTATCACTTTGGTGCTGAAAAATGCTTCCCATGAAAGGACAGAAATGACCCTATCTGCTCCTTGTGCAGGAGATGTCTAATTGTACAATTAATGGAAATCATTATGTCTAATGGTACAGCAGCAAGCCGCTCTGCTGTAATTTAAGCTTCCCACATCTATAGACAGCGGACCCCAAGGTCAGGGCAGTGTGTCCTAAGACACGTCCCACTGTGGCCTTCGCTTCCTGGGTCTGTCATCTGGCGGAGGCAGTTTAATAGTGGCGAGCGACACTGGCACATAACGGAGGATAATGAGAGACGAGAGCAACAGACACCTCAGTGGCAGCGGCAGGAGCAGAGGCACCCCAGCCAGAGACTATATCCACGTGCAATGGTTTGTGGTGTTAAATGAGCTGTCTTCAGCCATCCCCTTGAGAGTGCGCTTTGCCCCAAAAAAATCCAATGCTGTCTCCTGATCTTCCAATCTTTAAAAGGCAGCGTTTAGTTACTACATGGTTGTCTTTTCTGGCCCCATCATTTTTCATCACATATCGCGCCAACGTCAATATCTGAGGTTGTTGAATCACAGCAGCCTCTGTGCTAATTAGGAAACACTGAGAAATGGTTTTACGCCAATATTTGGTAGCCTTGGGCATCCATTAATGCTGAGCACAGGAGAAGATGTAGAGAAGGTCATCACCCTCAATCAGCCCTGGCTTGTTATTATGTCAGTCCAGAAATCATAACTCAGGAGACTGCTAAATGCCCTAAACCTCTTAGCCCGGTTTCCTGGCTGCTGTTTGATTTAGTTTAAAGGTGCATTTGGGTCCTAGCAAAATTATATATATTTTAACAACAGCAACGCAAGTTCTAAAAACAGCTGCCGTATAACCAAAAATGTACAAATATATTCTTGTTTAAAAAGCTAAATTGACACTAGAGAAGCTGTTGATTGATAAATTCAGTTGAGTCCAAGTCAGAGTCTAATCTAACTATTAATTCACGCAAAAGCCTACAAACACCAACAACAGCACAGTTACCATTAATAAAAGGCTTGCTAGCATAAGATAGATAGATAGATAGATAGATAGATAGATAGATAGATAGATAGATAGATAGATACTTTATTGATCCCTAGGATGAAATTCAAGGTCACAGTAGCATACAGACATAATTATCACCTTTAAATGTCTTCAAACACATACTTTATGATAACTGAAAAGCAATATACACATTACATGCAAATACAAATTTCAATTATTACAATTGCAAGCTACTGTAGATATATGTGCCCCGAA
Organism: Alosa alosa; assembly: GCF_017589495.1. Lineage (NCBI taxonomy): Eukaryota > Metazoa > Chordata > Actinopteri > Clupeiformes > Clupeidae > Alosa > Alosa alosa. The sequence continues at coordinate 25,694,406 of NC_063194.1, forward strand.
TCTTTGCTTGAGTTCTTCCAAAACCTTAATAATCCCACAAAGGGATTATGGGATCATAGGAGCAGTAGAGCCATTTTCTCCTCAAAGCTGACAGTAATATCAGTACATGACAGTAAGTTGTCTAATTAGTGCAAAAGACCATTCAAGCATATCGCACAATGCAATCATGGTTGAATTTTTCAATGTTTAATCTTCTGTCCAGTTTCATAGGATTTAGAGTCTCCACAGAGCCTGACGCCTTCCCCCTTTAATTAGTGAATGAGAAAAAGTTTCCACAGTACAACCAGCATCTGACCAGTATAGGTCTGAAGATAAGTGACCTGTGAAAATCTTCTGCTGTGCTGTCCTTAATTAAACGGCCAGTTATTGTTCTAGAAGGCATGTTAAGCTGTTTGGATCTCTAGAGGTTTTGACAATTCTCCTCTTAAATGGGAAGGGCCATTTTTTGAGATAACAGAATACTAACTCTGTGTTAATGATGTTAGTCTGTGTACAACTAGTTAAAACATACAGGGACATATTTGGATTTATAGGATGAGGATATCAAAGTCTGAAGTCAGAGGCATGAAACAGAGTAACGCTAAACTGAAGACTCTTAATTAAAAGGTGTGCCATTTTTTTAGTTTTTTCACTGGGAGCTATGAGGGAACTGAAAAGCACAATTGTAGACTCAAAGTGCACAAACCTTTGACCCACTGAGCAGTTTAAATGTTTGAAATACTCTTTGCATATTATTATATGAAGTTCCTGTGAGACAACCACTCCATCTAACTGACCTCAAAAAACTCTGTCTCAGTTTCTGACCAATTAGTTTGACCACATTTTTCAGTTTCAGTTCTTCGCTCAGTTTGACATTTTGCCAGCATATTAATTTGTTGACTTGACTCTAGATTGCACCTGTTTTCAAGCAACTGGGACTGACTCTTAGTTCCTTGGTTTCCCAAATGTTTCAATTAAATTGACCGGACCTTATAGCCTGACGTAGCCATACTCAATTCTAGTCAGAATATGAGTCTGATACTGCTCCATTGGGACGTAATTATGGGGCATGTTTCAACCGATACAGGGGGGAATGCCTCTACACTCAACTGGATAGACCTAACCAATCAGAGCAACGAAATAACTTATGTGAGATGTAGGAAGAACACATGAACCATCCTTCTCCTCCAAATGCTTAACATTGTTTTCTGGTCTTTTGTAAAAGTTACTGTGCCGTCAATTTCTCCAACAACACTCATTAGCGAAATCTAAGAGATACGTAGGCCTAGTAGGATAGGCTATTAGGAAAGAACTGATAGCCTATATCCCCTCCGTTTTTAAAAATAATTCTGTTGAACACTGATATGCTACAAACATGTTACAAACAGCATGGGATAGGCTGTCACAAATCCCTCAAACAGGGGGTCAGTCAGAGATTTCAAACAAACGAGGGAACAACATGTCAATGCAACAGCGCTGTTTTGCCTTGATGAAAGTGAAACCATGAGTTTTCCCACATCTCAACTTTGGCCAAAGTTTTCAGAAATAATCGTTTTCAGTGATAAAACCTCATTGAAACTAGATGTACCGCATAGCGGTACAAAATATGACCGCCGCTCAGTCCTGTACATCCATTCAGCGAAAATAAATCATATTAATGAATTTGTCTCCATCTTCTACTCCATCCCTCACTCTTGAAACTTTTGTGTATGCTTGATTGGAATGTGTGTTTGCGGGCCGCACACAAAGTAGCCTACTGGCGCTGCAAAGGTGAATAGATTTGTAGCACTTGCCAAAACATTTGTAGCATTGTTATAAAACCTTTAAAATATCTAAACAATCACAAGTAGGGCAGTTCATCACAGTCCATCCATTGCAACTGGACTGATGAAAGGTACACCTGTAGGCTACATTGTATTTGGGAAAAGCAGAAGGTATAATGTATTTATTTATTTATTATTATTAAACAAAACAATCCCTGTCAGTTCCATGCAGTTTTCAACAAAAGGGCCTTCATGAAATGCGTTGCTAGACTGTTCATTCACATTTTAACGGGCCAAGTTGAAGAGCTACTGTCCTTTATTGTTTGTGCAAATAATATGCTGATTCATGTTCGCTTGCATTTTGCAACTATGAGGTCCATGGTTAGTCTGGCTTTCGCCAGACCAAGCTCAATCTTTTAAGAAATCGAAAAGGAATCGCCGGCATATCTGGCTGAGTTCACCCAGCCTAGTCCATTGTAGGCGCCCGATAGAAATATTTAATTTTGCGATTGAGATATCCACGCGACTGGCCCAAGCGAGTTAGCCCCCCTCGGTTTTCAGAGCTATTCTAAATGCAAAAATGCATAGAGGGAGTTATGACAAAACCGTGACTGTTAACAAACTATAGGCTATATAAGGTAGGCCCTATGCTAGGCCTATTACACAACATAAATTGTCACTAGGCTATGCTGGCAACCCAAATAAAATCTCCTTTGGGAACCAATGGCTTACAGTATCAAGCGGACTTAAGCTGCCACCTCTTGGCGAAAAGTTAATAGTTTTGCATATCAGTAGTAATACATTTCACGCAGCTGTGTGAATCACGGAAAGCGAGACTAAATGGAACCCAACCCACTGTACAGTAGCTCAAGGTCTGTGGCTAAAGCAGCCATAATGAAAGCGTTATCATTGTTTGGATACTTCACACACACGTGTTTTTTAATCGCATAGATTAAAAAAAAATATATATATAGCTGGATATAGCTGGAATCAAAGCACATCGACTCCCCTCTCACACCCTAAACACGCACCTCGAATAAAACAAAAAACGTCTCAGTCTCACGGTATAGCCATAGGCAAAACTGTATTGGACCGGTGTAACGTTGGTACTAAATCATCCATCGCCAAAGAATGATTTTTTTGCAGCGTGCAACAAATATGTGTAGGTACAGCCCTGCCCTGGATACATCTCTCAACGTGCGCTCTAAAACATTTGGTTTAAATGGAGATGTAGATCACGGTGTGTTAATAAATCTACATTGCGGCGAGTTGACACAAATGATTCACTTTGACGGATTTCTGTAGTTTCAGTCCTAGTTACTTTACTTTGAGCCATGCTCTTCCTTACTTGAATCACCTTTGAAAATAGAGGATTGAAGTAGCCTATATGGGTGTTTGGGAATGAACGTTGACTCAGATGCTTTTTGAGACTTTGAGCTAAATGTCCCAGCCAGGTGTTTAGGATGCATCATAGACAGGTTATCTTTCAGGTAGCCTATATATTTTCCATTAGAAAACCATCACGTAGCGAACGTGTTGTGGCTAACTCACTTAGCTCCTGTTAGTAGCCTAGGTTATGGTCATCAGCAAATGAGATGACAGTCGATCGATGCAATTAGTGCTGTTCTTGGTAGCCTATAACTGCATGGTTTTCTACAAATACATCTATAATCAAATTGGCCTCCATCACTCAACCAATGCTAACGGTAACATTATTTTACCTACTCTAGGCTATTGATATAACTTAAGATTAACGTAGCCTACCTGCAGTAAAAACCAAGCATGTCCGATAAACATTCTCAGATTCATTTCGGCTTCAAGAAGAAATGGGAGTTACATGTCATGCAGAAATCATCCTACCCTTATTAGACGTTCTCTGCGGTAAACTACAGTCTTGTCCTTGTAGGAAGCGTAGTGTCTTTCCAACCCACTTTAGATTAACGTCTCACTGCAACGATGCGCCATCTGGTGGACTAACGACTACGTGACGCCAATACTGGAAATGCAGCCAAATTATTATGAGGAATATTTGGTTTTCCTTTAATCTTGCTGAATTTGTAATTATGTATCGCCCGTTGTAATTGCCGATACTGATGTGCGTGCCTGTGTGTGTGTGTGTGTGTGTGTGCGTGTGTATATGTGTGCACCACCATCTACAGGCCAATGAGTGTACAGTCACTAAATGTACACATAACTTAATTTTTTTAGACCCCCATGGATGAAATTCTACGAAACTTGGCATACCCCCAGAGAATGTCAGGTTAATCATACACATACAATTTGGTGCAGTTCTGAACATCTTAATTGATGAGAGGGGCGATTAAAGCAGAATGATATTGCATTTTCATTTTTTACCAGGGGGGTGCAAATCACAAATGAGTGATTATGGGCTAGGTTGATGTGGGCCCTTGAGACCAACATACCATAAAAATTTCTTCATTCTCGGTGCCACGGTTTAGGTAGTTATTTAGGAAAAATTGAATTTTTTGGGTTTTGGGGGCCCAGTGATGGGGAGTGGCCCCCGGGGACCAAACGACATTTTTTTCCGTAAAAGTCTAGTGGGGCTACATACCCACCAAATTTCATGTGCCCCGGTGGTTCGGTGTCCATCTGTCTCCTTCTAGCCACAGTGTTTTTGTTGCAAATCAACTTAAGCATGCTCAGATGACGTGATAGACGAGGCGCTGTTGCTCACCTGTCCATCATCGTAAAGCCCGATTTGATTGGTCTGCCAGATTTGGGGCGAGCATAGCTGCTGCACAATGGAGCAATGCCAGACCGAACTTCCCAGGGGGTCAAGAGCGTGCAGATTAGCTTCGGCATGTTAGCATACGCCATTTTCATATGGCGCCGCATGGAGCATTTGGAACCAGCTCCGTGCAAGAAAGTCCGTGTTGGGCACGAGCTCTTTCTTGAATTTCCCCTGGGGATCAATAAAGTATCTATCTATCTATCTATCTATCTATCTCTCATGCGCGTACATGTTGATGGGCGGATACCTATCCCACTGCTACAGCCAAACATTATTCAGTGCGTATTTCTTGAGGAGCCTATGAGAAAATGTGTATATTATGGTTATTTATTCATATGACAAATAAAGAAAATTGTATTGATCCTGTTTCATTGTTGTTTGTCCCGAACAAAAATAGCCTAAACATGATTAAAGACAATAAATTACACAACAGCGGCATAAAGCCCTTGTCTTGTTACACCATGGGTCTCCAACACGTTGCTCTCAAGCTACCCATAACCGCCCCCTTTTGAGCTTGCCAGAGGCTGAAGCAGTAGGCTACTACATTTAAACACAATTGTTGCCACGAGGCATTCCAGCCAACGAATTTAATAAAAAGTAAACCATGCATAATTAAAAAATAATTCAATTTAGGCTACTTGGCTACGCAATAAGGTTTGCATTAGAGCACAGCGCACGTTCAATGAATGAGTGAAAGGGACTGCCTTGTCTCGCAATAAACAGCTGGAAATTCCAACACTTTTTCAACCACACGAAACTTTACAGTGATCATCAAATACCCCCTAGATTTAAGTGCCCATCAGTCTCAACATTTAACTATATAATAAAAGTCTAAAAGTAAATGAAATCCCATACCAAAACTGAAAATCGTCTGCTTTTGATAGCCTGGTATACCGCCCCAAACGAAACGCATGTCTCACAATAAAACGCACAATGTAAAAAATAAAGGTCTGCCTCAAATAAGCCTGCCCCAAATAAATACCTGTGCTTTGCGCAGCCTAAGTAAATAGCAGACCCCGGACATAATTTAGGATTTACGGAAAGTATGCAATCATACGATGTTGGACGCCTGGCGATGCTCTGGCCGTCTACTGTGCCTCTGACTCCGCTGCCTTATTGGGATAATGTTGTGGATGCTGAAGTAAACTGTTTTCTGCAGAGTCTGCAGACTACATTCTCTTTAACGGTTACTTTACCATCTGCGGTGTACAACCCAAAGTATTTCCAGACACCACATTTTAGATGAGTTAGGGACGTAATTGTCCACTCAGGCTGGCCGTTCTGTGCGTTATCTTCTATTTTCGAAACAGGGTGGCTATTGAGGGCTCTGGCTCCAGTCATTATTGTGGCTACACGCTATTATTGGCTTGATTTGGTCATGGGCCAACACTAGAATATGTTTAGAGCACCCGCTATGAGATGGCAAACAATAAAATAAAAAACAAACTAATCATAGACTGTAAAAATGCGCTACACATGGCACTAAAAACCGAGTAGTTTATTTATAGTTCGACTACGGATATTTCACATCATGTTCGAATGCATATTTGCAGTAGCAGGATGGCAGGCAGACTGCTCTTGGTTAGAGCCGCTGTTATCCAATGAAATTAAGTGGCGCTTCAGGGCGACTCCACTCAGACTCCATGGGCGTTCCCGAGTAACTTTTTCTTCTTCTTGTTATGTGGCAAGCAATGTATGTGCATTATCGCCACCCTCTTACTGGAGGACGACTCTCTTTTTACAGAATATCCAATAAAAATCGACGTTGGTCCATGCGTCATTTCCAACTTGGCGCATGGTCAGAGCCGACTGGCGCTGGATCCAAACCCCAGTGTTCAATATGGCGTTGACTATAAATTGGCCGGATTTACTAGCCTAGCCTCCACCATTCATTTGTATGGAGGGCGGGACTTAGGGCTGTATTTTGGGCACCAGCGCATGCAGTAAAGTTCGTTTTCCACCCGCGCAAAGTTTAATTCAGTATTTTGCACGTTTATTTTTTAAACATTGCGCCCAGGGGTGTGGCAATTACCAACCTATGAAGGGGCCGCGTTGTCTAAAAACCGCTATCATACACCACCTAAACCTGGTCAGAAGTCAATGGCGAGTTGTTCATATGCTATTTTAAGAGTGCATGTCAACAGTCATATTGGCAGGTGCACGCACCATCCTTCTATCATTCATGAACGCACATCAGTGCACGTCCATGCAAAGCATTACAAATTGCACGATTACAATGGGAAACATAATTAGAATAAAGATATTACGAAATACTGTACATCTCATGATGAGTAGTTATTCACCATCATTTGGAAATTGGTAATAACGGTTAAAAGTGATTAGGGGAGAGGCGAGAGACACGTATGGAGCACAGCTGAAGACGCACTGTCACGAGATATAAGCAACTCCTCTGCAGGATAAATGTTGTTTTATTCAGTCATTTGAGCAACATTAGGGTAAGTGTTGCTTTTTCCAGCCTATGTTTTCGGTGGTAACCCATTGTCAGTCAATAGTGAAAGTAACTGCATAAAACTGTCTTGTCGTTGACTGACTCCTTGGTGAAGTTAGTTTCACTTTGCCAATGAGTTCAAATAATAGACGAGTGCAAATGCGTGAAGGCTATACTAGGTTTTAGTAAAGCATGGTTTAAGAATGACTATTCCATATGGTCTCGCAAGCAGCCTCGTTCAAATGCGCCATTGAATGCCAAAATACCGATGCATTTATTTGACATATCGCGCTTTGCACCGGTAAAGGGAATGACAGATGTCATTCTCATTGGTTTAAAATGATGTTACGCCCCAAACACACCCATATGACTGATTAAAAAACCTAGGAACACCTTGTTGCGCCATGCGCTCCACTTTTGATAACGAAACCCCTCCCAATGTGAACTGGACATCCTACTAAATTTGAATAGACTTTTGACGAATGACGATGCACTTTACAACGTCATGATAGGGCCCTTCATCACTCTCTCCAGTTATATATAATACCTCAATGGAACTTCCCGACCTCAAATGTTGTGGGCGGGACTAAGTTCGGCTGGCACCCAGGATACGGACCTTGTGCTTTCCTGACCACAATCAGCAATAACTCCTCTACCCTAAATGAATACACTGGCATATGTCATTCAGTAGTCATATTTCACAATTGAATGAATGAGGCCTCGATAATAAATATTCCAATATAAAAGACTCCAGGGGGTTATTCCAGAAAGGAGGTTTAACAAACACTGAGATAAAACTTAAACCTCTGGGTTGTCTGAACCTGTGGCAACTAAACCCGAGCTGTCGGTTCCAAAACACTGGTTACCAGTTAGTTCAATCAACCCTGTGTTAGATAACCTAGAGTTGTGCGTGTTCAACTTATGTGTGCGAACTTATAAAGGCATTATCTATTGAGAGTGGAAACCATGAGTGAAACCGGCGAAACGAAGAGCACCGTATTTTTCAGAGGCGGAGTAGCAAGTTCTCCTCGAGGCTTACAAGGAGGAGAGAACTGTAATAACAAAAAAAGCAATAGATAAAGAGCAATACTTGAGCGTCTGCCAAGGAATGAGACCTTGCTTGGCAGTTATTTTCGTGCATGTTCAATCAGGCTGCTATTTTTACACTTGTCACGCAATGGCGTTTCATTTTGACGAAGGTCCGATTGACAAAGAAGCACAAAATATTCATCCGTGCAATTCACCGTGAGAGGGCGATAAGACCACAACATCACATGATGGCCTATCCATTCTTTTCCAAACGAGTTTTTGAAGAGCGCTAGAGTTTTTCAGCTGAATCCTAAATATAGACTACTTGAAAAGCATTCTCCATCCCTACATTACGCATGGTGGATTAGAATAGAATAAAATAAATCTTTAATGTAGGCTAGCTAGCCTACACCATATGGACATTTGTGTTTGGCTCACCAGACAGATGGACAAACAACATCTCAGACACATTGAAGATATAGGCTAATTAAAACAAGTACAGTACAAAAAAGGGGAAACATAGCCTATAGAAAATTAATAAATAAGTTTAAATATAGCTGTACAGCTCAGCCGGGTATGCATGTTGTCACTAAGTTTGGTTAAGAATGCTGATGGCATTTGGGATAAAATATTTTTTAATAGGCTACACACGCTCTCAGACTGGGAGTTTTTGTAGTGTTGGAGACGCAGAGCATATCGGCAAGCTGTCGGTCGGTGCGTAAAGTTTGCCTTGCGCTAAAGCAGTTCCTCGCGCAACTTCATTCGCTTTTTCCTGGACACAAACCCACGAGGATCATTAAAGTGTAGTTTCACCAACTGGCAGGTCAGCATCACTTATTAAATTTTCCAAATGTGCACCGAAATGTGTCCAATAGGCTACCCATGACTTCCGACACTCACCCTTCCGATGATGTAGCGCAAAAGTTTAACTTGGCCCACAGCTGCAGGACCCTAGCCTGACGAGCCAGACCCACATTAAAATGTAGGGTCTGGGCACTCACCGTTCGCAGTTCTCAGTCCGAGGGGCGGGATAATCAGTTGTCTTTTAAATTCCCTCTGCACGCAATAGGACAGCGGCAGCGCTATGAGTCCCATCGTTTCCCACCAGCGAGCTAGTTGGCTAGTTCAAACGTTTGCCAACTTAATAAAAGCTTAACTCATGTCACACTGTTCGCCAACAGCAACATCCATCTTATTTGTTTTCAAGTAGCAGGGAATTCAAGCCAAACCGTTGCAACTCTGCCATCAATCATTATGTTAAGCCCACCTAATGACTCTATACACGATTTCATTGGCCTGATTGAGTTTCGATTTCTGGAGCTCACAAGCCAACGGAGAGTTGCTAGACTAGCCCTGACTAGCCGCTAGGGGCGCGTCTAGATTTCTAGGCTAGCAGGACCCGCGTTAAAATAGAAAATTACATTTGGGATTCTCAAAGAATTCTATGGCCCACTCAATCTGTGACAACTAGGCTAGTTTAAGAAAGCATCATTCAAAGCAGTCAATACAATACGTGATGTCCAGTGAATTATTTAATTGTTCTTTTGACATTAAATAGGCTATCTTAAACATACGCATTTACACGGTCAGTTAGGCTATTCTCTGCCAAGCAAGGTCTTGGACGCAGGCGCTTAAGTATTGCTCTTTTTTTGTTATTACAGTTCTCTCCTCTTCGTAAGCCTCGACTACTCCGCCTCTAAAAAATACGGTGCTCAATTCCTTTTGCCGGTTTCACTCATGATTTCGACTCTCAATAGATGATGCCTTTATAAGTTCGCCGTGAACGCGCACAACTCTAGGTTATCTAACACAGGGTTGATTGAACTAACTGGTAACCGGTGTTTTGGAACCGACAGCTCGGGTTTAGTCGCCACAGGTTCTTTTATCTCAGTGTTAAAGTTTTATCTCAGTGTTTGTTAAACGTCCTTTCTGGAATACCCCTCTGATCTGTCTGCGGCTTGCTTGCCAGCCTTTCCCAGACACGGTACTTAGCAAAGTTATGAAATAGAAACGCATGTTCCGTTTTTGAATGCAGGCGACTGGCTACATTTAAAAAAAAAATGAAAAATAACCTCATCTTTAAATGCGCTCATGATAACATGCAGCTCGGGATGAAACAAGCAGTTTTTCAGCAGAAACATGCGAGAACCCGTCGAAACGAATCGGTGATTTCACTCTTCCCATACATTTTAAAAGAAGTAAATGTTTTACAATATTTCAGTCAACCTTTAGTTGGTTTAGATAGCCTACAACTGAACGTATGCAAAATGGAAAGTAGCCTAATGTATTAACTTTGATTCAGTGTGCTGCATGGGGAATATGTGACCCGCCTCAGAGTGTTAAGTGAAATCCCAACTCTAGCTGCATAAACATAAACGGTTCATATGCATATTCCTTTGTACCGTCTATTCACAATGGTTACCACCACTGATTTTCTCCAACCAAAAATCCTGATTCAGATGTTGCAAAGACAAAGTGAGTAACTAGTTGGTAAGAGTTTGTAATATACAATACCGTGGGAAAGAAGGTTCAGTGGAGTACTTATGAAATAAATTAATACTTGAGGTGCAAAATATGGAGTTAGTGAAAAGTCATTTTGGTCCTAATTAAAGATCAAATTGTTCTTAAAATGGTCACAGTTGCAACAAGACAGAATTTAAGAGGACACATAAGGTTATTGTACAGAATAAACATGGTTTCTACCTCCCAACTAGGTGAGGCACACCACACAACCTAACGGATTGTGCTTGTTTTTTGTTCTTCCTACACCCAGTCATGAAAGAAAGGAGACAAAATAAAGAAGACAGAATTGAATTAGAGCAACAAATGACCAGATGGACAGAGAAAGCAATTTGTCATGTGGTTTGCCTGTTAGGGTCGCAAGAGCCATGACCTTTTGTACTAGCATCCCCACCACATTTCCACTGTTTGTGGTACATTCTTTGAACCCTCACGCTCAAGCAAATAAACACACACACACACACACACACACACACACACACACACAAAGCAAGGCCAAAAATAAAATCATGTTTCAGCTAGTATGAATAGTGAGAAAGTACAAGGATTGCAGGTCATTCTTGAAGGACATCAAGAAACCTTGACTAAAGAATCTTAAGATAACCATTATTATGTCCTTCTGAAAGAGAAATGTGGTTGGAGTATGCTGTTTGTGTTGGAGAATTGGTGTTTTAGTAATCTGCGACAGGTCTGGAGCTGCGATTGTAGAGGGTGGATGCATTGCTAAGACTGTATGACCATAAGCCTACATGAACTTCATATAAATTGGACTCTAGATGGGTTGTGTGTGTTTGTGTGTAACATTGAACTATGCGGGGGGTGGGACAGGACTGAATTGGGGTGATTACCATGGTTGGCTGTGAGCCATTCTTTACAGCTGGCCAAAATAATTAAGTGATCAACGAACAACGAGGATTGGTGCAGCGACTGCATAAAAAGAAGCACCGTGGATCTGCACGGGACGAAGGACTCACCGATCACACTGATTTGAATGCCCGCCGCCGAGGTCGCGACCCCCTTAACATCCGTCAGCAGAAGGAATTGGAAAGACCCCAAACAACGCTCTCAATCCCACACGTTACAGGAAAGTAGCCCTGCCTTTGCCTGTGTATGCGTGTGTGTTTGTGTTGACTGTCTACTGGCGTTAAGCCGCGTCTCCCCTTTATTTCCCAGTCCGAACGAGCCCGGACCTTCCTCCCGTGACGCATCGCCAGCCTGAAACTTCTCAACGCACCCGATTTTGCATCATTAAGTCAAGGGGCAGAGACACCACTAGAGGAATCCCCCGACGGAGGTGTCTGGCCACGCATTCAAAGAGACCGCGACATTGGTGGGCCGTATCACTCCAGACTGTTTTCAAAGACGACTCTTCAATCCTGGGGGTTGGGCCACAAGTGGCACTGGACAGTAATATATTGTTTTCCCTTCACCCAGTTCAACTCCCTTTATTAGTGTATTGTATGTGATTCATTGCAGGGTTTGGTCAAGTAGTGAAGGGCTGCGCTGGTACAATATTAGCTTGATTGTGTTACCTACTGACAAATGTTCCTTTGTCACGTGTGTAAAAGTGTGTGGGGTATCTACATAATTTGTGTGCTGTGCTTGGTGTGTAGTGCTTAATATTGCCACTTGTAGTGTAGGCTCAGTTGGGGGGAAATAGTATCAGTGGCTCCACCCACAACCTGCTTACCCCAAGGTGTTTACGCACAATTGCCACTAGTTAAGCCAGCAGGGAGCCAACCCTTGACGTGTGTCAGTAGCGAGGCTCTAGCGAGTTTTTTATTTTTATATATATACTCTGCAGGTTGGCTACTCTTATAGTGTTTTTTTCCGTAGCGTAGCAGCTTGTGTTAGCATTTCCTCTAGGTCACCATGTATGTGCTTGCGTGTCTTTTTTTTGTTACAAAAGGTTGCTGTGTCTTATTACCATTTTGTGAGTGGTTCTTGTGTATTGTAGCTTACCTCTTTAGCCTTCCTTGTTGGTTGCCTTAGGCAACCCCTAGTAGCGCCCATATACTCAGGGAGAGCCCCTGGCTAAAACGCACACCCCCCTTTTCGGTTGGTTCCCTCTGTACGGAGGCTAACCCCATTATAGCCTGATATCTCCCTCCTCTAGAGGGTGCCAGAATGTGGTATTTACATATACTAGGCTATTGATTTGTTTTGTAGTTTCAGGTCTTTCATACTGGTCCTATACTCTAAACAGGCTGTGAACTTACATGGGCTATTGATTTATTCTGTGGCCCTTCATTTCTTTCATACTGGTCTTATACTGCAATTGGGTCGTGAACTTTACATAGGCTATTTATTGAACTGTGTTTTAAAACTTGATTGTTAATAAACTATATATTTTTATACTACGTCGTTGTATTGTTGTGTGTTTCGAGGGGAGAACCGCCGGTAATCTGTTACCGTTACACATGCATGTTACTGTATGTTACAAAATCATTAAGTCATGGTGTAAATAAATTAAAAACAAATGATTCAGCACAAAAAGTGACAACTCATACACACACACATTTATTTGTTTTTCTTTTTAATGGCATAAGGTTTAAGATAGTGTGGCTTTATAGATGTTTTTTAGCAAGATGGACTGGTCCACTTCAACCATAAATGTTTGTATTATTACAGTTTTTTTTTTTATTGCCTTGACCTGTTTAAGGAAACTGGGATCCACTTGGTCCTCATGAACACTTTCTATGCACAGCAGAAGTCATCTCTTGTGAATGTGTTCATACATTTTCATTGGGTTCACACAGTTCTCACACCCTTTGGCAAAACAGTTACACAGTTACAACACAGAAGTCCCCAAACTCTATTGGTTTCCCTGTGCTAAACAAAAGGAAAACATCTTTTCACAGGCGGTAGAGATTCCTTGCATAAGTCTGAATCTCTGATACACCTGTGTGAAACTCCTTTGCACAATTCTTCAATCAGCAATCATTCATTATCCATAAGAGATGCCATGTCTGTTCAAAGCAGGTCAAAGCAATCGAGCAGGTCAAAACAGATCAAAGCAATCGAGAAAAAATGCATTGTATAGCCTATTTGGTGAAGAAAACAGTACAAAAGGTAGGTGGTAGGTAAAAGTAGGTGAAAAATGACAAGGTGTAGCTCAATGAAATTTGTCTTGTGCTTACTGTAAGTCTTACATGTCAATGACAGTTACATCTTGGGAGGAATGAATACAATTATTTTTTATTCAGTATATTTAGTCTTTTCAGTTTTTTCTGATACCAGAAAAATGTGAAAGAAATGGAACAGACATAGCAAAAATGCTATTTTTGAAAACTATATTTTGCATTTTGTTGTCCAGTGATTGATTGAAATCACACAGTGATTTGACAACAGGATGTGTTGTTTGAAGGCAAGATTTGCTTTTGCTGCATGTTAAGTGTTTTGAGAGAGTAACAGCCTTTTGCAAGCAAAATGTGTCATTTTGGCCAGAGTGCTTTTGTTCAGACACGGGTGTTAACTGTTTTGAGAATGTGATGTCAGAGTTGACACAAGCATTGTAAGAAAATAATAAAAGATAAAAGAAAAACTGTAATTTCTCTAAATGTGCCTTAGATCCAAAGCCTACTTGCAAATAGCAACACAGAACAGACATGGCATCTCTTATGGATAATAAATGATTGCCTTTTGCAAGCAAAATGTGTCATTTTGGCCAGAGTGCTTTTGTTCAGACACGGGTGTTAACTGTTTTGAGAACATGATGTCAGAGTTGACACAAGTTCAGTTCCAAGTTCATGTTGGATTTGTCATTTAGCCACAATAGTACTTAAGTTTGCATTTGCTCATTTACCCCTCCCCCCCCTCTCTCTCTCTTTCTAAAATATTACATATTCCACTCTATCTAATGATTACTACTGCAAAGAATTTTATTTCCCACCTTTTCAATATTTTAGCATTCATGAATTAATTATTATTATTATAGAATAAATCACCATTTGATGTCTCCAATGTGTCAAAGCATTGAAGAGTCTCTTCTCATTTTCACCATAACTTGTACAGTCATCATGAAGGCTTTGAAGGCTACAGTTTAATTCTTAATCTACAACTATGCACAGATACATTCAATTGTAACAAAACCATAATCAGACTGTTGCCCACATTACAAGTATAAATTCAAGACCAAACATGAATGTATTATTCACAACACATATTTACAGAGCAATACTGTATGATAATGAGGTTGGCCTATCTCACCATAAGACATCAAGTAGGCCCAGGACTGAGTTACCCTCTCAGTAGAGGGGCCAGAACAAGGAGCAAATGGTCACTTTATGCATGAGCGGATGTTGGGGATCTTTGGCCATGGCCAGCTAAGACAATACAGATCAAACACAGGCATCCACACATGTAAATTGAATGCAAAAGGTTTGGGCAAAAGACGGGCCTTAGATACCATAACTCAGTATGTTATGCTGCTCAGTGTGTGATGCTTGTTAGGAGCAAGCATTACATGCCGTTAGCTTGATAGTATGTTAACAACATTTGTATTTTAACATTATGTTGTCATGTAAATTTCATATCGGAAATTAAGATTGGTCAAGGTTAGGCCTGTATTTGGGCTTCAGTCTTTTTTTTGTATCTAACTAAATAAGTATGTTTAAGAATAATACATAAGACAACATAAGTTGTTGACTTCCTGAGTTTTACCCCACAGAGATTTTGATTAATGTGCCCTTCAACAATGATACGAAGTTGGGAGCATATCAGTTTTGTCTCAGTAAAGATCAATTCCCTGAATGAAATAGCTATGGTCAAAACAAGGTGAAGCCCATAAACCCCTCAAATACCTTCCAGATCAATGCAGAATGATGCTGAGAGACAAAACGTCCCCTTCTAATAGAGCAGCCATAGCAACAGATGTCTTTAGGGAGATACTTGTACTGTACAGGAGGGACATTGTAAGGTCAGTCCGCGGTCAGGTTCTTTCAGGAAGAAAGACATTGATTTGCAAAAAGTTCAAAAACTTTTTCATGCATTTTATCTTTTGGTCATATTTTTTATGACCAACAAAACTGGTACATGAATGGAATCTGGATGAAATTAATGGAATCCTCTGTGTAATAAGATCTCATTTTGTTCTGCCTTTGCCAAAATATGCCCCATGCTCAGCAAGGCGACAATTTTCTTTCCACTTTGCCTGGGAGTGAACTTACTGTAGGTTGAGGGAGCAATCCTGCAATTAGGCCAAGCTTATGACAGATAAGCCTGGGAGATCAATGGCTTCTTTATAGGTGTACACCTCAATAATCCCCTTCCAGTTAGGCATTAGCCACCTTATCTCCTCTGTGGCAGATGAGCATGGCGTTTTCCTCTCACTGGTTGGTGGTAAACTCCTGAAATGAAATAAGAATGAACTAGTGTGAGTGAGCTGCACTCTCTCTCTTTCTCTCTTTCTCTCTCTGTCTCTACACAGTGAGGATTGTGTGGGATGCAAAACTGACATCGTTTTCAGGCAAACCCATCATCTGGAATGCAAATAAAGCCTAAAGAGAACAAAACAAAAAGTCATTGCATCATGAGCAATGCACTGTATATACACTATACACAGTGGCTTCTCAGAGGTCTGAGCAGACCAAACAAAGATAGCCATGTTTCACACTTTGGCAGCTGTTTGTAAGTTCAAAGCCCTGGTGCAATAGTGATGTTAAAGAGAGCAAAGCCTTACATTGAGTACCACATGATGTGAACCATCCTGTCTGAAAATACGAAAAAAAGAATCCTCATACAATATGTATGAGGATGATGTACAGTGTCTCTGGCTGCCAGTGAAAGTGAGAGGGTTTTAAGTATTGAAAGACTTTTTCTCATCATTTAAGAATGAGACTAATTTAAAATGTGACAAATCCTACTTATCTGGAATTCAACATCACTGTACACTAATAAAACATGCCAGTCCTCTAGAGTACACTGGTCAAGATTATTCTCTTTGTGTATATGTACATATGGTACATTTAATCACACACATAACAGGCACAGCACACAGGTAAACATGAAAGCAATGGTTCTCTTTGGGAACTCTGCATTTAACATTCACAGGAGACACTCAGTATGGCAAGATCCCCCCTATAGTACACGTGCAATCACAAAGGACAAATGGAAATAGAAGAAGGGTTTTCTGAAGTGCTACTTGGATTTACTGACATTAATAGTCAGGGATAGTATCAGTTGTAGATGTGGTCTCACATTTTATGAGAAACATCAAGAGTCATGACTATTGTGTGTGTTGATAATGTCTTCTCAATGGCACTGTCCACACAGTAATATGAACCTCAGAACTTATGTTCAATGTACTTTAGATACAAAATGAATTAAGCCTAAAATAATGACATTGTCATGTTTTGTGTTTTGATGTGTTATTTTTCAAATATCAATATCTTGATCCTTTTTCATTTATAAACAGTTGTTTTTGATCTTGATATGACTGCAAATCCATCTTCATGCCTTCATTCAGTCTCTGATGTGACCGTTGGATCTCAGCATGAAGATCCTTTATTCTTGATCTCTTTAAAACGTGGATTTCCCTCACTTATCATATTATTAATAAGTCACTTACAGTAGCCTGCAGAGACCTGCCTATGCAACGACTGCTGCAAAAGCCAAAATACATCAATTATTAAGTCAGAAAAACAATGAATACAGGTGGCCCAATTCTCTGCATTATTTATTATGAATAGAGTGAGCACATTAGCCATGAATTGGCATCAGCCACATAATTACTTTATTGATTTAAAAAACAATAGGTGACTGAACAAAGGGTGCAAAAAATAAATCAGTGAAGCTTGACTGCTTCTTTTTACCAACGTATACTGTATTAAGTCCCAGTAGACAACTAAATGGCAAGGAAGCAGAAGGAAAGAAAGGCATATGATTATTATTGTGGTTTTAAAAGGCAACGGAGGAGACCAGCCATTAAATATAGGGCGATGGGAGAAGAAGGGGTGCTTTGGAAGTCGAGTTTCAATGTTTCTGAGATGGCAGTGCTTTCACCTTGAACTAGCCAGGGATCATTAAGGTTATGACTGTGACACACAAGTTCCCCAGCAAGACATCCATGGCAGCTCACTGAGATTTCTCTTTAAACCGCAGGGTAGCTCTGAACACATATTCAGTCTGTTCGGCCAAGTTAGTGACTCTGAGACCTGCATTAGATATTTGAATCTGGTAGAAAAAGGACATTAGATTGCTTTCCACACTAGGCATGTGACTACATAGGAAGGAGTAGTGTAGGTGAGGTGAGGTGTTTTTCTGTGGGTGTTTGCACAAGAAATATAATGGAGATATTTTATATATTTTTCATTTTTAGTGAAATATGTTTACAGATACACACAAACAATAATCTAGAACTGACTCAATTTCTTAACTTTCTATTGGACCATTCTACCGAATTTGTGCAAGTTGGAAACTATTTTTTTTTAAATCCCCTAAACGTATGCATTCATTTTACCATACAATTCTAGTAATTGGATAGTTAAGAATTTGTCACTACCGAAATGCAATAACAGATACAAAGTTTATAATGACCTTATAAAATCATCTATGACCCTACAAAATTATCTTTACATCTACCTCCTAAATACATATTTCAAAGAGTCCAAAGATTAGTTCAAATATACACTGTATTAAACACAGCCATAACATTTTATTTCAATACTCAATATATATGTAAAATAATCTTTAATAACTGTAATAGACAGCAGTATAATTGCAATATAAATGCAAGGTTGGAAGCACCAAATTAAATTGTGTCATAGCAATACAAATAATGAAAAACTATATTTCATTCGAGTTATATTTTGCTTGTGTTCAATGTGACATGGTAACACTGAGAGTAGCAAAAACTTCATCAGTCAGCAGTTCCACTAGGACTTGACTTTTTACCTGAAATCACTAGAAATGATTTTTAATGTTTACATGCTGTCTGATCTAGGTGGTTTGGGTGAAGAACACACTTGGTCTGAAACTCATCTCAAAGAATGATCATTTGTGTCTAGGCAGGGCTATGTGTTCAAATCTCTCCACCTCACCACTGGTGTACCTCAGGGCTCAGTCCTTGGAACCCTACCTTTTACGCCACTCAGGACAACATTATCCACTCTCATGGGTTCTATTACGAATGCTATGTGGATGACACCTAAAGCCCTCCTTACACTGACAGACTTTGTAAAGATTTGCAAAGATTTGGAAAAGATTTTTGAAAGACTACAGTCTCAGACCCTCTCACATCTAAAGACAAGTAATAGAGTCACAGACTATGATTTTGCAATGACTAGGGATCTTGCAGGGTCACTATTTACAAGACTGCAACTAGATTCCTTTAAATTATTACCCATTGTGCAATAGATATGAACAGGGAACTGAAATGATGCCTACTAAACTCAAAGTCATACTTTCTTGTTTCTGCAGCATTGTTTCATGCGTGACATCCCTAACCGATATAGAGTATTTGCATGAGCCACGACTTGTCATGAGCTCTCTCTCTGCCTGGTAACACGCGCTGATTAAAGTCTGATGACCTCCACCTGTTCCTGCTCTGCTCTGCCTCACCCCTCGTTTACCTACCAGCTGCACTGCATTCACCACTCATCATGCCGGTATATAAAGCCTTGCTTTTCAGTCCACACTTGTCAGATCGTCTGCAAACCCGCACCAGTTACCTGCCTGTCTTGGAAAACGACTCTTACTCTTTGCCTGTGAACCCAGACCCGCCGACTACTTCTTTGATCTCCAGCCCGGTAATCTTGACCTGCCTTCCGTCTCTCTTCTACGAATACAGCCTAGCCCTTGACTGTACTGCTGCTTCGTTTCAATTGCTGTTTGTGTGTGTTTCCCCAGGACTTCCCGGATCATCCAGCTCCTGCCATTGCTGCTCGGCTATTGGGGAACACACACACGCAGACTCTTGGAACTCCCGGAACCCCTGAAACCCCTGTAACCCCCAACCCTTAAATAAACATTCTAACGTGACGCTTTTGTGGTCCTCGTCCTGTTTGGTGTCTGACAGTACGATCTGACCAAACATGGACCCAGCGCACGGTCGAACCAGCATGGAAACCGACGAACCAGAACCACCCACCGCCATGCAACGCCTGGAAGAGACTGAGAGAGAGGCAAACCGCAACACTGCTGACACTGCCTCCCCTACTTCAAGCCGCCTACCAACAGCTTCAGCAGTTCCAGCAGCAACAGCAACAACTTGCAATGATCATTCAACTTCTCACCGCCCAGCACCCGAAGTCTCCTGCCCAGTCCACTGCTGCCGTGGCTGCCGGAGCCCCAGAACCCAGGATCGGCAACCCAGCGGTTCAGCGGGCGACCCAACCCAGGATGCGGCGTTCCTGGACGAGCTGCCGCGGTCCAGTTTACCCTGCAACCCAGGACTTTTGCCACTGAAGGGGCGAGGGTCGGTTACGTGATCACTCACCTGACGGGCCGAGCTCGACTCTGGGGAACGGGCGGAGTTGGCCAGACCCCAGCATGTGCAACCTTCAACCTATTCGCAGAGGAGATGCTCAAGGTATTCGATTTGGAATCCACCACAGCCGAGGCATCTCGGACCCTGATGAGTATTCGCCAAGGCAGAAGGACTGTTGCGGATTACTCCATTGACTTCCGAACTGTGGCAAGTCGGAGACTCCTGGAACATGGAAGCATTGGTGGATGCCTTCCTCCACAGCCTGGCGGACTACATAAAGGACGAGCTGGTTTCCCATGATCAACCCCCACTCTTGATGAAGCCATTGCTCTGGCTGTCCGTGATCGACCGCAGGATCCAGGTCCGTCGTCGAGAGAGAGAGGGCCAGAGTCCATCCACCAGCACACGGAGTGTCCCAACTGCCCTTCTGTCCGCACCTGCCACACCGTCTAACCAGCCGGACCAGTCTGAACCGATGGAGATCGGCCGCGCCTCCCTAACCCCTGCAGAGCGCCAGCGACGCATCACCTCCAACTTGTGCCTGTACTGTGGTGGTGATGGTCATCGAGTCGCCACCTGTCCAGCAAAAGGCCGGAGCTCACCAGATGTAGGAGGAATCCGGATGAGCTCAATGAATATTCCGCCCTCCATCAGCCGTAAACCCCTCATCCAAGTCTGTCTTTACCTGTCTGATTCCACCCACACCCTGGCGGCCCTGGTGGACTCTGGCGCAGAAGCAAACATTATTGACACAGGACTTGCTCGTCAGCTGGGCTTGGAAAGCCATCGCTTGTCCACTCCTGTTCCAGCCCGGGCCCTGGACGGTCACGTAATTGGCACAGTTACCAGCATCACAGCCCCCATCTCAATGATGGTGTCAGGAAACCACCGAGAGACCATCCGCTTCCACCTGCTCAGCTCCCCAGGCCAACCCCTAATCCTGGGCTACCCTTGGCTCCGTCTCCACAACCCTCACCTCGATTGGGCCTCCGGAACTGTGAAAGAGTGGGGAAATGCCTGCCACCTGACCTGTTTGCGTGCTGCCTCGCTGCCCCCCGGCTCCGTACCCCCAGCACTGCCCCGACATTTTC
Source organism: Alosa alosa (assembly GCF_017589495.1). Lineage (NCBI taxonomy): Eukaryota > Metazoa > Chordata > Actinopteri > Clupeiformes > Clupeidae > Alosa > Alosa alosa. The sequence goes on from NC_063194.1 coordinate 25,715,416, forward strand.
TAATGTCCCTGAATGTTACCATGGCCTCCGAGAGGTGTTCAACAAGACCAAAGCCACATCTCTGCCCCCCACACCGTCTGCACGACTGCCATTGATCTCCTCCCTGGGACTGCTCCACCCAAAGGTCACCTCTACTCACTATCCCTCCTGAAAGAAAAAACTATGGAGGTTTACATCAGGGACTCCCTGGCAGCTGGACTCATCCGCCCGTCTTCCTCGCCAGCTGGTGCCGGGTTCTTCTTTGTGGGAAAGAAAGATGGTTCTCTTAAGCCCCTGCATTGATTATCGAGGTCTGAACGATGTCACAGTGAAGAACCGTACCCTCTGCCTTTACTCACCTCTGCTTTTGAGTTACTCCAGGGATCCACTATTTTCACCAAACTGGACCTTAGAAATGCTTACCACCTAGTCCGAGTAAGGGGAGGGTGACGAGTGGAAGACTGCATTCAACACCCACACGGCCATTATGAGTACCTGGTAATGCCATTTGGCCTCCCCAACGCCCCAGCGGTATTCCAGGCGCTGGTGAATGATGTGCTGCGGGACATGCTGAATAAATTGCCTCGTGTACCTGGACGACATCTTAATTTTCTCCAGAACTCTGTCGAACACACTCGTCATGTCCAGCTGGTTCTTCAACGGCTCCTGGAGAACTCCCTTTATGTCAAAGCGAGAAATGCGAAGTTCCACGCTCAGACTGTGTCGTTCCTGGGATACATTGTCGCTGAAGGCAATATCCAGATGGACCCCGCAAAGGTCTCGGCAGTTACCTCCTGGCCAGTTCCGGGAATAGGAAGAAGTTGCAGCAATTCTGGTTTGCCAATTTCTACCGGAGATTCATCGGAACTACAGCCCGTCGCCGCTCCCCTCACAGCTCTGACCAGCATCAAACACCCCTTTTCCTGGACCCCAGAGGCCAACACAGCCTTTCATACCCTCAAGGCCCGGTTCACCACTGCCCCCCATCCTCCAGATGCCGGATTCAGACCGGCAGTTCGTTGTCGAGGTGGATGCCTCAGGCGTGGGGAGTCGGGCCATACTCTCTCAACGGGCAGAGGAGGACAACAAGTTGCACCCCTGTGCATTTTTCTCTCGCCGGCTTTCACCTGCAGAGCGCAATTATGATGTTGGAGACCCATGAGCTGTTGGCAGTCAAGCTTGCCCTGGAGGAGTGGGCGCCACTGGCTGGAGGGGTCCACAGTTCCGTTCCTGGTCTGGACCCGATCACAAAACCTCGAATACATCCCAACGCCAAACGTCTTAACCCCAGACAGTCCCGCTGGGCCTTGTTTTTCACCAGATTCAACTTCACCCTGTCATACCGCCCAGGTTCTCGGAACACCAAGCCGGACGCCTCTCCCGTCAGTTTCATAAGGATGACGCCCTTCCCAGGAACCTGCATCAATTCTGCCCGATCCCCTGCTGCGTTGCTGCCCTGACCTGGGATATCGAGGAGGAAATTCAGGAGGCCCTCCGTGACCATCCCAGTCCCAGTGCATGCCCAGACGGTCGTCTCTTTGTCCCAGAGAATTTGAGGTCCCGGGTCATACAGTGGGGACACAACTCCCCGCCTTGCCTGCCACCCGGGCTCCGCCCGCACCTGCCATCTCCTTGCCCAGCTTCTGGTGGTCTGCTTTGAGAAGGGATGTCCGAGAATCGTCCGTGCCTGCCCCACCTGCAATCAGAACAAGTCCTCCACTCGCCCCCGCTGGTTTACTCCAGCCCTTGCCTGTGCCCACACGACCCTGGTCCCACGTCTCCTTGACTTTGTAACTGGCCTCCCACCATCAGGTGGGATGACGGTCATTCTCACTGTGGTTGACGGGTTCAGCAAGATGGCACACTTCATTCCCCTCCCCTAAACTGCCATCTGCCAGAGAGACTGCCCAGGCTGTTCTTGATCATGTCTTCCGCCTACACGGGCTGCCCAGGGATGTTGTCTCTGACCGAGGTCCATAATTCACCTCCACATTCTGGAAGGAGTTCTGCTGTCTTCTAGGGGCCACAGTGAGTCTCACCTCTGGGTTCCACCCCCAGTCCAATGGTCAATCCGGCGGGCAAACCAGGAGCTGGAGAAGGGCGCCGGTGCATGGTTTCGCAAACCCCAGGCTTGGGCACAACAACTGGCGTGGATAGAGTATGCTCACAACTCCCTCACCTGCTCTGCCACTGGTATGTCACCTTTCCAGTGTGTATATGGCTACCAGCCCCCTGTTCCCCAGCCAGGAGGGGAGATGTGTCCTGCCCGTCTGCCTCGCCTATGCCGCCCGCTGCCGCCGTGCACCTGGTCACAAGCTCGTGCCACGCTACTCAAGTCAGCTGTCAGCTATGCCACTGGGGCTAACCGGGCGAAGATCGCCGGCACCCCCCACCGTGTTGGCCAGGAAGGTGTGGCTGTCAGCCAAGGATCTCCCACTGCGGGTGGAATCGCGTGAACTGGCACCTCGATTCCTCGGTCCGTTCCCTATCCAGAGGGTCATCAGCCCAACCGCAGTCCGGCTCCAGTTGCCAACCTCCATGAGGGTGCACCCTACTTTCCATGTTTCAAAGTCAAGCCGACGATGAAAGCCCGCTGGTCCCTGCCGCTTCCTCCTCCTCCTCCTCGCCGCCTCGTTGACGGTGGGCTGGTGTACACCGTTCGACGCCTGCTTCGGGTCCAGACGGCGAGGTAGGGGCCTCCAGTATCTCGTCGACTGGGAGGGCTATGGGCCTGAGGAGAGAACCTGGGTGCCAGCCAGTCGGATTGTGGACCGACACTCATCGCCCACTTCCACCGCCTGCATCCTGATCAACCTGCAATCCGTGGGGCCGCCCCCAGAGGGGTCCCTAACCGCCCTGCCCGCCCGGCTTCCTGTCCTGTGCCTGACCCTGACCCCTGTCTCTCGGTACCTGTCCCGCCTTTCTGTCCACGACCCTCCAGCTCCCTCCGAGGATGAGGATGTTCACTCGGACCGCCCGGGAGGAATTCCTAACCCTCCACCGGCTCCCCTCCGCCCCTCGGCGTGGTGTCACTCTTGGGGACTTCTGGGGCCGTCCCTTAGGGGTTCTGTCATGAGCTCTCTCTCTGCCTGGTAACACGCTGGATTAAAGTCTGATGACCTCCACCTGTTCCTGCTCTGCTCTGCCTCACCCTCGTTTACCTACCAGCTGCACTGCATTCACCACTCATCATGCCCGGTATATAAAGCCTTGCTTTTCAGTCCACACTTGTCAGATCGCCTGCAAACCCGCACCAGTTACCTGCCTGTCTTGGAAAACGACTCTTACTCTTTGCCTGTGAACCCAGACCCGCTTCGACTACTTCTTTGATCTCCAGCCCGGTAATCTTGACCTGCCTTCCGTCTCTCTTCTACTTAATACAGCCTAGCCCTTGACTGTACTGCTGCTTCGTTTCAATTGCTGTTGTTGTGTGTTTCCCCAGGACTTCCCCGGATCATCCAGCTCCTGCCATTGCTGCTCGGCTATTGGGGAACACACACACGCAGACTCTTGGAACTCCCGGAACCCCTGAAACCCCTGTAACCCCCAACCCTTAAATAAACATTCTAACGTGACGCTTTTGTGGTCCTCGTCCTGTTTGGTGTCTGACACGACTAGAAAGACTAGAAAAGATTTTTGAAAGACTACAGTCTCAGACGCTCTCACATCTAAAGACAAGTGATAGAGTTGATGAGTCACAGACTAGTCACAGACTATGATTTTGCAACAACTAGGGATCATGCAGGATTTATTTACAAGACTGCTACTAGATTCCTTTAAATTATTTCCATCGTGCACTACATATCAACAGGAACTCATATGTTAGCCTACTCATATCAAAGTCATTTTTTAGTGTTTCTGCAGCATTGTTTCATGTGTGACATCCCTAACAGATATAGAGTTGTTCTGTCATGTGGAATAGAAGACTAATAATTATGACCGCCGCACAGCGAAGCGGCGGTCATATAGGTTTAGTCAAATTTTTTTTTTTTTTTCGCATGTCCACATTTCCGTCAAGGATTCCAGGGACACTGTAAGACCGGGGTACACGAAACTTGGTGGGCATGTAACCCCACATGGATAGCATGGAACCTCCTGTTTTTTCGTTTTTTGATCTGTAGCCCCCCGCTGGACTGGACCCCCGAAAGGAGGGTAGGGCAGACACAGTTTTCTGTGAATATCTCGAGAATCGTAGGGTTTAGGAGGACCATTTTTTTTGTATGTTGATCTCAAAGGGCCATGTCAACCCATTCCATAACCACTCATTTCATGTATAGCGCCACCTAGTTAAACACAAAAAAGTAAAATTGAGGTGTTGTAATCGCAGGTATCAGTGACCTAACATAGTCGGGTAGGGCAGACACAGTTTTCTGTGAATATCTTGAGAACCGTAGGGCCTAGGATGACCAATTTTTTGCGTATGTTTGCCTCCAGGGGTTATGTAAACCCATTCCATATGCACACATGTGCATAAACAGATACACACGCACACACATACATTCACAGTCATCCTACGTATGACACATACTCACACTCTAGCGGACTGCTCCATATTCTTTATAATAAAAATGTATATATTACTTTAGGCTTATCCAACAGGGTTGCTTAAACGTAATTGGGGTTGTTAACGTCACACAGTCAGCTGACGATAAAAGGCTGCTTGGCCTAACCTGCGGGGAGAGAGCGCTAATTACAGGAACCTCTATCGGAGAGAGTTGTTACCAAGGGTGTGAGACATGGCGGGAGCAATTTAAAGAGAGATTTTACACTGGATGTAGTACCATTGGATTCCTTGGATCGTACCCTTGTGGATTAATCCCTTTGAGGAATTACTATGAAACAGCGCGGATCCTGAGCAAAATAGGACCGGCTCAAACTACTTTGTGTTGCGCACGACAGAATGGATCAGCAGCATGGCAAGATGTTTTCCTTTCTCTTGTCGAGGTGTTGCGAAGATCCCTGGTTCAAGTCGTAGGCCTACTCTGCAGCTACCCTGGCTAGTCTCCCGCTGGTAACTCAACACTCATCTCCGAGTTCACGTTTCCCTTCCTCCAGTATAACAACTAATTCAACATATTCCACAACTCACTTTCCTTCAGTGACTCAGACTCTTTCATACTTTTACATTTTGTTTAAATATCATTTCATTTTTGATTGTATGGAGGGACAATGATTATTTAAGTTGTGTTTGAATATTTTGGTTTAATTTAAACTATCACAATATATGATTTGAAACGTATAAAACGTGTTTGTGTTGTTTGATTTGTGTGATAGTTTAGCTGTAAAGGTGGCTACATTTGAATTGGCAGCTAAATACTGTCTGGCACCCCAGAGACAATTTAATCTCTACATTTAAAAAAATTAGATTCAGATTAGTCACGTTACAACACAGTAGACATATATACGCATGCATGCACATGCACATAAACAGGCAAACACACACATGCACACACACACACACACCCACACACCCACACACACATAAACATAAACATGTACACGCACACATTCACACAATTCAAGAATTTCTCAGAATTATGAACAGGCAAGATGGGGGTGGGGTTGTATAAAATGTATATTACATGTGAAATCTATGAACTAATCATGTTTTGGTACTTGTTGTCTAGCAGATACCAGTGAGAACTGAGTGTGCATAATGCAATTCAGTGAGACAGTCAGAATCGTATATGCCTTTCAGCGTGACTTATTTTTTAGTGACTTAGTTTTTTAATAATTACAAATATTATAAGAATAACAAATAATCATATAGGCTACAGCTGTTGCCTACTTTGCCCCTTCCTGTTTGGTGTTGGAGAGAGGTCACTATTGGTTTTCATATTGTTCATGTCACTATTTGCATGAGCCACGACTCAAAAGACATGTTTGATATTGTCGTAACGGCAAAACTAGAAAAAGACTGACTCCGACTGACTTAAAACCACTAAGATTGGCACCTTACACTTAACGATCTAGTTGACGGGAGCGCGCCGCGATTCCAGTACAACTCCCATGATTTCTGTCCGACTTTGGAAATGTAATCGCCGGCTGTGAAAACAGGTCAAAATGTTTTCTTTTATTATGATCTTTACCTTTTAACTATTCTTTGACTATATTGCCCTTCTATGCTTTTATTTGTTATTATTGTTTGGTTTTGTTTATGTAAAGCACATTGAATGACCTCTGTGTATGAAATGTGCTATATAAATAAACTTGACTTGACTTGACTTGACTTGACAAAATCGTACAATGTAAGGCCGCCATTACGATAATATCAAACATGTTTGATATTGTCGTAACGGCAAAACTAGAAAAAGACTGACTCCGACTGACTTAAAACCGCTAAGATTGGCACCTTACACTTAACGATATAGTTGGACGGAGCGCCGCCACATTCCAGTACAACTCCCATGATTTCTGTCCGAGTTTGGAAATTTAGTCACCGACTGTGAAAACAGACCAAAATCGTACAATGTAAGGCCGCCATAAGTCTACTTGACTTGATATTTTAGTTTGGATGAAGGTCGCCACCTCCACTTAAGTCTTTCATAGGCTGATCTCCTGGTAGGCCTATTTTCAACCAATCAGCCAACATATCCCAGTTATCCTACATAGCCTACTATTAACATCAATTGTCATTGACCATAATACAAATTTGCCAGTAAGATGGGTGTTATCATTGATGATGACTAGGTTAATTTCTCTGAGAATGAGTCTTACATTTTACTCTTAATAATATTTAAGAGGTCATGCCTTATCTCATCCAATGTCCACAAAGAAACCCCAAGGATGCTACTCAGCACATCGTTAACTACAGTAACACAGTTCTGAACAATGAAACACACATAGATATACGCATATAAGAAATGTTCGGTAGTGACGGAGTTACTCACTAGTTTTTCAGACTTGATGTATTTCAATTTCATGTAATCTACCTTCTCACCACTCTAACATGAGAGAGAGAACCACTACTAATACTTCCATAGCAAAAATATAGGGTGTGGCTAAAATTGGTCCCAGTAGTTTGGATTAAAGTAAGTGGCATACTTCTCTGTTCACATTTACGGAGTCATTGACACGCAGTCAAATATAGGCACACGACACTCCCCGCATGCCGCGTTGATGACGCAATTCTCGTCATGCGACACATGCATGGGACACAGACGCACGGCTATATTCGAAAATGCGGGACCACTAAAAGTGAATTTTTTAGATTTACAAATAAAAACCTATTGTTACTGTAATGTATTTTCATAAGTTCTTTAAAGAAAACAAGAACAAATATATATTTTAGCATAAAATTTGTTGAATTTTAGGCGTTACAGTTTGGGACAACCACCTCCATCAAAAGGCCTACCCTATAATAAAATAACTTTTGTCTCAAATAATTCTTAGTCAGATACTTGTTAGATCTAAATAATCATATAGATCTTCATACCTAAAAGCTTTCTTATGAGTTTTATTTGGTTTCGGAATGGCAATTTACACAGATTCGTAGAATGGCCCAGAAATTAACTGAAAATGTGAAACTGTAACAAGGGAGTCATATCAGAAAGCTATCTGCTTTTATTTGATTCATAAATGTTGAAAATGTTTCTCATATATGGAATTCAGCTTTGTTGGGGTGTTCAAAGTGGTAAAATTACAGACGAATCCCTTTCACTAAATCCTACTTCAAACACATCTCTCCAAACACCTGCTTCTAACACCTGACACACTCAGTACCTTATTGATTAACACCTTAAAGCATGTTTGCAGATTTCTTTGTCATTTCACAGGAGAGTAAGCCTGAATGTGTGACGTGCAGTAAAATCACTGACTGAACCCTGAGAATGAAGAGCCTTCAGTGAAACTCTCACAGCGTGCCTGGAGGACTGTGCTCCCTTGCCAGAGATGAGTAGTGTCCCATGCCAAGTAACAGTGGCAGAGCCGCCCCCATACATATGGACTGACACATCCGGTTCTTTTGTCCCTCGTCTCTGCATGCCCCAAGGGAAAAACACCTCGTGCAGATCTGCTAAGGATATGCTTTTATTTAGTCCTCTTTTCTCCATTTCATGTCTTTAAAGCATTGCCTAGGAGCTGAATAAAAAGAAGAAAAAACACACTCCTTCTGGTGAGAATACAGCTAACACCCTCTGAGCTCCCCACCCCCCATCACACACACACACACACACACACACACACACACACACACACACATTCGCACACTCCCCCTCTCTCACCATGTTCCATATTTCAAACGGCAAGTCCCAGAGGTCCATGCCATGCTTATCACCACCATTTAGGCTCTCAGCTTTGCTGTTTCCTCACTGAGCACATGGGGACACAGATCCTCCTCCACCTCTCATTATTCACAAAATAATAACCAGCTTGGTGGTGGACTAACAGCAAGACTACAGGGATTAGCACACCAAACATAATCTGGTGAATATTTATAATGATCATCATTAGGGACTATTACAGTACATGTCCTAGTTCAGGACGAATAAATGAAGCTTGTGGAGATCATTAAAGTGATGAGTGGCGCATTGCACCATGGCTCTGTAGCTGCTTCTACATCTGTGAGTGGTGTGTGGTTGGAAATGGGTTTGTTCTCCCCTTTTGATATTTCTTTTTCTCTCTGAAGTAGCATTTGTCATAGTTGGATGTTTGGGGTGTTAAAGGTGCTGTGGGCAATGTAAGACTTTCTCGCTACCATCAAGAAAGTGATGTAGCCATCATTGGATATCTCCTGTCTTCAATAACATTTGGAACAGTGAAACTATGCTGAAATATTTAGTTGCAAATGACAGATGATTTTTCTCCTGGGAAAATCCATTTCAGTGATGTCTATAATGTCAACTGTTTACCTGAAGTGAAAGTGAAAAAAGTGAAGTTTGCTGCACAATGTATAACACTGGAGAAAACGTCTCGTTTTCGTCTCGGGGTTTGGGGTGGTTCCATGGTGTGTACCCTCCAAGCATATAAACTGAATAAGGGACATGTTATGTCATATATGGCGTTTACAAACGGAAGTTTGGGAGGAGCATGACTGCCACGCCTCCTTCAATCAGACAGGTTATTTATTCGCCTCCTTCAATCAGACAGGTTATTTATTCGCCTCCTTCAATCAGACAGGTTATTTATTCACAGTCGGCCTCTATCTGCCGAAGTTGCAGCATCGGCGTCACTCCGCTTGCAAGAAGGAGAGCTACTCCGCGGACCATATCTTTGATTAGAGCAGAGTTGGATGTAGGATCGATTGCCCTCGTTTCGCAAGGAAAGCAGAACTACGTCGCCTTCTCCAACAATCAGTTTATCTTTCCTCTCCTACTATAGCCGATCAACCGAGCACCAGCGCCGCAGCTCCGTCTCCCCCTCTGTTCATGCAACATGTTTTTCAACTCCGCAAGTTATGGCAGCCCGCGTGCACAGGGAAGGATTAAACAAATATGGGCCCCTGTGCACAATATCAAAAGGCCCCCTGACCGCGGCGCTGGCGGCGCTTTGGGCATCTTGGCGTGCAAGTGGCGTCAGGCGAGTGCAGCCAGCGCTTCTCTCTTTGCTGTCGCTGTGCAGGCTGGTGCACAATTTCACACAATGAAAATGTAGTACATTATGTCATATATTATAACTCAGGCCCACACAGAAATGAATTCCAGCAGCTGTTTTTATAATTAGGCTGTAATCTCCCTTTGCTGTCCAAACAGTCTACAGCAACATTTTTCACTAAACGGACCGGACACAGTTGTCATATCTGACGGACCGGTAGCAGGGACGTTGATAGTATTTTGTGAGAGGTGGTGCTGATCATATTATGGGGGGTTCGGGGGTGTCTCCCCGGGGAAAATTTTGAAATTCTGGCTGTTAAATATACCCTTTTAACGCAGTTTGGAAGGGGCATACAAACTTTAACAGAGCAAGCAGGGCCCGTTTTCTGTCTGACTCCTTGCATGGAGACATATTTCACGTTAACAGTGGAGATGTTAGCAAAACTATAGCGTTTGGTAAAGAGAGATGCAGATCATCTCCCTAATTAATTTCTTTACGCAACAGCCCACATTATGCGCTCACTCCAGCGAGACAAGTGAAATAAGTGTAGGCCTATCTGTCATCGGCATCGCTATAGGCTATTTGCTACGATATAAGCTACTGTTAGGCCTACAACAAGTCGCGATTTATTAGACTATCCAATCGCTATGCTGTTTTCATGAACATTGCAGGAATCCACTTCGTTCACCTACCCACGAGTGGGTCAGTTTCACTTTCGCAAACACGCATACACATTGAATGAGCACTCATAGCCTACCACTTCCACCTAATGTTACAGTATTCCTCTATATTTTATGAATTAAGAAGTATTTATTGATCAGGAAAACATTTAGTTTATTTTTCTTTCGGTCCGCGGTTCCATAACACCATTCAGTTGTGCCGCAAATTAAAAGACAGAAGCACCGGGCATAATCTAGCCTAAATTCATGGCCATTTTTTTTTAGTTTTTTTTTAGTTTTGAGTGCACGTGCACGGCCTCTTTCTCTATTCCGAAACAGCTTTCCCCCTGCTCACTCAACTCAGCAAGTTATGGCAGCCCGCGTGCAGCCCACTACCTTTCGCGTTCATTCTCGCGGCCTCTTTCTCTATTCGAACAGCTTTCCCCTGCTCACTCAACTCAGCAAGTTATGGCAGCCCGCGTGCAGCCCACTACCTTGCGTTCCGCTACTGCGGCCTCTTTCTCTATTCCGAAACAGCTTTCCCCCTGCTCACTCAACTCAGCAAGTTATGGCAGCCCGCGTGCAGCCCACTACCTTGCGTTCCGCTACTGCGGCCTCTTTCTCTATTCCTAAACAGCTTTCCCCCTGCTCACTCAACTCAGCAAGTTATGGCAGCCCGCGTGCAGCCCACTACCTTGTCTTCCGCTACTGCGGCCTCTTTCTCTTTCCAGCTAATCAACCCTCCCCACTTTTCTCTTTGCCTACCTAGGGTGCTGCGCAACCTCCTCCCCCTTCCCCCGTAGCGACCGCGTCGCTACTTTTTCCCCTTTCCCCATCATCTCTCGCCGGCATGAACCGCGTTCGAGCCTGCATTTTTTCCCAGCCAGGGACCGCGTCCCTGGTTCTCCCTCACCCCTCTTTCCCTGGATTGGTGCCACCACTCTAAAGGCTACTGTATCGGCATCTCATCTGAGACCATGTCTACATGAAATAGTAATTCAATATAATCTATGTGGTGATCACAAAATGTATTTAAGGGAGCATCGCTTTAACTTAATGTCGGCGTTGGCCGTAAGGCAGCTGATACACAGGAGCTGTTGCTCTGTTGCTTATTGCCAAGAGGGCAAGGAAGGAATGTTTCTCCTTTAAATGTCTGGGAGTTGTTTCGCCTTCCTCTGTGTTCATTGAGTGTCAGCATACTAAAGCCCTTCCCTAGCTGACCAAGGGAGCACCTGCACCTGCGTGTAGCTCTGCTCTGTTCCTCGGAATCCTCTCTAATAATGTGTTGCTGCTCATCACTTCTCTTGCCATTATAGCTACCGCAGTTAGCTACAGCAGCCTATTTTAATTGCGTAGGCCTTACTAGCCTACTAAACATTGGGGTGCATTAGATGTTGAACTTCACAACCGCGTGTTTGGACTGTCATTTTCAACATTTACTCTCTCCTGCAGCCCTATACAGTTTGGCTAATTATTTTTTCCATCGCATGGAAAGATCCCCCTCCAGACTACGGACGCTCCGTTACTCGCTTCTGGTTTCAAACGCAGCTCAACGCTGTTCTGGAATCCCAGCAGGCCATTACTCATTATTTTATGGTGCAGCCACCAACGCGGCAAATAACGGCCTGTCCGATCAAGCGCTCAAAACTCTCGGCCCGTGGTTCTCTGACGCCTGTCACTCTTATATCCGATCAAGTCTCTCTGATCTAAGGGAATTAGCGCACCTCCCGTCGAATTTGTTCACGTGGTCCTGGCTATAGGGTCACTCATCTTTAACGCATTTTTTGGGGTGTATTGCCTAATCCTGCACGACTCCTGCCTGCTATTACAGTATATCTGTTTGCAAATTACGGAATGTGAACTAGTGAAATGACGTTTACAAACGGAAGTTTGGGAGGAGCATGACGGAATTTGCCACGCCTCCTTCAATCAGACAGGTTATTTCTTTGCAGTCTGCCTCTATCTGCCGAAGTTTCAGCATCGGCGTCACTCTGCTTGCAACCCACCACCTCCCCTTACGCCTCCCGTCTAGTTCAAGAATAAGGGGGTGTATTGCGGAATTCTGCACGACTCCTGCCTGCGCAGTTTTCTCCTGCATGATCCCGCAAATCACTTTAGGACCCTGGCCAGAGACTTCGCCAAACATGCTTTTCTATTATGCTATTATATGTTTGCAAATTGCGGAATGTGAACTAGTGAAATATCTATGGGCCTTGCTATATCTTATTCAAATGTTACTATATCATCCATGTTCCATGTCCAATCAACAGCTGGCTTCACTTGCGCACATGCCTTCTTGAATGACATACAGATAAACTTCTGAAGTAGGTGTGTGCATACTGCTTTATACACATGTATACATACATATCTCTATAAGATGTAAGGCCAAGTCGACCTCTTTCGATCTTTCGATCTTCGAAGTCGATCTTTCATGGCTATTCATGTCTCATAGTCACAGGCAAATGTGTCTGGGCACTTTGGTAAGGTCATCACTACATCAACCCTCTTTTCATCCATTTTCAGCAAATGTCTAAGTTTTAGATTATGTGCCCTTTAAGAATACCTGTCTCTGGGTAAGTGAATTATGCACTGAGAATCCTTAACCATAGGCTAATGGGCAGAGAGAATGACCGATTGGAAAACCCTTGTCCTTCCCTTCCCTCTTCTGTTTTACTAAAAATACTGAAGGTTAAATTGAAACCCAGCAACCTATGTCAAATTCATTCAATGAAGAGCATAAATGAAAGAACCAATAAAATAAAATATACATCCTGATTTTCTGCTTTAAGAATAAGTGAATAGGCTTCACTCTGGTGAATTATTAGGCTTGTGGTTTGTGGAACAAACAAACACTGGTAGAGTCTTATTATTAGTAGAGTAAAGTGAAACTCATAGCCAAACAGCAGTGACAACATGCAGTGCATATATAATTTAGCCTTGACCTCTTCTGCTTTGGTGGGACATTTTCAGTTGTTATTTTAAGAAATGTCCATGGACATTTGAGGGTTCAATGTAACCGGACAAACCAAGGCCTCAGCACTTTCTTGACACAATTAGTTGAGGTACTTTCTTAACCACAGTCTTGGGATGAACCTTGTTCAACTCTTTATGCAATCTGACTCATGAATTCCGGGTTCAATGAACTCAGTTTAACTTACAAACTAACAAAAGGGTCTCCACAGTGTGATAAAAATTCCAATATGGAAGTTTCCGGCCATCCGCACAGAGGTGGTAATTGGTTTCAGCACAATTACCTATACATAATTATAAGATTGACTTTCAGGGATGTAGTTAGTCAGACAGCAGATCAGCTTCTCGGGGCTTGCTCTGACTCATTCCAAATAATGCTGATTTAAACTGAAATACAACTCTCTGTGGTTATTCATAATCAATCTATGTAGCACACTATAAATGGTAAGACATTACTGAGATTGCACTGGTGCAGCCAGACAGCAAATAATAAAATGAAAAGACACATTTAAATAAATATTCTTTCATTGACAATACCACTTCTCCAAAAAAATGCAATCTGAGTCCTTCCAACTGCAGATTTGTAAAAGAATCCCCAAAAAATCCTCAAGTGCGTGTTAGCGTTTTCCCCATGGGCACTTGACCGGCCTGGAACCCAGATGGCTCAAATTGACCAGACCATATAACAGACACTCACCAGACAGCAGGCTGTCGGGCAGCTTCAGACTGAACGTTTTGGGACAGCCTGCAGAAGGACATTTCTTGACAGACTGTCCATGTCAGATCGCGAATGAATGGACCAGGTTGAGTGTGGTTCCCTGGAGGCAGGGTGTACTGTCACCACAGAGACGGTCCACTGTGACACGTCTCACAGTCTCCCAGGAGAGGGGCCGACAAACAGTCCCTCACACCACTGCACATACATACACCATGGTCTTAAGCACACACATGTGGGAAATCCATCAAACAAAGCCAGTGAAACAGATTTAAATTTACTTGCCTTTCTTGTTAAGGCCTATTTCTCCTTTGCATACTTGTTATCTTAGGTCAGTTATGTGTGTTGTCAGTCCATGCAAAGCTGGAAAATAATGAGGAATCTCAGATATCAGACACATCTTTCTGTACCCTGCAGTAAAAAAAAGCCCTGACAAACCAGGATTATGTCTGACTACTGTATGTGATGAAGCTTCTTTTTTCTCTTGATTTCCTTTTTGCTGTAAACATATTTGATAATGTGGGTGATGTATGAATCTAGAATTAGGAAAGAGAAGGAATCTATACATAGCTTTATACAGCTGCTTCTTACAGCTAGCATAGCCTGTTTTCTTCCAGGATATACACAAACAGAACAGATAATTATCTTAATTCCACCATGCTGTTCCGCCCTAAACGTTCTTTGTCCAGGCCTAAGTACAGTATTTTGAAGTAGAAACAACTTCTCTTACTACTCAAACAGCAGAATGTATCATAAGATAAGCTTGAACCAGAAATCATGACCAGGAAACTTGATGCCACTGAGTACCTTGTCCACTTCAGGAGCGCACACAAGCAGGTTAGCACCATGGTTCCACACACAAACTAGATTATTCTTCATGCAATGTGTGGTAGACACATTGTCTCCTACACAGAAAAAAAGCATGGTTGTTCACTTGCGATTTGAAACATGCTTGTTAGCTCGGATCAGATGTCATCCACCAGTGCATGCAAAGCTGAGAAGTAATGAGCTGTGTACGGAGGTTGTCTGAGACATGGGTTTTTATACCCACAGACATGGATTCACTGAAAAAGCTATCTAGAATCTTCAGAACTCCTTACAAAAGCTGTATGAAAGCACTTAGATCCAGACAACTTTTCCTTTTCTATAATTGTCATGGTGTAGCCACATATTTTGTTTTCCCTTCATTTACATTTCACTGCCAATCCAGGAGATTGGACATGTCTAACTAAATTAAAACATTCTGGACTACAAAAATCCTTAGATCTTATAACAAGCATAGGCTCTGTATGGACTAGGGTACTAAAAAGGTATTGGTCATTTTGACCGACATACTGCATTTTGATAAACAGAATAAGCAGTTGGTTGGTTCCAGCATCAGATCTCCTGTCTTTTTGGTCCATTCAGTTTGAATGATTGGGCCGAAGAGCTTTCCTTCCTGACCTAACTGTCCTGTACCCACAGGATGTATGCAGCTCAGCTTTCATTCCGTACAGTTCTTCCTTTCCTTCCATACATTGCTAATAGATGTCCGATCTCCCAACCAATCACGGAAACTGTATTCAAAGCAAATTTCCTGGTGTCAGTGATAACTTCTTTTCTATTGCCCTGATCTGAGGGCCATTATAAGCTATTTCCCTTCCCTTCGCCCTCAGAGAAGAAAGAACAAAGGACCAGAGGCAGATAAAGGCCATAGAGCAGTTTAGAGGTAGAAGTGGGATGATATGACATGGTTACAGCAACATGGCAGTGAGATGAAATGCAATGCAGGACTCATTAGGCATTTGCACATTTGGTGCATGACTAATAGGCTACTCCTCAACCTGCCACTTAATCTTCGGGCACAAAGAAAGTGTTCTGAGGGAGAAGAATCATCCTGCCTACCGTCACAAAACAAACTCTCCGGAGATAAAACGCACCAGGTTATTACCAACGGGATAGAGAGTGTGTTTGCGACTGTCCCCCCACCACCACCACCACCACCACCATCTCTCCCTCTTGAGGATTGCCGACAGTCAAGCTACGCAGGCTTATCAGACCTGACAGAGCAGGTGCTGGGAGTTGTAATTAATCTTACTTACATGTGAAATTAAAAATGGTGTTGTCTGTCCACTCTGAATGCGCTTTCCCAGGTCTTGGCCCTAGCCAGGTTTTTAGCGCATCCACTGACTGCACGCATATGATAGCCACTTCCCAGAATGTTAAATGAGCACAGAAAACATTGATTCATTTTGTTGCTAAAAACTGATCAATGATGGCTTTCCCATTGGCTATGCCAATAAGCCAATATGCCACAATTCAAAAATACAATAATGTCATCAGACCCATCACTGCATAGAATGGCCATTAATTGAGTGATGTGTGGTCAACATTATTTGATTTATTTATTTTTACTCAGTGGTTTAGGAAACAAGAGAACCATTTCCCACTGCACACTTTGATTTTGTTTAGTTAACATTCTCACTGCACACATTTACTGTGATCCTTCAATGAGGATGCAAGCAACCATGCAGCAAATGCTACATTTGCTTTCTCTTCCAACAAGCAAATATTAACCAGTAAATGAATCTCCCTTTTCACTTCTCCAAGGTTCTCTGGCTTAGTGCTCCTCAATTGTTGAATTGAGACAGCTTAGCTTCCCGCTAGTTGAAACCTTCAGTAGATTAAACTATGCAAGTTTTTTTTAGTTGTCTCAATGATATTATATGATCAGATTAAATAAATAAAGGCTATCACTTTCTGTGTCACATTCAGTATCACATCGATCCACTAGTAGTCCACACTGAAATGAATTCCTTTTTTCTATACCTGGCTCTGTAAACTGAGAACAAACCCTATTGCAACCAATCAGAAGCAAGTGGCATTAGTGTGCACCATTATCACTAATCCTGCTTTTAACGATACATGTTAAATAAAGCAAATGTATGACTTTTCCAGTTCCACTTGGGTTTGATAGACAACTGAATCTAATCTGCTGTGCAACTAGGCCTTTTCATGTTATCTCAGAGGGAGGTAGATGGAGGAAATAGTTATTGTCACATGGCAGCTGCTAAACACATATTGGAGTAGCCTACTCAGGTCAGTGCAATTTGCTGGCACATCACAGGCTCACCTGTTCCATTTTGAAGGCATGAAGGAGATGGTTTGGGCGTTGTTATTTAACAACACTGGGATGAGAGATAAGGCTGTCTCTGAGAAGTGGACGGAGAAGGGTAGCCTATGTATTAAACCTCATCATGTCCACTCAGGGACAGACAGAGTGTCCACTCTTCAGGCTCCCTGAAATGAATGAAAGGAAGTTTCTGTATTGTTTTGCCAACGCCTACCATCATAAGTACATGTGTGGCAATAAATACATCACAGCAGAGGCTCTGTGCTATGATTGAAACAATCTGCCCTAAAAACCAGACACATGTTACATATCAACAAGTAGAATTGATTTATTGTAAAATAAAACTGATTACAAATGTGATTACAGATAGTCATAGATAATGGGCAATATTACTATGGTGATATATTTGAATAATCATTTTCCACAATTTTATTTTTGACATGACAGCACTGTATCACTAGTCATGACAAGCTTATTACATGGTTCTGTCACTATCAAGAAGTGTGCAACCAGTATCTAGACCTAGAGCTACATTGAGGTTTATTGAGTTTCTCAATTCAGAAATGGTCAAAAAAAGTGTACGGTACATTTCAGCACTCCATAAAATTATGCAGTAGCCTAGTGGTCCCCTGTGTTGTTCAGATAGTTAATCTAAGATATCGGTTATTGAGTTATATTGGTCATTGTAATGGCCATCTATACATGCTATATCTTCCTTTTTCAGGACATTCTGGGCTACCCATATCTGGGAAAGTATGATGGTATAATATTTGTGTTATGTAATATGTCTTATGTCAGCATTTATATCAAGAAAACATAATTTGCGTCTCATGATTATTTTCTTCATATATGTTACTAGGAAGCATTATATTATATTATATTATATTATATTGTATTATAATATATTATATTATATTATATTATATTATATTATATTATATTATATTATATACTGGTACATTCTTATGTGTAAGTGGGATTGTCTGGAATCTGGCAATATAAGAACCAATATAAGGGATACTCAGGCTAAGCAATTTACAAAAATGTTTGTACTGACATAAATAGTTTAGATGAGAATACATTATAATTTTGGCCCAAAGTTGGAGACCATGTAGAAAATGTGTTGCAATTTCAAAACCGGATTACTCGGGAACAGCTTGTTGTACAGATGCATGCTTTATATCCTGGTATTTGGTAAGGTCTGCTGTTTATTGTAATATATGGTTTGCCATGTTGAGTGAAGAATCATGAGATATTTCACCAAGAGTAATGGGTGTGCAGAGATGTGTGCAGAATGCAAATATGACATGTCATGTAAGTTCAATTTTCTCGCGAACCATTTATCACTTGCGCTAATATCATTGGAAAGCTTAGATTCCGCTCATTCATGTGATATCTGTATGATATCTGTGTGACGAGTACTCCACTAGCGTTGAACCTGGACATCCACATGCCCGGTAAAAAGGTTCTAGTGACGCCCCTGGTTCTATTTCTATAATAAGAAGGCTATAATGCTGTAAAATATTTAGATTACCACTCTATGACAACACTTTAGTCACACAGGCTATGTGTACACTACAGTGTAAAGGAAACATGTCCTTAAAGATACACTGATACTAGTCATGTCATATTTACTGTCTCACTTTTTGGATATTGAAAATTAAACTTACAAATAAGTATCAAGTTCCTTTTGCAGTGTTTTCTTTTAATTTATCAGAAAGAAAAAAATCTCTTCCAGCCCTAAGATCTGAGATCTGAGATCTTAGGGTTGCATTGGACAAGTGAATTGCTTATTAAGACTGTCTCTTAAAGCTACAGCATTATATAGATCAAGATGAAAGCCACCACACCCAAAGCCCTCTATGAGGGCCCAATTAGTCAAGGTTTAGTGACAGGTCCTGTATAACAGCACTCCTCTGTGTCACCGGAAATTTTCTTTCAGCGTTTATCAGAAATGCCAATTGCAGACTTTGTGACACCATAAAAAATAAGTCCAGTGTTCTTTTAATAAGTCCCATATCAAGCATAATAAGATACTTTCTGACAAGTGTGTGTGCAATTAGGATTACTGTATATTGGAGAATCAATAAGCCAGGGACCTTTATCTACTCTACTTAGAGATTTGATATTGAAGTTGAGCATAATGTGATTCAAGATAAAAAACCTTGCAAACATAAACCTGCAATGTCTTTTTGTCGAGTCTGACACATAATTCATTGAAGTGACAGCTTGGGGGCGGGGGTAAGGGGTTGTTGTGGGATGAGAGGTCTGTGGTGTGCAGTCTACCTGTCAGGGTCAGCCCTCCCAAAAAGGCTTTTTGTTATTTTAACAAGCACAACAGCATACTGGGGGCTAATAGATTTTTGGTTCTCCAGAGCTTGCCATGCCCGAAGGCTCTTTCTTATAAACAGGAGCACAGTCAGAGTTTTCTACACAGGCCAAACACACACACACACACACACACACACAGAGAGAGAGAGAGAGAGAGAGAGAGAGAGAGAGAGAGAGAGAGAGACACACACACACACACACACACACACACACACATCAGCATTCAGGAAGTATAATGCCCCTCCCATTCCCTCCAATCACCCTATGCCCTCCTCAAAATATCCGCACCCTGGCATTCTCCCATGAAAATCGCTTGATCTATTAGACCACTCTCTGTCAGAACAACAGCTTGTTTTTGTTCTCTCCCACATCATTTGAGACTCATCCAAGAGTTTTTTATAAACAAATAAACAATATATCTATCCATCTAACACTTGCCTCATCGCAGAGATATTAATGATTATTTATGCTGTGTTTGATGGCGGCCCTTTTTGTTTGTGTGAAGGGTAGAGATTGCCCTCTTGTGATGGCAGAGAGTGACGTTCATGTGGCCCGGGATGGGATGGACTCGGCAGGCGAGCGCGGTGAGGGAAGACGCCAATGCCTCGGGCTGGCACGGCGCACTGTGTCTCTCTCTCTCTCTCTCTCTCTCTCTCAGCGTTAGAGGATAATGCATAGTGAAGACACAGTATGGCACAGGGATAATGCGCTCGCCTGACAATGAGTAGCTCACCCCGCGGTGCCTCAAGTGCCCTTAGCTCATGTTTCCAAATATATCCCAACAGCAGTTGGAAGGGGATATAGTTATGCCACACATACTGTTTCACAAGCACACAAAAACAAACCACACCCCACCTCTAAAAAAAAACCCAAAACAAATAACACAGAAAGCAAGCCAAGCAAATAAGCACCGGGTCTTGGTATATGCTTTTGGAATTGGCATTGGAATTTTTGTTGCTGTCTTCTCTTCTCCCATTCCATCTGTTGGTATGTGTGGACGCTGCAGTTTATTACAATTGCACGGCTGCCTGCAGCTGCTACCCAGCAGTCAAAGCTCACAACCTCTGCTGTCAGTGCTGGGCCTCGCAAGGAGGTACATATCTCACTGTGGACAGAGCAGAATACACGACACCACTTCTTCAACTGACAGCAAGAATGCCGTTAACAGGGCGTATATACACACAAACCCCCAACATGCACCCCCCAACATCCACACCCATCCACCCACACACCCACACACCCACACACACACACACACACACACACACACACACACACACACACACACACACAAACCTCCAGGCTCAGACTTGACCCAAAGCATCAAAAAGCAATTTGTTCTAAAACTCATTCTCTGAACTTCTGTTGAAAAAAGAGGAATCAAATCCTGCCACAGCACAATATAGATCACTTGATATCCATCTAAATATACAGAGAATGATTCACTCTGTATATGAAGGCTAAATGCACAATAAAACATGAGGCTGACAGAAGATTTGCTAGCAGATTATACTTCATCATTTATGAAGCATCGCATTCCTTCCGCTTTTAAATCAGATCCATTTGAATCAGTGCTCAATGCTAAAAGATTATTCAAGTTGAGGAAAGTGTAGCTTAGGACAATCATAACTGCTGAGGGACATGCTATTAGACAGGAATATATGCCCAATGTGACTTGTTATCTTTCTTTGAAATATGAGTGAAATGCATTTTGGCAAATTACAAATAGACAGGAACTTCACAGACAGAGTTGTTTTAACCAACATCATAAAGTAAGACTTTATTATTCAATACCCGTGTTACACAGAGTTAATCACAAGCACAATGTGTCAATATGCCTTTTAATATTATCAACTACTTGTCAATATGCATTATCTACTGAATAACTAGGCAGTTATACTGTGAAAAGGAGAAAGAAGGCCTTTGTTTTGTCCGGTGCAAAGCTTTCACCTATGACATCTATTTGTCACCTGGTTAACCCCAAACAGCCTTTGGGTGCAGCACCTTGAATTGGATGTCTGTTCCTCACTGCAATCAGACAATGACTATTGACTATTGTCCCACTATGGACTATTGTCCAACATCACCATGGAAATGGTTTTGGGAAGCCAAGGATAAGACCAACATAATTCAAACATTCATGGATTCAAACATTCACTTATCCAAAACACATCTATTATCTGATTTACAACTACAAAATGTGTGCTCACAAATGCTCCCCAGTTTTATCCAATGAAAGTAAAAATAGCTCACCACTCTCACAGGCCTATCCCTCCCAGCAAAGTTCTTCATATTCTATATTTAGCCAACTATCTTTCTGAGTGCAGAATGCGTGGTTGTTGTTTTTCCGTAACAGATGTTGCTTTTATCCTCAGATGTAATGTATTCACACTGATAATGATACAATGGTTCTTCCATACTGTATGTGGCCCTCAAGTAGGCTTCTGTTTGTCTTGAGAGAAGCCCTCTAAATCTTTTTGTCCATGATGTTAAACCAGAGCTCAACATCTTTCCTTTCTCTTGCTATAATCATGTAATAATATACATAGCATATAATAATATTTGGTGTGTCATATTGGTTCCCCTGTAAAACGGCTTATTTTGGGGGTGAAGTATTTATAATGTTCAATTCAGATTTAAACACAGATTAACCTGATGTGGTTTTTATGTAATGTATAATAGGAAAATAGTTGCCCAAAATAACTGCCCGAAGCTGTTACCAAGATGCCAGCCAAGTGGTGAGACTTGCCTTTGACGACTCTGCATTTGCCTTTCCAATTATGACACTGCCTACTAAGACCTAAAACCAAAATAGCATATGATTATTTTCTGAGACGACACCATCAACAACACCAAAAAGGCAGGTTTTTGTGCTAGCCTCCTCCTTACATCCAGTATAAACATGTTAGCTGCATGCTGTTGCTTCAACTGCGCTGAACAGACGATAGATTTGTATTTTAAGTGGATTTGAAACCCCGCACCAAAAGGAATGAAATATGCATGCCACACAATTATTACAATTAAATATGTTTATGTGTATATAAACACCTGATCAAATTAATTTATTGTGTCATGTAAACAGTTAGTCTTCAATCTGAATAATTTCAATCCAACAGAAAAAAAAGTGTGCATCTAAACGGATCTTTTGAAATGTTAGTCTAGTTTACATTTCCCTCATCCACCAGGGAGGTGTGCGTGGGCCAATCAATGAGAGGGGGTGATGTTAGTTCCAGCAAGTAGAAGAACATTAAGTCCGCACACCAGAATCTGCTCCTTAGCGTTATTTTATTGGTAGGCTATATCACCACATGTGACGTTTCGGGCCCCAGCCCTTCATCAGACATGATTGAACAAATTGAAAGTGCCAATTGTTAGGTAGTAGCAATGCCTGCAAACATAAAAAAAAAAATCAGTCGGAATATTGTGCAAACCTATACAGCAAAGGTAAATACATTGTTTCCTGGCTGCCCATGCAGTTCATTCTCAGTTTGTAAAGGTTAGGTGAAGTAAAAAGTGATGTTAGGAATCCCTGATCAATGTGATTGGTAAGACTAGACCAGTGATTTCACATTTAACACAAAGTCTATGTCCATTACGATGCTAAGGTCAGAAACAGGGAGTACAGATTCTCTTGACAAAGTGAGTGACACTGGTGATACCAGGCGACTTCATAGTAGTTACAATATACAGAATGAATAGCCCCCTGTCAGCCAATCAGAGAGCAGCATTTCTTGTATCCTAACAGGATGGCAGGATGGAAAGGACCGGAAGAAGAACATCACATTAATGTTGTTTTCAATATTTTACTCAATCAAATTGTTGTGACAATATTTGACAATCGCTATTCAAATCTGGACACATTAAAAACACTTTTGTCTTCCATTCTTGCCCACATTGTTGACATTCCAGATGACAGCTGTGTTCCAAGAATAAATGATGCATGAATAATAATGGCCATAATCACTAACTGAAACTAAAGCGTGGACTCAATCATGCACAACGCAGCAACATTGTAAACACCTTTGTGAAAGACGAATCATATTAGGCCATAAAGACATCATGTGACCTTTGCATTAACCTGACGTCACCTTTAACAATGACAAATTCTCCACTGCTGGTCTCACCATAGTGCAATGCATTGAAATGTGGTTACCTGGTCTAATGGAATGCCACCTGCCCAGAATCCCCCATAGGAGGCCAAGCAGTGAGGCTTCTGTCACATGAGTGATTTGCTGGGAGCAAAGTCGATTGAAAAATTACAGCGACCATGCATTTGCAGTTTGCCCATATGCTATTGCCATTCAAATACAGTTTAAAACAGCTGGTGGAAGGACACCTTGCAACACAAATTTCCTTGAAAAATATACCCCCCTTCCAAAAGTAAAACAATAGAAAACATACTTTACATACAATAACATACATAAGTGTAATGTGGAGATCAGTTGCACGTGAATTCAGCACAGCATTTCTTTTACAGTTTATAAATTATGTAGGTCCCTTATACAATGAAATGAAATGAAAACATGAAATGGGTAACATACACTTCTTTTTCAGGGGTCCGTTTCTTGAAAAACCTCAAAAGTGATTGCTGAACCATCATGATAGGACAACACTTTCTCTCAAACAACAACCTTCTGAGAGCTGTCTGGAAAGCATTGTAGATCAGTGGAAAATAGTAAGTTCCATCATTTAAACCACAGTAGTGCCAACTGCCAACATTATCAATGAGGTCATGCAGCACGCAACTGAGGGTCAAATTATTCCTACACATCCACTATGGAAATCTATGGAGCTTGGCTGAGTGGCCAGATCTAGGAAGACTGTTGGTTATTCCAAACATTTCCATTCAAGAATGATGGAGACTACTGTGCTCTTGGGCACTTTCAATGCAGGAGAATGTTCTTTTATCCTCTCCCAGATCTGTGTCTTGACACAATCCTGTCTTGTACATCTACAGACAATTCTCTCGACCTTGTGGCTTGCTTTTCACTCTGACCATCAACTGTGAGACCTTATGTAGACAGATGTGTGCCTCTCCTAATAACGTCCAGAAAGAATAATGTCTAGACTCCAATCAAGTTGTAGAAGCATCTCAAGGACCATTGATAGAAGTAGGATTCACCAGAGCTCAATTGCAAGCATCATAACAAAGGGTGTGAATATTTACATAAATGGGATATTTCAGTCTTTTATTTTTTATACATTTACAAAACACTCCAAACACCTGCTTTTTCTGGAGTATTGGAGTATTGTGTGTAAATTGATGAGACTTCAAAGGGCCTGAAAACTTTCCGGTTGCACTGTACATCATGCATAGTAATTGTTGTAAGTGTAAGAAAGTGTATGTGCCAATAGTTTCATACTCTTGACTCTGCTCACGTGTGGTGGCATTTGTGTTAAAAATGTCATTCATTCACTACAGGCTAGTGCATTATAAGTCTCTGAGTGAGCATGCTAACTGATTTATTTGCCTAGTATGTACAGTACTGCACTTTATGGTGTAGCAAATGAGTGGATAATGTGGACAACATTTTGTCTGACCACCACTGCAATCTCCGTTGTTACACGTGCTGTAATGGAGACAAAATGAATGAAAATTAAATTAAAATCTTCAGTTGGATGGTGTAGGCATGTAGGGTGATCGTTGAAACTTCAATTTCTAAAATCACCGAAATCCCTGAAAGACAGTTCTAACTACCAAGATTATGACTGAACTTGGCCAACAACCCTTTCCAGAAGCGATTGTGATGCGGTGCCTCATGATAACAGATAAGGTGGAGTCACTTGTTAGAGATGACATGGGCTATTCTGTCAAAGTTCTCCCACCATATTCAGAAGCATTCCTTAAATAAATGTACATGAAGGGAATAAACTAGCCTATGGCCAGGGGTGTAGTGATAAAATAAGAGGTGGGTATAATTATAAATAAAATGATTTACTCGCTTGTCCTCATGTTGTTAACCTGAACATTTACCGTACTCCATTTACTCCATTTTCTCACTCAATAACTGTCAAATGTGAAGCTAAATCGCTGAGTGGGGATGTCCTGAGATATGGTCATTCATCATGATTCGTGGAATGCCCCCCATCCCATCAGAAATGAAAAAAATAGTTTGACCAAACTGTTATATACTGTGACATCTCAGGACACTTTTGCTCTGGCATTGCCCAGCAGCTCTCACTGTATAGCACGATCTCTAAAGTGACACATTTTTTGCACCCAGTTCTACTCAGGTGCACATGGCTCAAAACTGCGTGACCTTGCAGGAGGCACTGCTCACTGGAGAGAGGTCAACCCGTATCCAGCGTTTAGATGAGTGGCTGGACCGCAGACCTCCTCAGGAGAGTGATGCGGGGTACACTGTATATGGTGAAGTGTGCCAATGACGCCAAAATGGAAGAGACTATGAATGCCAGCAGGCCTGTGACCGAGGTCAAACTGTGTGCAGTCTCGTCTCCACTACTGACAGAAGAAATGCACAAAACGTTCAAGAGAGAGAGGCTAGGTGTTAATATTAGCCAAAAAATGTCAGGCAGGGCCAATACTGAAAATGCTGAGCCCTTGAGGCACCATGTCAGTTATTCACTGGTGTTTCCAGAACATGTACTGTACATGTAAGTGTGATAGATTTCCCCACCATGAAACCAGAGCACTTCAATGCTTTTTTAGGGTCTCTGCTGTTACAAATACATGGCCAGCCTTAAAGTCATTAACTATTGTTAGATAATTTTGTACGCTTAGACGCAAAAAAGACAGGAGCCAGGGATCCAAAAGAACAATATAATTGTATTATCTTTGCAAAGAGAGAGAATGAGACAAAGCAATGGTTCGTACCCAAATTCTGACATGTTCTGACAGACAAGTTTCTTTTATGTCATACAATCAGGGAGTGACAGTTAACATATGGTCTTAAAATATGACATGGCTTGACCCTCAGGTCGGACAAAACATTCCAGGATTGTGACATGAGCTTCTTTCCGTTCCTCTGTGGTTGGTTTTAAACTTTCACTCGGGCAACTCGGCATGTCTGGATATTAGAAATGTCTAGATATTGGCAAAAAGTGGAACGATAAAGAGAACACAAGGTTCATGTTCGCAGACTAAGACACAATAATAAACAGAACATCAGATTTATAACTAAACTTAAGAGTCAAAATGACAGAACAGAAGATTCATATTTGTGGGTCAAAACATCAGATTAATCAAAACAGTACCGTAAGGATACAACTGAACTAAAACAGCATCATAAGGATGCATGTGAACTAAACTTGATTAATTAACAAAATACTTATTTATTCTAAGGCAGTGTAGAGCAGTGTTAACACTTATAACTAAATCAGAACATAAGCAAGCAGATATATATTTTTATATTTCTCCAACAACTATAAAGTTCTCTATGGCTTAAATACTTCTTCAACATTTAACTGAATTTCACACTTTTGGGTTAAGTTACTTTTTGATCATGGTGATGACATAACTAATTGGGAATTCATAATGTGAGTCATATCTCACCATGGAGCCCCCCACAAGTCTTCTTTAGTGCTCGCACCCAGTTAGGAGGCTACCACAGTTCTCAGGGTAATGTTTTTAGCCATTGAAAAACAAATACGAGATGTTCATAATCATGGTATTATAAATATATATCATTTGACTCAGTTTGTAAGTCAAAATCAAATTGTGTTATATTTATTCATGTATTTCCCCCCTCTCCTGTGAGCTTTTGGGGTGTCTAACTCAGAAAGATTTAGCAGTGAAATACAGCCTCATTTACACCCCAGGGTCCTCTGTTTTTCACCCATTTTAGCTCATGATTACTATTGTGTTTATGTGTGGGATGCAATGCATGCAGAGACTGAACAAATATGCAAATTAGTTTAAATTATGTGAGAACCTAGACTATAGAGTGTGGTGTGACAATAAGGCATCAATAAAAGTCCTACCAAACACATGACCTGAAAAGATATGACATGACATGATTTAACCTGTACTTTTTCCTGTTATATCATGCCGCCATGCTTACTCCTACAGATAGTTAGCGAAGGTGATGCATGCCAAAAGCATCTGTTCATTGTAAGTCACAAGAGGTAAAGTTCTTTATGTGTCTTTGCTGGGATCCTGTAACGCTGTGTGAGATGGTCTGGAGTAGTGGCAGGGCTGGTGCACTGACAGCATTACTCTCCGCACCTCGCTATGATTTAGAGTTGTAGCTCAGCCATCAACCTTCCTGGCCCTGATGAAACGCCAGCAAGTCCTGCACCTCCCTCTTGCCAGCGCAAACACTCAAATCCTCACTGCGGCATACACCGAACAAAAACATTTCTCAGGGGCCGAGGGAAAAAAGGCTACTTTAGAGCCACAAGCACCTGAGGGCTACAATGCTCAGTTGGGCTGGAAAATAGGCCAATAATTCTCATAATGGTCCATCTTTTTGGGCAAACTGGTTGTAGTCACATCAGGGAACATAAATCCTCGCTTACTCTGCAATAGTTCTTTCAATACATAAAATAACACATATCAGTGGGGGGAAAAATGCTGTGATGGTTTCTTCTTCTGACTGTGGTTCATTTGCACAGAGCCTTGGCTGCTCTCCCTGCTCTGTCGACGAGCAGCTGCATGACCTGGCTGGCTCTCCAGTTTTGTTTGTTTTGTTGTCCCTTTAGTCAGGCTTTCTAGTTGTTTTGTTTTTGTTTGTTTTTTTAGGCAGGGTCTCTAGTATTATACATAACTGATCCATACCGACAGGACTACAATTTATTGTCAATGAATCTATATTACAACACTAAACTGAAAATTAAATGCAAATTGCTTGCCCTATTCATGAACATTTCAAAACATTATTCGGTAATGTGAACATTTATAACTGTGTGAACAAATGCTTTACTGATAATAAATTATGTATGAGCAAGAATTACTAATGATGAACAACCGATTAACTAACTAGATGTACCGCAGAGTGGTACAAAATATGACCGCCGCCCAGTCCAGCACATGTTTTCCATAAAAATAAGTCACACTGAAAGGCATATATGATTCTAACTGTCTCACTGAATTGCATTATGCACACTCAATTCTCACTGGTATCTGCTAGACAACAAGTACCAAAACATGATTAGTTCATAGATTTCAAATGTAATATACATTTTATACAACCCCACCCCCATCTTGCCTGTTCATAATTCTGAGAAATTCTTGAATTGTGTGCATGTACATGTTTATGTTTATGTGTATGTGGGTGTGTGGGTGGGTGTGTGCGTGCATGTGCTTGTGTGTTTGCCTGTTTATGTGCCTGTGTCTGTGCATGTGCATGCATGCGTAATATGTCTACTGTGTGAGTATGTGTCATATGTAGGGTTACTGTGAATGTTTGTGTGTGCGTGTGTATCTGTTTATGCACATGTGTGCATATGGAATGGGTTTACATGACCCCTGGAGGCAAACATACGCAAAAAATTGGTCATCCTAGGCCCTACGGTTCTCAAGATATTCACAGAAAACTGTGTCTGCCCTACCCTCCTTTCGGGGGGTGCAGTCCAGCGAGGCGGCTACAGATCACAATGAAAAGCGATGGTTCCATGCTATCCATGTGGGGTTACATGCCCACCAAGTTTCGTCTACCCCGGTCTTTCAGTGTCCCGGGAATCATTGTTGGTGTACGGTCACTAAATGTACACATAAATTATTTTATTGTAAGGCCCCCCATGAACTAAAAGTCCACCTAAACTTGGCATGCATTCGGAGGGTGTCATAATGATCCTACACTTTTGTGCAGTTTTGACCATGTCAGCCAGAGATATTGTGATGAAAACATCTAATGTTTTGCTTTTTAATTTTTAACTAGGTGGCGCTATAGATGAAATAAGTGGTAATGGGATAGGTTGACATGCCCCCTTAAGACCAACATACAAAAAAAAGGTGGACCTCCTAGGCCCTACGGTTCTCGAGATATTCACAGAAAACTGTCTCCGGCCACCTACAGGCCAGTTGGTGTATAGTAACATAAATTAGTTTATTGTGTGGCCCCCCATGAACGGAATTCCACGAAACTTGGCGTGCATTCAGAGGGTGTCATAATGATCATACACTTCAATTTCCTCCAATTTCGTGCAGTTTTACTATGTTAGGTCACAGATACCTGCGATTACAACACCTCATTTTTACTTTTTTGTGTTTAACTAGGTGGCGCTATACATGAAATGAGTGGTTATGGAATGGGTTGACATGGCCCTTTAAGATCAACATACAAAAAAAATGGTCCTCCTAAACCCTATAGTTCTCGAGATATTCACAGAAAACTGTGTCTGCCCTACCCTCCTTTCGGGGGGTCCTGTTCAGCGGGGGGGCTACAGATCAAAATGAAAACAGGAGGTTCCATGCTATCCATGTGGGGTTACATGCCCACCAAGTTTCGTGTACCCCGGTCTTACAGTGTCCCGGGAATCCTTGACGGAAATTTGGACATGTGAAAAAGAAAAAAAAAGAATCTGACTAAACCTACAAAGGCTTAATAAATGATGAATTGTGTGTAATTATTATAAATTGTTACCCATTATTCTATATTTATGTTTTATTTGCTACTTAGTCTATTTTTTCAGTGGATGCAAAACACATTACTAATTGTATACAAAGCTGGTACATATACTAAAGGGTAAATACACTATATTGCTAACCTGACATAGTCATACTCAATTCTAGTCAGAATATGAGTCTGATACTGCTCCATTGGGACGTAATTATGGGGCGTGTTTCAACCGATCCAGGGGGGGAATGCCTCTGCACTCAATTGGATAGACCTAACCAATCAGAGCTACGAAATAGCTTACCATGAGGTGTAGGAAGAAAACACACAAATCATCCTTCTTCTCCACAAATGCCTTAATATTGTTTTCTGGTCTTTTGTAAAAGTTAGTGCCGTCAATAACTCCTAGCCTACAACACTCATTAGCAAAATCAAAATGATACGTAGTAGGGTAGGCTATTAGGAAAAAACTAATTCTGTTGAATACTGATATGCTACAAACATGTTAAACAACTGGGAAAGGCTGTAGCAAATCCCTCGAACAGGTGGTCAATCAGAGATTATAAAAAACGAACGAGGAAACATGTCGCAATGCAACAGTGCTGTTTTCCTTTGATGAAAGTTAAACCATGAGTTTTCCCACATCTCACCTTTGGCCAAAGTTTTCAGAAATAATCGTTTTCAGTGATAAAACCTCATTAAATAATATGCATTTTCCATATGGGGTCTTAAAAGCCATATCCTTCTAGACACAGCGTTTTTGTTTCAAACATAAGCCTAATCTAAGCGTGCTCAGATGACGTGATGACCAGGCACTGTTGCTCACCTGTCCATCGTCGTAAAGCCCGATTTGATTGGTCCGCCCGATCTAGGGCGAGCATACTGGCTTCACAATGGAGCAATGCCAGACCGAACTTCCCGACCTCAAATGTTGTGGGCGGGACTAAGTTCGGAATGGCACCCAGGCTACTATCTTGCTATTCAGACTGTTGCGATTGTGAGAAACAGGAGCGTGGCCAGTCTTACTTTAGCCTGACTCCGTCTCCTACGTACTTCCACTTAATTTTCATTTCCTGCTGCAGGTCCAATCAGCGAACAGAGGGAGTGGCTGAGAACGATGACATTGAGGATGTGCGCTAGTTTGAGCCAGACATCCGTCACGACCAAACGTTAGCGATTGGTTATGGCAGATCCAGAGTGGCTCTGGGCAGATCCAATAGTTTTAAACTTCAACAGAGTACTCGCCTTCAAGGAAGTTAACGCGTGGCAATGGAAAGTGGCCAGACTCTCTGTACATTACGAGTTTTACTTACCAGCCAATGTATAGTTCTACCTAAATGAATGAATACAATGAATACTGTATATAATTAACCCTTACACCAAGTACCTCAAGAAAATAATGAGAAAGAAAATCCATGTTATTGTTTGTATAGGCTTTGTAATATTGTGTAACCAGCAAAGTGTTGGCCAAACATACAGCATGATAATCCATATATGTTGTGTATTGATGAAGTATGATCAAAATATTACTGTAAGGTTACTGTATTAATGTCCAGCCTATAACTAATCGGTGTACAACACTGGTAATGGTGGCACATGTTGAAATCTAACCTTTTGAAAAACAAATGGTGCACAGGAAGTGTGAATGTGAAAGCTGGCATTGACAGCCACTGTACCAACTGCTAGGCTGGAAATGAGGTTGGAGAGATGCTAAAATGTTGTGGCAGCTTTTAACACACCAGCGTGTCCCTCGACATTCACAAGTCCAAGAGCAATATTGTTATCTGCACAAAACACCAGGTCACCAGAAAAAAAAAAATCAGGAAAAATGTCTGTCTTAACACAAAGTCCTAACAAAGGGGAGTAGGTGCATCAGCAGTCATGACAAAAAAAGGGATCGATAATCTTCAAAGAAACCCGCATTCAAAGACTGTCCTTTGAGCATCCTCCCTCAGAGATGCAGGCCTATTATTCTATTCTCCATCCATGTGCAATATCGAAAAGCTCTGCATAGCTGTCTGCCAATAATGATAACATGTAAGGTGTGAAAGCAGCAACAGACAGAAGTAAACACTTTTAACCCTAACCCTAACCCTAACTAGACTGGGGCTTAGCAAGTTCTTTTTTCCATACTTTGCATGATAAATTTGATTTATTGTCTCATGAGGGGCAAATAAAAGGGTAACACTTTACTTAACAGTATCGACATAAGAGTGACATGACACTGTCATGAACACATGAACCCTAACCCTAACCTCTAACCCTAACCCTAAACCTAAACCTAACCCTAATCCTAATCCGTTTATGACTTGTTTATGACATGTTCATGACAGTGTCATGTCACTCTTATGTCGATACTATCAAGTAAAGTGTAACCAATAAAAGTATTGTGGGTGTATATAGTGTATTTCCAGAGTTTAACCAGAACAAATACTCTTCTATGAATTTGTTGTGCTATTCTTTTTCATAGCATAACTACTTGCTTTTTTCCCCTTGTCTGTGCCCTTTTCATTTTTGATTTGAGGATCATTACACAGAAAGGTTGACTGGAAATACAAACAAACAATTTCAGCGGAGCCCATGCCTTTGATTGAGCATTTGCATAAGACCGTTTGATAGGAACTCACTGCAGCCTGAATGCATACAGTGGGTGGGTGGTGGCTGCACTGGGAGGAACAGAGGATGCATAAAGAGAGTGGGTGTGTGCAGTTGTCAGTACAACAGATTGTAGTACTACCACAAAGCCTTCGGCCCTGCACATACATGGGCCAGTGTTCAGTGGCAAACTAGTCTCAGACTCCCTGCTGACTGTGGACCCTATAGAACACACATTTTTAGTGATGAGTGCAAATGTCCTTTCCTTCATTTCCTTTTAATTTTCTTATGCTCTCACGGACACTCTCTCTCTCTCTCTTACTCTCTCTATCTCTCTAAATCCATGAAACAGAATTTGTGACAAGTAAGTAAGTTGTCTTACACTTATTAGCACACCCCCACACGCCTGTTTGACAACACATGCTTTTGAAAACAGACTTGACATAAGCTTCTGGGATTCATCAACAAAATATAGATGGCTTGAAAGCATGAATTTGCCCGGCAGCAAATGGTCTCCAACCTCTAAGGATATGACAGCTCATTGGCGTACTAATAAACTGTGTAACATCTAATTTGTAAGGCAAATTGACAATATTTCATATTTACCATTTAAAACAAATTCTGGTTGTCTCCAACTGACATAACACATTTTATCAGACTTTTTATAAATATTAAGGGGGGGTCTCACTTTCCGTGAAATATTAATCAGCAGAACTTTCTGCTCTGATCATACTCTATAAGCAAGTACTGGCTGCATGCCTCCACATGAGTATTAATTAATCACGTTTAGGGGGAGATGGACTTACCTGTCTAAAATGTTCTTATTAACACAGGGGACTCTAAGTGGAACAGTCACTGCACGCTAATGAGATTTAGCTTTTCATCCCAGACAAATAATTAGGATGTCTCTCGCCTCTGGGCACATCAGTTAATTGCACACTGTAAACGCCAGGAGTGCGGAAACAATGCCCTGGCTATTATGTTGATATGCAGCAAGAGTTTGGCTGGTAAAGTTTGTGTAGCTGAACAGATCTAAACTTTCAGGCCTGTTACGATATGCAGGATATTTTGTTCTACTGGTGTCTGGAGTAATGATTCCTTAAAGGTGCTATGTACTGTAGAGTCATTTTTAGTATAAAACATTAAAAAATACCTATATAACAACAGAATGTGAAGATGCCACTGTTTGGACATAGTGCTCTGTGTTGTCCAGATATACACTGAAATTAGCACGCAAACCTGCTAGCAGCATGCCGGCTCTCTTGTAATAGTACGCTGTACCATGTGTGGCCTCTGTATTAAATACATTAGAAAAGTGTATTTCTATTGTCAGTAGAAAAGTGCCCTGTGGCTGCGTTCAAGACAACTGAAAGCCCATAGGATTTCACACAGCTGCTTTAAAGAATTCTTTAAGCTCTAAGCTATGTTGGTTAACGTCACTTCTGTTGACGTTCAAACAAAACAGAGAGCTAGCTCGCTACTCTCTCCCCCTCCCTCCTATGCAATTGAAACTCTCCTAACCGTGCATATCGTATTGTATAATAAACTACTTCTAGTAAGGAGTTAAAATTATTTGTATTGTCCGGTCGCTCTCTAAGTGGAAACATTTTCCTTCCGGTGTCTGTGGAATGACCCAACTCTTTCTTGTGGACTTAAAATCAAATCTCTGTGGAATAGTTGTGATTCTCGTGTGTTGGAAATGGCTGCAGAGTTCCACTGGACTTTAGATGTAAGAGAAAGAGGGCTACAGTAAGTGTTATAAGAGTCATAAGAGTGTTTTCCCTTCTTCTGTCTGACAGAAATAGGAGCTCTTACTACACTGATGAAAGGCTTTGGCATTGATGTGACATGTTGGCTGAGGTGTTAGGGGTAATACTTGTATAATTGTTTTAATTGTTAAGACAGGGGTATGATATGTAGAATATGTTTAGGTTAAGGAGGTGTTAATTTTGATGTTTGAGTATCCCATAACCTGTTGGTAGATGCTAATGCGGAAATGTTAAAATTCAGAGCACAGGCAGCTTGCGGATGGTGAGGTGATGTTTGCTGTATGTGAGAAAAATGTTTTAGCTTAGAAACTATACGTAGCATCACTTAGAGCACCTTTAATTTAAAGATGAATGAAGGGAAAATATTCAAATGTTTCCCAGTAGATTCATTCTCTTGAATCTCCCTCTCAGAGTAATTACATCTTCCGAAATGAATTAACCTCTCAGGTAAAGTCATCAATAAAATTGTCATCCCTATCCCACATATGTACAGTATGTGTGCAACAGGTGGCAAAGTAGTCGATCTATAATGAGTGATGCCCCAGAACTGACCACAACTGACCAGACTACAAGGTCACACCTGCCAGATTAAAGCTTCTTCCTTGTTAAACAAATGATTATCCCTGTCAACTACAAATTCTCAGGCTTTTCTACAACAGCGGTTAGCCCCAAGTCAGGTCTTTTTGTGCTCAGAGTAAAGAAGCAAATACGCCAACAACATAAAAAAAAGCCTGATGATGAACCAACCCAGCCAAGAGAGAAAAAGCTGACGCGTGCAAACAGGTTTGGCTGCAGAGCACTAAAACAGCACTCTCTAACTAGTCCACAGAGAGCAACAGATGCCCATATGCATTTTACATGAAGCCAGGAGAAGAGCACAACTCCAGGGCAATGGTGTCTAGAGTCCAGATGGACGCCCACACAGATGTCAGGGATTTTTTTCTTTCATTATTATTATTATTATTAATTATTTAACCCTCAGACAATGTTTCATTGATGTCCATCCTGGATTTCAATACATTAATATTGATGTTCTTCATTTTGATTATATGCCCAGTGGGGATATGAGACGTCTGGAGCTTCAAAAAAATACTGTGCAAAAAAATGTGAAGACATTGTCTGTCCTGTGTACAGTTTAGGACACTCTATAATGAATATGTTGAATCATAACTTTCCTTTTTTATCATAATGTTGCTCTTATGCGAACAGCCATCATTTTCCAGGTGCAAAGACTGTTGTTAAGTTGTTGTTGTTGTTAAGACTGTTGCAAAGGTGTTAATAAGGGATTTAACAAAAGAGTTATATTGGAATGTAGCACTTAAAGGCACCCTATGTACGTTTTTTTACCTTAAAGCGGCAGTTGGCAAGATTTTTTTGATCATATTCACTGAAATCGACACTATGCTCCGACAGAACAACATAAATCAGCCGGTTTTAGAAAAAAACCTGCACTTCTACCTCCACCTAGAGCCTGTTATTTGTTTTGCAAAAATCCATAGCTCCCAGTTCTTCTGGTCCAATCAGAGCAGGGCTGTGTGAGATCTGATTTTCAATCACAGTCTGGTGCAGTCTGGTGCGCACTGATGAGCACAAACTCGATGAGAGGGTGCTCGGTGGTAGTGGGGGAGGGGCATGAGTTGTAAACATTAAAAAAACTTTGGCTAAGTCCCCTCAATCTGTCAGACTTGCCAACTGCAGCTTTAATGTAACAGCTTCAAAGTCATTTTGATGGTAAACAAACTTGTGATGAGGAGAATCATGCACCTAGCATAGCTTGCACTGCAGTCCCCCGCAGGCAGAAAACCCGACTTGCAATTTGGCTGACAGCGACTCGGAGACATCTCGCGAGAATCGTGAAACATTACCTGATCTGGCTCTTTAGAGATGTTGCTAGTCCTGTCATTCGGTTTCAAAACAAATGCACATGTACCATGTGTAGCACCCACCAATGTAATAACTTCCCACCAATGTAATAAACCACCAACGTAATAACTTCCCACCAACGTAATAAACCACCAACGTAATACAAATCTGCACAAATCTGCAAAACCAATAATTATTACATTTGCAGGAAGTTATTACGTTGGTGGGAAGGTTAAAAAAGTTATTACATTAACTTCCTACCAATGTAATAAATGACTGATTTAGTGAAATGACATCTGTTTTGAAAGAAATGTATCATATGAAGGATAATCCCTTGAGATG
Organism: Alosa alosa; assembly: GCF_017589495.1. Taxonomy (NCBI): domain Eukaryota; kingdom Metazoa; phylum Chordata; class Actinopteri; order Clupeiformes; family Clupeidae; genus Alosa; species Alosa alosa. Next base: position 25,751,799 of record NC_063194.1, read on the forward strand.
CAGCATCTCATTTTTGAGGGGGTCAACTGCTTATTTTTGTGAAAAGTAATTTTAACAAAAATGCAAAGGATGCAAAGGATTCTCATTTGGTATAATAACTCAGAAGATAGATGTGAGGAAACATAAGTAGCAACTCCACCACTATGAGCGCACCCCTGTCTGCTCTGTACAAAAAATAATCATGAAGTTTAACGTCTTCATCGGCCATATTACTATTTAACCAAGTCTCAGACAGTGTAATGACACTGGGCTTGTTGTAAGAAAGCCAGGCCCTTAGAAAAATTGGTAACACTTTACTTGACAGGTGAGTTCATAACACATTCATAGCAGCTGTCATAAACTACACATAAAGCATTCATGACTGTTTCATGAGACATGACTCAACATTCATACCAAACCTTTCATGAATGTGGAAGACAGAATGACAACAACTTGTCAAAATAAAAGTCCAACATTGTGTTTGTGTAACCTGGATACCATTAATTTAATCTCTTCAGCCTTTGTAAATATTTCATGAATATCTTATGAAGTCTACATTGAATGCCACTTTACTATACAAGTTGTGAAGTATTCGTAATCACTGAGTTTAACACTTGGAGGTAAACTAGCCTAAATTGACCCGTGTTTATGTAACCTGGAACGGTTGGACATTCCCATTAGCAAAAGATGAGAAATCATCTGCAAAGGTTACATCATAAAACAAATACATTTTTATGAAGCAAAAATTATTTGCTTGACCATGTTCTGTCTTTTTGGCACTGGAGTAGCCCATTGACTCAGATGTGACGTGATCAGGTAAGAGGTTTGGAACAAAACAAAAATGGCAATGCTGCTTTGCGACTTTGGACTTTTATTTTGACAAGTTCTCATCGTTCTGTCTTCCACATTCATGAAAGGTTTGGTATGAATGTTGAGTCATGTCTCATGAAACAGTCATGAATGCTTTATGTGCAGTTTATGACAGCTGCTATGAATGTGTTATGAACTCACCCGTCAAGTAAAGTGTTACCAAAAAATGAATTGTGTGAGGTAAACTGATGTTCAAATGAATAACAAATAAGTCTTTACCCATGTTGATTACTCAAAAAATGGATAAGAAAAGGGGTCAGGGAGTGAAGGGTAGAGAATAATAGAGCAACACATGCAAACACACACACACCTCCATACTCCATGCACACACAAACAAACAGACTGGCCAAACCAAAACATAAAAAGAAAAAAGCAGGCTCTGTCTGCCAATATTAACTGGAAATACTTTTACTGCTTCCCTATGTACAAACCAAGTTATACAACAGCCAATATGAAATAAAAGATATATATATAATATTATATATAATATAATATATGAAATATTCCATATCACGTTCTCAGAGTTTTTTCTGGATATCATCGAACTGCCGATGCTTGAGGAGCAGGCCAGCACTGAAGTCAGGGGAAATAGGGGGACACGGTTGCTATTGTACTCAAGTTAGTTTTTCACCTTCTTGGGGTGACTGGGGAGTTTCCAGAGGTCCCGGCCCAGCATTCTGATTCTTGGATTGCATGGCTGATGCACAGGGAAGTTCTCTCCCCTAAGAAGAAGCTGGATCAGGCCGGCCCATAAATCCATGGATATCATTACCCTCCGACTTTTCAGGAACATTTATAAAGCGCAGGTTATAGGCCCTGCTTCGGTTTTCAGCATCCTCCACCTTATACCGCAGGTAGGAGTTTTCACTCTCCAGCAGTTTAACACATTTTCCTAAGTCGGATCAGTCGTCTTCGTTAGCGCTAACTCTGTTTGAGCTCTGTGACATGATCTCCTAAGGTAGATAGGGAGCCTTGTATAATGTTTCAGCTCGATTGAATATTGTCCATCTTCGCATCAAAATGCAAAAAGCATTTCTGACTTCAGAAAAATTATTTGGAGACTGACGGCTCCATAGTGAATGCCAGGTGAACAAATCAATTTAAAGCTCAGAAGACTTTGTTGCAAAACTTCAGTTCGTAGGCTACATTAAGATACAGTAGTTGCATTACAATATAGGGAAATCTCAGGATTAATTGAAGGCAGAGATTATCATGTTTGCAGACCAGTCTGTATGAAATGCTCACACCACCGCCATGACAGTGTTTTTATCAGTTGTAAGGGTATAGTTGTCAATAATTGTCACCATCTAAAAACAAATAATAATAGTAAATAACAGCATAAAAGGGCAATAGTTAAAAAAAGATACATTTAAAATGTGTAAAATGCATTTGATCAGTAAGCAGAACGCATCTGAATACAGTTTGGTCTTATGTCTAGATTTAACTAGGTTAGAAGTTGAGGAATAAAGATGTTCATTTTGTGTTTGAGCTTGTTTCAAATCTGAAATCTATGAAAATGAATTTGTAATGTTAATCCAGGAGTCAAATACAGTTCTTCACCTCTGCAATATGATTTAACTGAATCTGTGATGGAAAAGGACAGCTAACATGATTGACCAGGAGCTTCAGTCTCCAGCTCATACACTCTTAGACCATATTCAATCCTTTTCTGGTTCCTTCTTTTTAAGCATTTTACTATAATTACTTGGCTGATGGCCCATGAAATGCTGCTGTGGCATGTTACCAATGAATACTATTGGAACTGTCCAGGGTCCTGAGTCTTTTCAATGGGACAGTCCCTCCAGCCCCCGAGAGTCTGCAAATGAATATGGTTGCTCTCCATGGTACTGATAGGGTTCCTTAACAGTATTGTTGCGCTCAGATAACAGTTTTTAAGTCCAGGTGTTTTATAACTAATAATGTGTGAGGCTATAAGTGGTTCGCACTCGCAAAAGGTGACTAGACAAAGTCTTGCAAAAAGAGCACTTTCTTAATGAAGAGCAAGAGCAGACGTTTTAGCCATCCGGCTATTCTCAATGCTTGCCTGAGTATGATGGCCTGATTATTTGATTGTTTATTTACTTGGGAGTAAATGGAGGTGAGGGAGGGGGAAATCAGACAATACCTCTGTGAAGGGGAGATTCCAGACCAATTCCGCTGAGTCATAGGCTGACTTCCACTCCAACAACCGGCTAATTTGAATATTGTTCTCAAATTCTTTGGAAAATCTAATGAGAGCTGATGATTTGTTGGAGACAAGGTTGATCCCATGGAGGTATTATGTAGAACTGTAGAGAAAGTACAGCCCCCACTCATTTTAATATAGGCTACTTTCAGTTTCTAGTCATAAACATGGTTACTACCCCCAAAGCAGTGGAAAGGGGGAAGAGTGGTGAGAGTTATCTGTGTGACAGCACTGGGTAGTTTTGGTAATTTTTGGCAATTCCAGTTATTTCAACACTAACAGAACTATTTGAGTGGATTCGTAAAGTAACTGTTTTCAATGGCCAGACTGTTTAGCTCGTTTTAGCAAGCTAAGCCTTATGCAATATAACACAACACTCACATGTTGCACCTTAATTCCTTTTAGAATGTTCATATAAATAATGTTACACTGACAATATACAGTAAAGTTAGCTAGTTAGTAAGCTAATGAAGCTAACATCAAAAGTTAGTTACCAGACAAAATTTTCTTCAACATCAGGACATTGCGGGTGAATTAAGTTGATAACGCTCATTGGACAGCTAAGTAAACATATTTGTGTTGTTGAAATTGTGTTCAGAAACAAGATGAACCCCATCTGAATTTAAAACAAATGTGTGTAAAAAAGTGTAACTGCATGCTAGCAATTTTCCATATTGACTCAATGGGATGATGCTAGCATTTTAAAAGCATACACTTTTTTGAAGTGTAAACCCAGTTTTGTCTTATGCTTTGTTGATGGAAATATGGCAACTAATGTTAGAGTTTTACTGCAAGTCTGGTTACCCTACCAAAGTACTGATGTCACGCAATCTGGCAAAATGTTCCTTGGGTCACTGCTGAGATTTGCAGCTCCTATTGACTCCCATTCATCCCAAAAAATTATATTTCAAAATATGTTCAATACGCCAGTGAATTTTGACAGAAACCATGTCAATAATCAACTAGACTAACTACATCTGACATCTGGCAATATGATAACAGAAAGTTCTGCTACCCGTCATTGACGAGCACATGTCAGACACCATTTTTAAAGATGGTGGCGGCCTGCTGGGATGGTAACTGGCTGAAGATAACCCTAACCCTCCAAATTCTGATCCCCTGGTTGATAGTAAAATAGTTGGGGGGAAATGTTCACAGTGTAAAAGTATAGTGACTGCCCTGGAAACAGAATTTGCACAGATTATGTAAATTCAGGTTTCTTTTTAGTTTTTATACACAAAATGTCTGCAAAATATTTCAGACAGTCTTCACTTTCCTATATTATCATCATTGATTAGGGATTCCAGTGGGCCTTAAAGGTCAATACAACTTTGAACTTCCACATGACTAATCTGCTGGTGATTCTGTTAGTCACATGAGATACACAGAATATTAGAAAGTTGGGCAGAAAAATGCTGTCAGTCGATGGACCTCTATAGTCTAGAAAAATCAATGAGGTTATCATGTTAGCATGCTAAGCACACTTTCATCTGCAATCTGTTTTTTAAGTGAATTTCTGCCCAGAATATATGAATGACTCTGTAACTGACACATTCTTTTGTAAGTCTCAAAGAAGCCTATTTTTTTTATGAAATGTCAGAATGCTAGACATTTGCCAGATGTATTCACATATTCGCCTGAAATCCTGCTGCAGAGCTGCAGCATGCCCAAGAGTGCATTTGAATAGAATGAGAGAGGAGGATTAAAAATCCCCACTAACACTCGCTTGCGTCCATTTCTCTGCCTTCAAGTCATGTGTGTGACCTTTATTGAAATTGGTTTTCATTTTCTTGTTGGAATAGGTCACTGTTCTGAGAGTGGTGGTGAGCCTAAGAGTCATAGTTCAGTTTAGCGTGCGTGGAGCAATTGAGGTTGAGCTTTGACATCTCGGTTATTACGACTCCCCACCAGCGCAGCCACACACTAGACAACAAGACGCAGCTCTTCCTCTGCTGTCTGCGACGGCTCTGGTGACAAATGCCACACACACAGGTGTGACGGAATCCAGCTATCAACAGCCCCCATGAATATTACACATTCATATTTACGTGGATGCCCTTCTGATTCTGCTGCTGACCTTTTAAGAAGCGTACAAGGTCAGGTGACAGCTTTCCCTTCTTTTCCACCATCTTCTCTATACAGAAGTATGTGTGGTATAAATTGGCGAGAAACTGCCCCCTTCTTTCCAAGTCGGGATAACTACATAACTTTGGGGAGTCTCTCGGAATTTCATCACACCTCGCTGCACAAGTTTGGCCCGCCTCGGAATGGAAAAGTACTGTTTCATCACCTCGGCGGAGTGAGTGATTGTTCCTACGGGGCCGAGGAGCCCTTTTCAGTTAGAAACCCTCGGGTGGAACGACGTTTGAAAGGGGAGGAATAAAAGAGCTGTGTTAGGACACTGTGCCCTTCCATCTTAAACTGTCTTTCCACTCTGCGATACCCCAATTTTCATGAGCCTCACTGTTGAATTACACCCCCCTCCACACACACACACACACACACACACACACACACACACACACATACACGTTTCAGCGCCACAAAGCTATGGACGAGAAAATCAATTCAGTGCACTTCACATCAACTTCAGTGCACATTACTTACCAATCCACTTCGTCATTGCAAACCACTGAACTCTTGAGCATCTCTTAGTCGGATTCGACCTGAGAAGACCCAATGGGGGCATTGCTCCAGCAATTTCACAGGTCAGATTTCACATAGCATTTTAAAAGTGTGAGGGTAGATGCTCCCAGTGTTGCACGCCAGCTAGCGTTGGTGCCCCAGCCAGGCATCCACATTCTTCAGTTGAGTCATACAGTATATGCTTATCTTTCAGCAATTAAAACAATTATATTTCCACAAGAAAAGCCTTACAGAGCCTCAGCTATCGTAGAGTGCAGTTACTTTGACATGGCTGACAATTAAAGGGCCCTTTACTTTATAACAATAGTAAAAACCAATTAGCTAAAAGAACCCACCCTCCTTCTGCTACCTCAAGTGAAACAGATATTCATGAACTTTAGAATAGATTTCAACTCATCCATGGTAAATTAGGCATGATTATGTGAAGATCCTCATTACTGTATACACTCATCAACATCTTTTATTTCTGCTGGATTCCCTGCTCTTTTGACTGTGAACTGCATGCACTTTGTAATACCACCTATATTATGTATTACACACTCACTCTCTCTCTCTCACACACACACACACACACACACACACACACATACACACACATGATCAAGCAAGAGTTCTGATATTTTCCAAATGATGCTGCCTATGACACCTGCATGGAAAAGCTGTGCTTTGCACACCCCTGCAGACAAATAGGGTTTCTGTGAATCAAGGACTAGGGAAGTGATCTGTCACTCCAACTAAGCTTGCCATTCAAAAAAGGAAGTATCTGAATAGAAATTTGCGAATGAAAGCAGTGGATTATTTATTATGCTCTGGATGCCATTTAACGACAGATGCTCAAGGGAAAATTGCTCATTTGATAAAAATAACAGTCAGTAATGAGCCTTCAGCAGCACCCTTTGTAAAAAAAAAAAATGTTTGTTTCAAAGAAAAAAGAACATAATACATATCTGCAAAAGCTCATTTCAAATTGCCCCTGATTTAAGAACAAAGCAGCCGGTGGTGCTTCAGGACACTCTCTTTCGGTTAGTTGATTAATTCAATGACAATTACGGGAACAAATCCCTGTGGATAGCTTTCTCTCCCTTTTACAAATGTATGTATCACGCTGTCCTCTCGGTTCATTACTGACATACTAATATGTCAAACCAGTGAAGCAAGAGCTGGAAGCTTGGACGCATCTTTTTTTCCCCTTTCTTTTTCAATCCACATTACAAACACGGCACTTTAAGCAGATAAAGACAATGGATGTGTCTCTGTGCCCCCCTTCAGGGCAAACAGAACAGGAAGAAGTGATGGGGCTGTTTGATAGGTATATGATTACTCACCCCCCACCCCACATATACCCCCCTGCCAACTGCAGACTCTCATTGTCTTTGCCAACATGAACAACAATATCCAATTAACACTTAGACAAGCAGCAGAGGGATGGAGCAGGCCCTGGCAGTTGTGTAGTCAATGTCCAATGGATCACATTGTTTTTCATTTTTGGCTTTCATCTGTATCCAATTGGACTTTAATAATAGGGGTTTTATTGCAGGGAAATTAAACCAGAACGTGTCAAGGGAGAGCAGACTGAAATATGATGAAATTAAGGCTGTGAAATCGGTTGACAATTAAAGTAAACAGTGCGCCCATTTTCATGGCGCCCTTCTAATGTGAAAAGGGCATTTTGTGGCAAGAAAGCGCAGTCAGTATATCATGGAAAACGACAGAAAACAAAGCTCTGCTCAGGAAAAAAACTCACTAATTGGACACAATAGATCACCGAGAGGGTAGTCACATTGAGTGCACATGATATGAGAAGCTAGTCTGGCCATTACTGAATTGTCATTCATTACGCTGGGAAACTCAAGGATACATTAGAGGATACCCTGTTTCTCTTTGCAAGTACAATATTGACACTTTCATTAACAGGAAAAAAAACATTTTGTGATTATGTTTCTTAAAACTGAGTTGGTATATTATATTGCAAGACTTCCTTTAAGAAATATTATCTTCATTACAGCCCACTTAAACACTGGGGAAATTATACTGCTTCTAATAAACAGCTTATGTGGCACAGTTAAACTATTTGTACTGTAAAACTCATAAACTATAATTAATGTAAGGAAACAACTCCATGCTCAAGTTCTCCTATCATGCAATGATTTGAAGAAAATAAGGACAAAGTTTGCATTCATTTTACTTTTATTTGTCTAGCACAGCCACATGTACATGTGTCCTGTATGGGCTGGAACTATCCCATTGAATACCAGTAGCTGAGGGATATAACGAATTAACATCCATCCCATTTTTAAAAGACATTGACTACAGTAGATTAAATAGATAGATAGATAGATAGATACTTTATTGATCCCCAGGGGAAATTCAAGGTCTCAGTAGCATACAGACATCACACACACATTCACTAACAGCAGAAAAAAGTAATTAATATAATATAAAAAACACAACTAAGCAATAAGGACAGTAGAAGATAAAGAATATACTAAATATACTAAAATACAAAGTATACTAAATAACACATAATCTAAATCAATTCTAAAAACAGTATCCACATAGTGGGTGATTAATTAATCAAGAGGCGCTTGCAATGTCTGAGGCAGGGACTGAGCCTGTAATTCTCTGTGCATAGTAAGGTAAGGTAAGGTGCTCTGTGTGAGTGAGTGTCATGGTGATGGTGCAAATGAGTAAGTCCAACAGTGCAAGAATAAAGTCTATATATATATCTATATATATATATATATCTATATATATATATATATATATATATATATATATATATATATATATATATATATATATATATATATATATATATATATATAACTATATTAAGAAAAGGTATAAGTGTGGCCACAGTTCGGTTGTGGCATGGAGGGAGGGGTTATGCATATGTGCTAATATAGCACGCAAACAGTGAGGCAGAAAGACAGTGGTAAAAAGTGGCTAGTGGACAGACAGTATCCAAACATGGAGGGGGTGAAGAGGCAGACAGACTATGCAGAGAAGTCTATCTCTCCTCTTCCCTTGTGTGTGAAGCACTGAAGAGTTCAATTAGCCTGGAAACCAGACTCTGACTTCGCAGAGAGTCTGGCCTAGATCCATAGGCGTACGTTTATTTCCGGGTGGGAGGGCACAGTTTGAGGTTTAAAATCATTGGAGTTCCTTTGAACCGCTTTGAACCAATCACTAACAACCGGCGTTTCGTCATACAGAGAAGTTTCTCTGCATCACGCCCCTTAACAAGCAAGCGTGCATCTTGTATGCTAGCAAGCTTGTATGCGTTGTCGTTTTTGGGTGAAAAGACCTTTTGAATGGGAATCCTATAGGGCCACTACTTTTTTGATACTAATCGCGTTAAAATCGCTATTTTTCAAACACTAGAAGGCTCGACACAACATGAAACTTTGATCGAAGTATCATCAGTGTCTCTACACATGAACTCGAGCATTGAGAACATTGTTGGTGTACACAGAGTTTACTAAAAGAGAGGTTTTGAACAACTCACTTGTTTTTTCTGCTCGCTGCCATCTTGCCATCTTGCAAGGAGTGAGTTGTCCAAAATCTTTCTTTTTAGTAAACTATGTGTACACGAACAATGTTCTCAATGCTCAAGTTCATATGTAGAGACACTGATGATGAAATCCAATATCAGGCATCCTATATTTCATGGAAAATATGTGTTCGTTTTGAATTTGATGCCAGCAACATGTTTAAAAAAAAGTTGGGATGGGGGCATGTTTACCTCTGTGCTGCTTCACCTCTTCACTAAACAACATTCTGTAACCCTATATGTTTAGGGACTGAGGAGACTAGTTGCTAGAATTGTGAAAATTAAATGTTATATAGGATGCCTGATATAGGATTTCAGTTGCTCAACAGTATGGGGTATTCTTAATCTTGTTTTTTGTTCCATGATTTCCCTAATTTGACAGGTCTGGACTGTAGACAGGCCATTTTAGCACCTGGACTCTTCTATGGAGAATTATTGTTTAAATAAGAAGAAAATAAATATGGAGAAAATTCAATTTGGCATTGGTTTCCTGAAATATTCAAGGCATTCCCTGGAAAAGACATTGTCTAGATGGCAATATGTTGCTCAAAACCTGTACATCATTCAGAATTGATTGTGCCTTGCCAGATACACCTCAGTCCCTATCATGACAGTCTAAAGCGTATGTCACTGGTGATTAGTTTAAACAAATTTCGGGGTTTGTCCAGTCCATATTGGGTGTGGTTTAGTTATGAAATGTTATGAAACGTCCGGCGCAAGAAGGTGGGCCTTATGCACGTTCTCTTTTTTAAACAATGCGCCAAGGGGTGTGGCAATTAACAACCTAAGGAGTGGTATAGTGCACTGTCTAAAAATCACTATCGTACACTACCTAAAACGCATTACGTCACTCATCAAGAGAAACCTGGTCAGAAGTCCATGGCGAGTTTTTCATAAGTTATTTTAAGAGCGCATTATCAACAGTGATATGGGCGGATGCACAATGCACCATCCTTCTATCATCCATGAACGTGCACCAGCGCACATCCATGCAAAACATTAAAAATTACACGATTACAATGGGAAAAATAATTAGAATAAAGATATTACGAAATGCATCTCACAATAGTTATTCACCATTTGCAAATTGGTAATGACGGTTAAAAGTGATTAGGCGAGAGGCAAGACACGTACTGCACCAAGGATGTCAGGTTAATCATACACATGACATTTAGTGCAGTTCAGAACATCTCAACTGAAGATAGAGGCCGTTTAAACAATATAATATTGAATTTTGATTTTATACCGGGGGTGGGGGCTAGGTTGATGCAGGCCCTAACATACCATATAAATGTTGTCATCCTCCATGGTTCAGGTAGTTATTTAGGAAAAACTGCATTGAAAGACTGGAGTGTAATTCTCTGGCCCCTCTAACCCAAGGTCTCATCTGAGCCGTACTTATATTTAATTATAGGGTTAAGCCAGAGGTGAAGATATGTATAAATGCTCTTCCCTAATTGCATCCTCTGACAACTCCGGGGCACCTTGCTGACACCGGGGTCTTAAACTGTGAGCAATAATTAGAATAGGAGTTGCAATCAAGACTATAGCTAAGGCACTGCCAATGTGTGCAATTAACTCTCACCAAGTATAAATTAATAGAACCCCCCCCCAAATAAAAAAAAAATATATATATATAAAAAAATGAAGATTTATAATAAGATGCTGATCCCCTAAATATCCATCAAAGCTAGGGTCAAGTTGAAACATGAGGACCAATGCTAAGTCAACTGGCCTATCACTTCCTTTAGTTTGTGTGTTAATGCGCACAAAACAACATCTATTGTAGAAAATCAAACCCCACTTTGCGTTTGATGTGGGTTTCCGATTGAGCCAAATGGATATTGACTTGTGAGAAACATCTGTTGATTGAACTAAGGAAGTGAAAATGAAACGCGGTGCCACATGCTCAATTTGATCAAACCTAATGTGAGAGCAATAGTTTTCTAGCCTTCTAACTCATCTATTTCAGTCAACGGTTGTGCTGTCTACAGGTGATACAGACAGGGTTGGGTCAGATTACTTTGAAATGTAATCCATTACTGACTACAAATTACATGCCAATTTTTGTAATTAGTAACGTAATCAGTTGGATTACCAAAAACTAGGGCTGTCAAACTAACTGATTAATTTTGATTAATTAATTTGAGAAAAAATAAATGATTAAAAAAATTAGTGCAGATTAATCGATTCTGTATGACCTTTGAACCCGAGCCGTTCTAGTCAGTAAAAATTAGACTGTAAAATGAAGGAGAGAGAAGAAAACGTGCTGCCTGGATCATTGATTGGAACATTTACTTTAAAAAATGGCCTGATAGTGTTGATAAAAAATAAAGTGTTGAAAATAAAGTTCTCTGCAATGTCTGCAGCAAGGAATTTGCATATCACCGGAGTTCATCAACTCTATAGTCGCACATCAATGCAAAGAAATAAGTGTTGACATTGACAGGGGAGTGTTAATTAATTTTCATTGTGTCCCCTAGGTTATATCTGTGGCCTGAAATACCTTGTATGTGAAAAAAAAACTTCTTCCCGAAACACATTTGAATTTATTTCCTCAGCATATTAGGTCATATCATAGATTATTATGGCAATAATAATAAAAGAGTTTTAAGATTAATGTCACTAATGCTGATTATTCCATGATTCATTTGAATTTAAATATTTAAAATACCTTCACAGCAAATATTATATATGCGATTAATTTAGATTAATTAATCACAGAGTATGTAATTAATTAGATTATTTTTTTTAATCGATTGACAGCCCTACCAAAAACATGTAACGTAATCTGATTACTTTAGGATTACTTTTAGATTACTTCAATAAATATGCCCATTAAGTAAAAGACACCACAACAGAATTGATGAAAGAATTCTCATTCTATTTTTCTCTGCTCTTCTCCAAACATGCACAACTCCGCTTAACCTTTATAAGGGCACACTTGGACAAAGAATTTAGCTTTCGCTGGATTTTTTTTTCACCCAGGGACATGGCCTGAGATTGGCATAAAAAAGGGAAGCATTAAACCCAAATGACACCATGTCCATTTCAATTGTGGGGGTGAGAAATTTATTATTTTGGGATATTTTGGGATTTATTATTTTTCAACCAGGGGGACCTGGTGACTTTCTCAAAGTAAACGGTAACACTAAAACAAGAGGCTACATTAAGATTAGGAGGAAAAGATCAGGCAGTGTGCCGAGAGACCTGCCCCAATAGTATGTAAGTTAGTAAGTATATCTTTTGATCCTGTGAGGGACATTTGGTCTCTGCATTTATCCCAATCCGTAAATTAGTGAAGTCGAACCGGCAAGCCCGAACATCAAATCACACAATGATCCAAAACATACAGCCAAACAAGGCTAGAAATGGTTAACAGAGAACAATATCAACATTTTAGAGCGGACCTCAATCCGTCAAAAAAGTGAGCACAAGGCCAAAGTGATGGCAAATAATCGTTCCTGCCTCAAAACCCAGATTGCTGCTTAAAAGGTGCAGTCTGCAATCATTGTGGAGACATGAAGAGGCTTAGTGGGTATTATATGAACCATTTTGAGAGCTGTGGTGGTAAATAAAGATGTGTCCAGTGATTGTTTAAAAAGGGTATGAGAAAATCAATATTTGCCAGGGGTATTAATAATTTTGTTCTTAACTATATCTTAAAAAAGTCTAAAAAGTGAACATCCGAATAAACTGCTTGTCAAATTAATAGGCTATCCTAAAGAAGTTGCATTATTTGCATGATAAAATGTAATCAGATAATCCCCAACAATGTAACTGTAATCTGATTACACAATTGTTTTTATTGTAATCTGGGCTGATTATAGTTACTTGATTTTTTAAATCTGATTACAAAGTCAAAGTCAAAGTCAAAGTCTGCTTTATTGTCAATTTCTTCACATGTCAAGACATACAAAGAGATCGAAATTGCGTTTCCTACTATCCCACGGTGGAGACAAGACATATTTTACCAATTAGGTCCACAGACAAACATAACATTCAAGTAAACAATATAAAAAGTAAAAATAAGAAGGCACATACAATGAAGAAATAAGAGCAGCAAAAATGTACGTAATCCAGATTACATGTAATCCGTTACTACCCAACCCTGGATACAGAAGACCCGCAGTATCTGAGTGTTCATTGTTTTCCTTCATTGACTACATTTTTTAAGATCTGCCTTTGCGACAGCCACTTATGTTTGAAATTAGGGCTCAGTTGTAAAGCTGTTTCAAGGTAGAGAATAATTCAAAAAGCACTGAAATTATCATCTGCTGAGCATTTCATTGTTGTGTCTCATTCATGGAACAGTTTGATATCAACAAATATTCTCTGGCTTTAGAGTATGCATGGGTCATCAGCAAAGAAAAAAAAGATGCACTCTTTTGGTTAATTCTGATTCTTTTAGTGAAGAAGTTCTCAGTGTCATTTCCATGCAGACATCTCTGAATCTCTGAATATGAGGCTCTTATGTGTACCCGCCAGTTCACCAGAAATGTTCCCTGCCACCTTCAGCCTGATGAGGACTCGTTATTTATCCATTTTCACTCTGATTGCACATCCTGTGCGCTAATGTAGACTAAGCTAATTTTAATTTTGTCATGGATAATACCACCTCATTTTCTGCTGCAGAAATCCAAACAAAGAATCCATCCATCACTCACCATGATATCATCCTTGTCAGGCATTTAAAAACTAATACATATTTAATATGAAATCATAGTTTTAAAAAACACAGAGGAGGAGAGAGGCTTTGGTGTCTCCCTTCACTCAATTGTAGGGCTATCCATGGAGTGGCAAAATACACTCAGTGTCAGCTGTTCTGCATATTCATGAGTTTCTAGCATAATCCAAGACTACACTGATTACTGTTGGCATTTCATTCTTTTCTTTTCTATTTTTTTTATGTGTGTGTGTGTGGGGGGGGTACGTTGACAATAAACGTTGACAGTTTTTTGTTAAAACACTTAGTAAATAGTGAAATTTCGCCAGAAGCTGAGCCATATGTACACTGTATATCAGATTGAAAAGTGTTTAGGGTGCAGAAAAGTCTAAAAGACAGCTAAATTATTATTTCAGAGAGACAAATACTTAGCAGAAGAAGAGCATAGCATTACATTTAGTATCTAAAAACCCACTTCAGTTAATGTGAATGCCTTGAGTGAGCAGGAGTTATTTACAGAAGTGGCCAGCAAGACTTGTGAACTCATTATTTATCAAATCTGAGACAGAAAAATACAGGTCTCCACAATGCCATTTGCAATAAGATCTGTTTCATTTTCACTATATGACTGCTGTCATTTCTTTCTCTGTCATAACATCAGCAGTCATTCAGTTTTAAACAACTACCAAGCAAGTGATGTTCGCACACTTGAAGGTGTTTTCCATCAGTCACAAAGACCTCATCATACTCGGGCTTAGCAGACTAGAATGAAAGCTGAGACAACCAGAAAATAATTAAAGTACATTCACTCCCTGCATATCAGAGCAGGTGGAGACAACTGATAAGGAATGTGTCTTCCACTGCAATAAGTTCACAACTTCTCTATATTGTTCAACAGATTGGTAGTCATTTAATTTTAATTGTGGCGAAAAAATGAGAAAAACAAATATGTAAATACAAGTTGAGGGCTAATCTAGACTGACATGGATTTGCAGTGACTTTCGGAATGAGATGTAAGGTTCAATGGTTATCATTTAGCCAAAGCTGTTTTCTCTGTTTTCCAACCTATCCAATTTGTTATACGGCAAATTAGCATGGGTAAGGCTGGTGGATAATGTATGTGTCAGTGTTAAAATCAATATTTTTCACTTTCACAATGCAAAATTTAATTAAGCCCTTCAAATTTCGTGAACTCGCCATAATTTACTTTGAGTTTCTTTAACAATGGCAGAAAACGTTAACATATTTTTACATAATGCTTGCTCTGCCAGAACAGATATTATTTTGCTAACTACAGCATACATAACATATTCAACATACACATAACACAAACATATAGTGGCCTTTTCTATGGATCAGAGTGGAAAGCAAGCAGCAAGGCGTACATCTATGCTGTGCTGACTGTTCCACAATACTCCAGGGGTCACAGAAAAGGACAAAGGATAAAAAGAGGTGATAAACATTAAATGAAATATTCTACCTATTATTTATGGCTCATCAATAATATGGACTAAATGTCTGAAACTGGCCTTTTGATTAACTCTCCTCATTGAATTCATTTATCTGGGGCACTGCATTCCAATAGAGCTGCAGTCCGCACTCGCCATCAAACACCAGGGGTTCTCACGAGGTTTCGTCACTGTACTTGTTCTGCACATTCACGATGGTGCTGGTGACCTTTTTGATGCTCTGCCATCAGTACTCAGATCAGTGCCACTGCTAGGTCTCTATAGATCAGTTAAGTAGAGAGGTGTCTTTGAAGTGTGTTTTTGCTTTGCTGTTGATGTCACACAGCCTATGTCATGTTTGAACAGCAACAAGTCCACTGAGGGAGAAAGCATAAATTGATTTTTATTTATAATCTTGTTAATAATATGTAAACTTGTTGACATTGGTGCCATGTTTAGTCCCTCTTGCTCTTGTCTATGTGCCATTTAATGGTCTCTTAGGATCCTGGGGATTTGTTCATTTGAAATCACTATAAACATTTCGGAGGAGAAAATGAACTGCAGCGCTGCTGTAGCAAGGCAGCTCACTGCTCCGGGTTAGTGTGTGCTTCACCTCACTGTGTGTTCACTGTGTGCTCTGTGTGTTTACTAATTGACGGATGGGATAAATGCAGAGACCAAATTCCTTGTATACACAAGTATACTTGGCCTAGAAACCTGATTTACATTTACATTCTTTTCTTTACAAGATAGGCAAAGATCAAAAGCCAGTGCAATCCCCAAAAATATATGTTTCTACAGTGTCAGTGTATTACGTAATATACTGATAGGGTACTGATTGCAAGCAGCACCATAAATAAGTGAAGAGAAAGAGAAATGTATGACAAGGTTTTTTTATTGTGTATGGCTGTGATAAGTAGAATGGAAGTGCACACATTCTTACAGTCTGTGTTGCTTTTTAGAGCATGTTTGTTTGTCCCTTTTTTAGCAAAAGACGTCAGTTAAAACATCAGAAATGTTATATTCAAATGCAAAACTCTCCAACAGATGTTTAGAGGCTGTAATGTAAAAGCACATGTTTACAGATTCAAGTGTAAAAACTGCTGCCATTTTCTACTGCAGGTGTTTGCAAAATCTGATGGCATGAAAAACACACAGGGTCCAGTTCACATTGGGAGTGTTTGGGCGGATGGCGCAACAAGGCGTTAAAGCAACACCAAACGCACGCACTATTTAGTATATAAGTATAAGTATAAGTATATATACTTTTTTGATCCCGTGAGGGAAATTTGGTCTCTGCATTTTACCCAATCGGTGAATTAGTGAAACACAAACAGCACACAGTGAACAGTGAACACACAGTGAGGTGAAGCACACACTAATCCCGGCGCAGTGAGCTGCCTGCTTCAACAGCGGCGCTCGGGGAGCAGTGAGGGGTTAGGTGCCTTGCTCAAGGGCACTTCAGCCGCGGCCCACTGGTCGGGGCTCGAACCGGCAACCCTCCTGTTATAAGTCCAGAGTGCTAACCAGTGGGCCACGGCTGCCCTTAAACTAAACTAATAAACTATTTAAACCTTAAACTATTTGTTTATCCAGCACCCGCTTTGCAAATAACAATGTCCATAGACAAGGTAGAATATGTTGCATGATTTTATGAAAGTATGATGTATTGCGACATCAGATGCAAGTCAAATTTGTAGTTTTTCATGTCTCATTCCATCGAACTACAGATCCGCTACCCAATCTGGCAAACTTACATAGTGCGGTTATAGCCGATAGAGGGCCGCGAAGCGAATGCAGAAAGTGCCGTTCACCTTGTTACGAGTTGATGAACCACTAAAACGATTTTGGAAACATTATTTTAAGATACAAAAAACTCTTTGGTGTTGCTTAATCAGTCATGGTTATGTTTTGGGCGTAACATCATTTAAACCAATGAGAATGACATCTGATCCCTTTCACAGCAAGCAGCGCAACTTCAAACAGCGCATCGGTATTTTGATAGTCAGCGGCGCATTTAAATGAAATCTGCTTGCACGCAAGATCGTATGGAACAGTTATGCCACTAAACCATGCTTTACTAAAACCTAGCAGAGTATAGCCTACACGTGGTGTCACTTCACTGTGTTGTCAGTGAACGACAAAACAGTTATACACAGTTAATTACTTTCACCATTGACTGCAATACATAGCCTGGAAAAAGCAACACTTACCCCGATAATGTTCGAATGACTGAATTAAAAACATTTATCCTGCAGAGGAGTTGCTGCTTACATCTCGTGACAGTGCGTCTTCAACTGTGCTTCATATTTGCCTCTCGCCGCTCGCCTAATCACTTTTATCCGTCATTACGTATTTGCAAATGATGATGAATAACTAGTCATTGTGAGATGTATTTTGTAATATCTTTATTCTAATTATTTTTCCTATTGTAATCGTGTAATTTGTAATGTTTTGCATGGATATGCGCTGGTGCGCGTTTGTGGATGAGAGAAGTAGGGTGTATCTACTGTTGTCACAGCCACACCAAGCTCTCCATCACCACGCCCACTCTTGACTCTACTGAAAACACTGCTTCCCGCTCACTCTTCCCTGTCTACTAACAGGCCACACCTGCCCTCGTTGTCCCTCGTTTGTCCTAATTGCCAGCACTATGTAAACCCCTTTGTTTGTTCACTCATTGTCTGGCTTCACACTGAGCTACACGGACTTCAGCCTCTTGCCTCTTGCCTCTTGCCTCTTGCCTCTTGCCTCTTGCCTCTTGCCTCTTGCCTCTTGCCTCTTGCCTCTTGCCTCTTGCCTCTTGCCTCTTGCCTCTTGCCTCTTGCCTCGAAGAAGCCCACAAGTTAAGTTGACTTTTGTGTTTGCCTTTTGGATATTTGCATTTCTGTGAAATTGTTGGACTCTTGCCTTGTTTCCCTTTGAATTGATCCAGTAACTCCTATGTTTGAAACTACTCCTTCCAAAGTGTGTCCTCTGAGAATTGAAGAGTCCTGTTTTCAGTTTCTATGTTTGAATTCATGCAAACCAACAAGTAAAATCTCAGAACTTGACTTCTCTGTGCCTTGAGTCTGTGTCTCGTAACAACTGTACTGTTTATAGGGAGATAACTACAGTGTGTAAACTGCACTGCCTACAGCCACATGGACCTTTTGCTTTAGCTCCCATACCAGCACACCCTCCAGCTGTGCCTGAGGTTAGAGGTTTGAGATCAGTGTGTGACTGAATGTGATTGTATGACTGTTCACACAATGCAAGCCACACTCAAGGGCAGATTCAATGTCAATTTTATTTATAAAGTGCATTTACAGACGGCTTAGCCGCACCAAAGTGCTTCACAATAAAGTGCAATAAATAAAAACAGGAAGGCACAAAACGAAAACAAAAAGGGCTACAGTTAAAATAAATTAAGAAATGCAGAAAAAAGAACATTTAAAACTAAACACTGGGGCATAAAGGGAGACACTAGCCAAAGGCAAGTGAAAAGAGGTGGGTCTTTAAAAGGGACTTAAAAACATTTAGAGACTGAGCTGAATGGATGTGGAGGGGGAGGCAGTTCCAGAGTCTAGGGGCTGCCACTGAAAAGGCTCTGAGAAGCTCAGATCAGATCAGGTGGGGGCCAGACCATGGAGGGACTAACTGACTAACTATGGACAAATTAGAGTATGTGTGCCTGTGCCCAATAGTGGCCTATTCAAGCCCCATGCAAATGACCTCAATCACAATTTCATTTCAAGAAGGCCAAGGCCTATTCAAATGACTGTTTTGCGCAAGAGTGCTTTCTGTTTAGAAATGCAATGGCTTCGTTCAAGCAATTTAAAAGCTGCGGACAGCATATGACAGCTGTAATGTCCCTGAGCCACATGCCACAGTATGCTAAAAAAGGGAGAAAATCACAATTTAACTAGCGGTACGAGACAATTTTCTTCAGATTCAGATAAATGAGCTCTCTGACGTCATAGCCAACAAGTTCAGCAAGCCTGCACCAAAAACAAGACAATTTGTTGTAACAGACATTGTTTACTGTTGTTTTCCAAGTATTAGTAAGACTCTGACTACCATCAGGTTTGATAAATCAATGTTAGTTGTTGAGCCACCCAGTCTCTATAAGACCTATTTTGCAGTGCTGTTGCTAGGGCATGGTGCATGAAATTTCACAGGCACTTGAACAATAAATTAACATAAAATAACATCACATTTTTACTGCAACAACTACATCCTTTCCCTTTAACCAGCTAATTAACCAGTCATTTTTATTTTGGCACTGAAACAGTGCAGGAGATCTATATGAATGTGCTCTCTGACATTCAATCAATATGGAAAACATTATTTATATATTGATTAAATAAGCCCTATCAATAGGGCTTATTTAATCAATTAAATAAATAATGTCCTATGTGATGCGTCATTGACGTAATATGACATAGCACTTCTAGATGTATCCAATCCCAGTGATGTTACAGCCAGTAAAGTCAGTCCTGATATATGTAGCCTATAAAATAATCTCTCCAAAGCCCCCAAACAATTAACACAATAATTATTCATTTTATTGTGTATTACACAGCAAGAGAGACCCTCTTATTATCCTGTCTCCAAGTTAATTTCCCATTTGTGTTCTATTTTTGTTCTGTGTACTTTTGCATGCAACATGTGGTAGCTGAGATAAGACAGAATTACTGAAACTGCTCAGCTTCGTCAATACATTGCTGTATGAATCTGATTAGCTCTGCAGATATCGAAATGCATTTTAAAGAGGGCTTGATGGAAACGGGAGACATGCTCGCACCATACCAACTAGCTTGATATGCTGAGATCACACAAAATGACTTGGAGTCTCTGTGCCCGGGAGCTTAATGAACCATTGTTGATACAAGGACAGCTCCACTGAAGCAAAATACTGGAATTACCCCAAAATATTTCTGTCGTTAACACCACTACCTCTACAAATGAGCAGCTGCTTCATTGACTGCTCCACAACAACTGTGCATTTCAAAGCCTATAGGCCCCTGCTGAAGTGCTGCATATCTATCAATACTGCTCCTCATGGACCATTTTCATGCTCCTCCTCAGGTAGCCCCCTCTGCATGGCTTCCTATTTCACATAAAATGCAGAGACCGCTGCTAATTATCTGTGTAGCTTCATGCATCAGTAGAGACCGGGAAGAAATGAGACCTTTTAATGGTTAGCTCAACTCTTGTCAAGCATGGTTTATCAAGAGGCTCAAAGCCCCCGCCCCCCCCAGACTCTGTGTTCACCGAGCCGCCATGACTCATCTAAATCCATCTACTGCATGGAATCACATTATTATTACAGATGTTTTCAATACACTAACACTTGATCACAACCATCATGACAGAATGTAAAATTCTTTGATTTGCAATGTGCATCATGTATTAAGTGTCTATGTGTTTCAACTTGTTTGCTGCTGCCAATCAACTCCACTGTAGAACAGATTATGCACAGAGGGACTAGATTGATTCCATATGCTGTTTTAAGCATTCAAATTTAAATGCTAATGCAATTTATGTATGCACACACACACACACACACACACACGCCAGACTGATAATACCAGTTGTTGCACAAGTGTATACTTAAAATCCAGGAACTGCTGCGTGCAGGGATTGCCATTCCTGTTGTTTTAGTTGGGGGATGCTAATGACAAGACTTTCTGCTGGCTCCTGTGTTGATACTGTCAAAGTGTCTGGTTAAACAAGGTGCTTGTGAGTTTTACAGGCAAGGAATGTGATACATGTTTTCACATCTTAGGCTTGCTGCATTTGATACCCTACAGATGAGTAATGCTATTGGAACATAAACACACCCAATATAGCCCCACATAAATCCCATCAGAGTCAAGTTTTTAAGTATCTCAGGTCTCAAGTTAAGTATCTAAGACCCCGTTCACACCGCAAGTCTTAATGCTCAATTCAGATTTTTTGCTCAGATCCGATATTTTTGTTTGGCTGTTCACATTACCTAAATGTGGCCTATATCAGATTGATTGTGAACTGTTTGCGGTTTCGAACTTTCGAACATGCGCAAAAGAACAATAACAAGGACATCAGCTAACTGCCGCGGCGCATAATTGTGACAAATGTCGATGTAGATTGACGTAAAAGTCGCATCAAATCTGCCTTGGTTGTTCACACTGCGGCCGCTTTGAAAAAAAAATCAACTTTTTTTTTGAAAAAATCAGATCTGGACAAGGTTTGAGTGTTCACACTACTTCTGAAGAAGTCTGACCTGGTCACTTGACCCCCAAAAAACAGATCTGGGCCACTTTTGCCTGCAGTCTGAACAGGGTCTGTCAGGAACTTTGTTGGGTGGTGGATCTTGGACAGACATGCAGAGAAGCAATGAGTTATGATAAGTCTTTACTTTCAAAAACACAGGATACAAGAAATGCAGTTCTTCCGTTCAGTTCAGTTCAGTGGAAAGTTCCCAGAGTCCCAAAACAAAAGTTCACAGCCAGCAGTCCAATGACAACAAAAAAGTCTTCAGTCAAAAATCAAAGTTCCAACAAAAAGGTATTTCAGCACAAAAATAGGCTTTTCAAATTCTCAAAATGCAGGCAGAAGTCAAAATCAAAACAAGAGCTCAAGAATTAGTAGCACAGACAAAGCAGTTACTCACACTGTGTCTCTCAGGAAAACTCAGCAAAAGACTAAGAAAAACCAGGATCTTAAATAGGCTGGTACATCAACCCCAATTATCCAATCCTCCAATCACAGAAGGGTTTCCATTAACCAAAGAAAGGGGAGCGAGTAAAAAAAAACAAAACACACAAAGGCAGAATGGCAAGCACAAAAATTCATCTTGTGGGCAGGTAAATCTTGTGGGCAGTACATGGCAGGCACAAAAGTCTGTAGGATTTCACAGTACCCCCCCGCCCAAGATCGTCTCCTGACGATCCCAGGGTGGTCAGGGTGCAGACGATGAAAGTCCCTTATCAAAGCGCGGTCAAGTACGTCCCTGGACGGCACCCAAGACCGCTCCTCCGGACCATTACCCCTCCCAGTCACGAGGTATTGAAGACCCCCTGACACGGGCGGGAATCAAGGAGCCGGTTGACAGTCCCAGGTGGTCTGGCGCCGATGAGCCGGGGAGGAGGGCGCCTGGGGGCAGGAAGCAGCGGCGAAGTGACCACCGGACGGAGACGGGAGACGTGGAAGGTCGGGTGGACCTTCATGGAGCGGGGAAGGAGGAGGGTGTAGGCCACAGGATTGACCCGGCGAACCACCTTGAAAGGGCCGATGAAGCGGGGTGCAAGCTTGCAATTCTCCACCCTCAGCGGAAGGTCTCGAGCGGAGAGCCAGACCCTTTGGCCAGGCCTGAAGGTGACCAACCTCCGGTGCCGATTGGACTGCTGCTGGTATTGCTGGGAAGCTTTCAGTAGAGCCCGTCTGGCCATTCTCCAGGTGCGCCGGCATCGTCGCACAAACTGCTGGGCTGACGGCACCCCTGCATCCACCTCCTGCTCGGGAAACAAAGACGGTTGGTAGCCGAATTGACATTCAAAAGGTGACATACCAATGGCAGAGCACTTCAAGGTGTTGTGAGCATATTCCGCCCAAGGAAGCTGGGAACACCAGGAGGATGGATTGGCAGATACTACACATCTCAGGGTTGCTTCCAGGTCCTGGTTCAGCCTTTCGGTCTGCCCATTAGATTGGGGGTGGAAGCCAGAGGACAGGCTCACAGTAGCACCCAGGAGTTTGCAGAAGGCTCGCCAGAAGCAGGAGGTAAACTGGGGTCCAGCGATCAGAGACAACATCCTGGGGAGACCAAAACTTCGAAAAACATGGTCACACACAAGTCTAGCAGTTTCACTGGCCGAAGGCAATTTTGGCAAGGGCAAGAAACGACATGCTTTAGAAAATCTATCAATTATGACCAAAATAGTGGTGTTACCTTCTGAGGCTGGTAGGCCAGTGATGAAGTCTAGAGAGATGTGTGACCAAGGTCTCACGAGGAATGCACAGTGGGTGAAGAAGACCCTGGGGTCTCTGGCGTGGATTCTTTCCCTGGACACAGTTTGGGCAACTGGCCACATAGGTCATCGTCTTTTTTTCATATTTGGCCACCAGAAGCGGCGTTGAATGAACTCAAGTGTCCTAGAGGATCCAGGATGGGCGGTGAGGCGGGAGGCATGGCCCCATTGAAGGACTTGTCCCGTGCAGCGAGAGGAACAAACAGGAGGCCTGCAGGGGAGTGTGAGGGGCCAGGATCGTTGTTTAAGGCTTGCTGGACAACAGAGGTAATTTCCCAGCGGACAGGTGCAACAAGTTGGGATCTTGGAATGATTGTCTCCGGGGGGCTGTCTTGGTTGGCTGGCTGAAATAGGCGAGACAGTGCATCAGGTTTGATGTTCTTGGAACCTGGCCGGTAGGAGATTGTGAAACTGAAGCGGTTGAAAAAGAGGGCCCATCGTGCCTGCCGGGGGTTTAACCGTTTAGCCTGTTGGATATATTCCAAGTTCTTATGGTCGGTCCAGACAACAAAAGGGTGATGAGCCCCCTCGAGCCAGTGCCGCCACTCCTCCAAAGCCAGTTTAACAGCAAGGAGTTCCGGTTACCCGATGTCATAATTCTCTTCAGATGAAGACAACTTCCTCGAGAAGAATGCACAAGGGTGCACTTTGCCATCAGGGGACCTCTGGGACAGGACCGCTCCAACTCCAACATTAGAGGCATCGACTTCAACAATGAAGGCTCGAGTGGGATCTGGCTGACAGAGGATAGGGGCTGAAGTGAAGCGCTGCTTGAGGTCTTCAAAAGCCTTGTTGGCTTCAGGGCACCATGAGAAGGGGGAATTGTCTTTTCGAGTGGCTGCAGAGATGGGGGCAGCGATTGAACTGAAATAGCGTATGAATCTCCTATAGAAATTGGCAAACCCCAGGAATCTCTGTGTCTCTTTGATGGAACTGGGTACTGACCAATCCCTGACAGCTTCCACCTTCTTAGGATCCATCATGATTCTGCCCTCGGAAATGATGTAGCCAAGGAAGGAGACCTTAGGGACATGGAACTCACACTTCTCGGCCTTAGCGAAAAGGTGATTGTTGAGGAGTTGATTGAGAACTGATTGGACATGTTGGATGTGCTCCGGAAGGCTCTTGGAAAAGATCAAAATGTCGTCTAAATAAACAAAGACGAATTTGTCCAGCATGTCACGAAGGACATCATTGATGAGAGCTTGGAATACAGCTGGGGCGTTTGTGAGACCAAACGGCATGACCTGATACTCGTAGTGGCCATAAGGGGTGTTGAAAGCAGTTTTCCATTCGTCTCCTTCACGGACACGGACAAGATGGTATGCATTACGGAGATCCAGTTTGGTGAATATTGTTGCATCCTGCAAAAGTTTGTAGGCTGAAGACATGAGGGGGAGAGGGTAACGATTTCACACAGTGATCTTGTTGAGGCCCCTGTAGTCAATACATGGCCTCAGACCTCCATCCTTCTTGCCCACGAAGAAGAAACCTGCCCCAGCCGGTGAAGAGGAGGGGGATAAAGCCTGTGGACAGGCGCCTCTTTGATGTACTCCTCCATGGCCATGCGTTCTGGCGCAGAGAGGGAAAAAGATCGCCCCTTGGAGGACAGGTGCCTGGCAGCAGATCAATGGTGCAGTCATAAGCCCTGTGAGGCGGTAGAGTCGCTGCTTTCTTTTTGCTGAATACTTCCTTCAGATGATGGTACTCTGGGGGTACTCTGGACAGTTCGGGCGGTGCTCGGGTTGACTCAGGAGCTGTCTGGGTTGACTCGGGAGAAGCTCAGATTGCCTCGGGAGAATGAACAGATGCACAGGAGCTTGAGACAAGGCAGGTGGTGTGGCACGTAGATCTCCATCCGCGGATAGTGCAGGAACTCCAATCGAGATGTGGGTTGTGGCGAGTAAGCCAGGGGAATCCTAGGACTACCGGAAACTCAGGAGACTGGATCAAGTGGAATGAAAGATTCTCCTCGTGGTCACCGATCTGCAGATGAATGGTAGAGGTGGTCAATTCAACAAGGCCTGCTCCTAAAGGCCGTCCATCCAGAGCGGTAACAGAAAGAGGAGGATCAAGAGCAGATGTCGGAATCTCCAGGTGTTGTGCGAGAGAGTGATCCATAAAGTTGCCAGCTGCGCCAGAGTCAATGAGTGCCTGTAGAGAATGTGTCTTGTGACCCCAGGATATGGTGAGAGGAGTTAAAAACCCAGAGGCTGAAAGCTCAGGAGAGGAGTTCACCCCCGTCACAGATCTCCTGGTGCTGGACGGGGCTTGGCTTTTCCCATTAGTTCAGGGCAGGCATTCCGAAAGTGTCCAGGGTTTCCACAGTAAATGCAACAGCGTTCCCTCATACGCCGGTCACGTTCAGTTTGGGACAGCCGAGTGCCACCCAGCTGCATGGGCTCTGGCCCACCATCAGAGGACTGTGGAACAGGGGTGTCATTGACTGGGACCGCATAGGAGGGGAATCTTCTTGAGGCCTTGGTACGCTCCTGGAGTCGGTGGTCCAGACGAATAACCCGGGGAATCAACACTTCAAGGTTTTCAGCCTCTTCCCATGAGGCTAGCTCGTCCTTAATACGGTCTGATAGTCCATGGTAAAATGTTGTGAGCAAGGCCTGCTCTCCCCAACCACTTTCAGCTGCTAGGGTGCGGAACTGGATGGCATAGTCAGTTGCTGACTGGCGACCCTGGCGAAGTTGCAGGAGCTTGTTGGCTGCTGTGCGACCGCTGACGTCAGGTGCGAAGACTTTCATCATCTCCTTGGAGAAAGCCGTGAAAGAGCTGCAAACAGGACTGTTGTTCTCATAGAGTGCGGTGGCCCAGGACAGGGCTCTTCCGGTCAAAAGAGTTATGATGTAGGCCACTCGGGAATGATCAGTTGGATAGGCGGCAGGCTGGAGGTCAAAGGACAAGCGGCACTGGGTCAGGAAACCTTTGCATCCCTTGGGATCTCCATTGAACCTCTCTGGAGTTGGCAGGCGGGGTTCACGGCTGGGCGTGGGGTGGGAAGCTGGTTGCTCGGTGGAGGATGCGGCTGGTGGTGTTGGCCGAGCCAGTTGAAGGGCCTGGTGGATTTCATTCAGCATACCGGCATGTCTTTGCATTTGTGCCCCCCACTGGGATAGGGCTTCTTCATGGCGGCGCATGGTGTCTTCTTGGCTGTTGACAGCTGTCACCAGGTGCTGGAAGGTGATTTCGAAGTTCTGTGCTGGGGCAGAGGCGATCACTGGCTCCGATATGTCCATAGAATCCGGTTCAGGGAGTGGTACTTTCTCCGCTCCGTCCATTCTTGGCTGAGTTTTTCTGTCAGGAACTTTGTTGGGTGGTGGATCTTGGACAGACATGCAGAGAAGCAATGAGTTATGATAAGTCTTTACTTTCAAAAACACAGGATACAACAAATGCAGTTCTTCCGTTCAGTTCAGTTCAGTGGAAGCGCCCAGAGTCCCGAAAACAAAAGTTCACAGCCAGCAGTCCAATGACAACAAAAAGTCTTCAGTCAAAAATCAAAGTTCCAACAAAAAGGTATTTCAGCACAAAAAAATAGGCTTTTCAAATTCTCAAAAATGCAGGCAGAAGTCAAAATCAAAACAAGAGCTCAAGAATTAGTAGCACAGACAAAGAACGGGTACTCACACTGTGTCTCTCAGGAAAACTCAGCAAAGACTAAGAAAAACCAGGATCTTAAATAGGCTGGTACATCAACCCCAATTATCCAATCCTCCAATCACAGAAGGGTTTCCATTAACCAAAGAAAGGGGAGCGAGTAAACAAAACACACAAAGGCAGAATGGCGACATCTTGTGGGCAGGTAAATACATGGCAGGCACAAAAGTCTGTAGGACTTCACAGGGTCCAAGGTTTTACACAGTATTCACATGAGGCCTGCCAATATTTGATATCACTATGCATGTACATGTATTTGTCAAGTAGCAGCAGTGTTGAACTTGTAGGCAAACACAACTTTTTGCTCTTCATGAATTGAAAGACGTAAGACCAACTTATTTGTAAGTATGAGTATATATACTCTTTTGATCCCGTGAAGGAAATTTGGCCTCTGCATTTCCCTGAATCCCTGAATTAGTGAAACATACACAGCACACAGTGAACACACAGTGAGGTGAAGCACACACTAACCCGGAGCAGTGAGCTGCCTGCTACAGCAGCGCTCGGGGAGCAGTGAGTGGTTATAGGTGCCTTGCTCAAGGGCACTTCAGCCGTGGATGTGGGCAGTGCTTAACCTCTTTCCCCGCCCACATTTTTCCTACTGGGTCGGGGATCGAACCGGCAACCCTTCGGTTACAAGCCCAAAGCCCTAACCAGTAGGCCACAGCTGCCCCTCACAGGGTCGGAGCCAGACATTTGAAACATCGGGGCCAGTGTCACATACAGGAAGGTTAGGAGGGTCCGGGTGCATGCACCCCAGGCAGACAATTTTGAAAAATAACCCCTTAAATAATGACTTCTAGTGAATTCTGTGTAAACTAATGGACACATTGAGACTTTAAAAATGTGAGACTGAAGGTATATCTGACTGGCACTTTGGGTCTTTCAAACGGGGTCTATAGGCATCGCCTATCTGATCAGCAGGCACTTAGTTAATTAAGCGTTTTTTATGAGTTATGGTTTGTATATTATAGGCTAGTATACTATGCTGAGATAACCCTGATGGGATGCTACCTTGTCTCAATACATTTTTACTTTGAACTCTGGCAAAATAGCCTTATGGTCAGGTTTAGCACAGCCCCACACATTGTGAACCCACTTGTTGTAATGTTCAATGGAACACATGAAGCTACGTTTAATTCAGGGCTTAAAGCTCATTTTTCAAAATAGGGGGAATTCTCCCCTTCAGTGCTTCACATAGGGGGACTAAGGGCCAATCTCAGTTCTCTATTTTACCCCTTCCCCCTTCCCCTTAGTTTTGCGCGTGCACGTGAGACGAAGGGCTATCTCAATTCTCATTTCGATCGAGGGGTAGGGATAAGGGCAAGGGGTAGATACCCCTTAAAACCAAGCAAGATCGGGAGCTTACTTGAAACCGAGGGGTAAGAGAAATACTCAACATACACCGCTCACACCGGAAAAACAAGCACACCGAGAGATTCATTGACATGAAATGTTGGCATTAATAAGAATTATAAAATTAAAATGGTAATTATTTTATGTTGCATTCAATCTTGTGACCATATATTGAAGGTCCTGTTCTTCATGAGGAAGTTTTCAAAAATTGCTGTTTTGTGAATGTTAACAGCACATCATTATTTGCGCGAATTCATTGGCGGAGCGAGGGGGTGGCTTCGGGGGCTCAAGCCCCGAATCTTCTTTCAAAAGCCCCGAATCTTTTTTCAAAAGCCCCGAATCTTTTTTTGTATGTGTTTTCAATTTCTAACGATTCTAATTTCTAATTTAACTTTCCCTTGGTTTCTCTATAAATGTTACAAAATGTAGGCTACTATTACTGAGCAAATAGGCTATCCCTTATTTTCAAAGCCCAATATTGACAGATCTGATTTCCCACACGATGAGTTTAGGCAATGCCACAGCCGAGATGTAGCGGTTTACGTCATAAACCTGGCAGGAAAGTTTAGAGCGGCACAGTCGTTTAAACTGCAAGCGGTAAGAAAAAGTATTGTCAAGACATTAGGCAGTTAGGCTACTGTACCCCGGAATACAAAAATAAACTTCAAAAAGACAGAAAGTTTGTTGTACTGTATTCATAAAGTCTCAATGACCGAATCAGTAGATTTACCTGTTGTCAGTTGAGCTCGTTCAATTAATTTATTGTAGGCTGGTAGCCTAGGCAAATATGAAACGGAGATGTAACGTGGCTACCAGCGGGATTTTGAATTTGCATGTTTCATGCATTTTAGGGCAAACAATACCATGAGATTGGTGTGTTCTATTTGAGGAAGGTAATCAACTGCGGACGTGCACAGACAGCTCAGACACAGCGCACATAGGCCTAGGTTAGGCTACTTTCACTTTCTAGAGTGCGCATTAATTACGTAAAAGATGCTTCATAGTACCAAAACAACGATCAAACATTATCAAATGTATCATGACGTGTTGTCACAAAGACATACTCCAATTAGAAAATCGAAACCAAAATCATGTAAGTGTAAGTGTTCTCTCATTGACGCCTGTAAGGCCTATAAGGAAAATGCGATTTCAGTTTGTAAAATGTATATGTATCCCACCCCTCCCCAACTGAATTAGTCCCCCTATGTGAAGCACTGAAGGGGAGAATTCCCCCTATTTTGAAAAATGAGCTTTAAGCCCTGAATTAAACATAGCTTCAAGTGTTCCATTGAACATTACAACAAGTGGGTTCACAATGTGTGGGGCTGTGCTAAACCTGACCATAAGGCTATTTTGCCAGAGTTCAAAGTAAAAATGTATTGAGACAAAGGTAGCATCCCATCAGGGTTATCTCAGCATAGTATGCTAGCCTATAATATACAAACCATAACTCATAAAAAACGCTTAATTAACTAAGTGCCTGCTGATCAGATAGGCGATGCCTATTGACCCCTTTTGAAAGACCCAAAGTGCCAGTCAGATATACCTTCAGTCTCACATTTTTAAAGTCTCAATGTCCATTAGTTTACACAGAATTCACTAGAAGTCATTATTTAAGGGGTTTTTTTTCAAAATTTTCTGCCGGGGGTGCATGCCCCCGGACCCCCCTAGCCTTCCTGTGTGTGACACTGGGCTAAGCCCCCAATGTTTCAAAAGTCTGGCTCCGCCCCTGGCGGGAATGTCTCACATTTTACATATTTCCATGTCTGATATACCCCGCGAATTGGCAGCATACCATGTCAGAAATGTAAAGTCCAACAGCAGCTAAATTTGCTGAACTTTTTTCCCACTCGTCTGATATGAATGCTGCATAGGCCTACTGCTGCCGACTCCTCGCATAGGCTATTACAGGTAGCGATTGCTTCTGATGTCCAACCATTTGGATATTATTGTAAAATATCGAAGGAGTTGTGGGATGTTTACATAGCAAACTGCAGGTTTATTTTGTCCCCCATCCTTGTTTCATTCACCCGGACCAGGAGGTAGGCTGCAAACGAACACAGGCACGTTCTGCTGTTGTTGAAATAATTTCTGAACGGTTTTATTCCGAGCTGAAAATGCAATGATAGCCTATTTGACAGAAGACAGGTTGCTAGTGACAAAATATTAGCTTTCAGTGTGGTACGATCTCTGTAAATTACGTTAATTCGAATGTTTCAATCATTCCGCTCTCCCGGTTGGCTAGTGGTATCTCATTTCCAAGGGGACTATTCTTCACCCCTATGTCTTTCCACTCGGTTTCGAGGGACAAGGGCTAGGGGTAAGATGAAGGGATAGGGGAAGGGGAAGAGGTAAAACAGAGAATTGAGATTGGCCCTAATTCAGTTGGGGAGGGGTGGGATACATATACATTTTACAAACTGAAATCGCATTTTCCTTTTAGGCCTTACAGGCGTCAATGAGAGAACACTTACACTTTACATGATTTTGGTTTCGATTTTCTAATTGGAGTAGGGCCTAAGTCTTTGTGACAACACGTCATGATACATTTGATAATGTTTGATCGTTGTTTTGGTACTATGAAGCATCTTTTACGTAATTAATGCACACTCTAGAAAGTGAAAGTAGCCTACTAGGCCTATATGCGCTGTGTGTAGCCTAGGCCTATATGCGCTGTTACGTTCCTCAAATAAGAACACATCAATCTCATGGTATTGTTTTCCCTAAAATGCATGAAACATGCAAATTCAAAATCCCGCTGGTAGCCACGTTACATCTCCGTTTCATATTTGCCTAGGCTACCAGCCTACAATAAATTAATTGAACGAGCTCAACTGACAACAGGTAAATCTACTGATTCGGTCATTGAGACTTTATGAATACAGTACAACAAACTTTCTGTCTTTTTGAAGTTTATTTTTGTATTCCGGGGTACAGTAGCCTAACTGCCTAATGTCTTGACAATACTTTTTCTTACCGCTTGCAGTTTAAACGACTGTGCCGCTCTTAACTTTCCTGCCAGGTTTATGACATAAACCGCTACATCTCGGCTGTGGCATTGCCTAAACTCATCGTGTGGGAAATCAGATCTGTCAATATTGCGCTTTGAAAATAAGGGATAGCCTATTTGCTCAGTAATAGTAGCCTACATTTTGTAGCATTTATAGAGAAACCAAGGGAAAGTTAAATTAGAAATTAGAATCGTTGGAAATTGAAAACACAAAAAAAGATTCGGGGCTTGAGCCCCCGAAGCCACCCCCTCGCTCCGCCAATGGCCCCACAATGCCCATATAGCCTATGTTGCTTTTTTCAAGGCACCATTTGTGAATTTAGAGGTTAAGGCCCAATTACCGATTTCATGGCTTCTCATGATGGATGTTCTTTGCCAGGAACCTGACATTTGTATGAAACTCTCTCTCTTCTGATATCTGTTGATCAAAGCTATGAAGATTAAACTCTGTCCTTGCAGTGCTGCTGGCTGAGGTACCTGTGGTGAATCTCTGCAGATTTCCATGTTTCATGTGTCATTCTCACAATCTTTTCCTCCCTCAGCCACATTAAATCACTAGTTTAGGTATGCAGGGTGCTAACTTGAAGAAAAAATCACTAGTTTAGGTATGCAGGGTGCTAACTTGAAGAAATGGCATGTCACAGCCAAAGTCCTTGTGATATTCTATGAGTTGTGCATCTCTGCCATGTTGGAATGCACATTAAACAATTTTAAATTATCACTTACCCTTCAGTGCCGACTGCAACTTTAAGATCTCCAAATCACTGTGTGTTTTATGTTGGGCAGACACTGCAATTTTTTTTTTCAGTCGCATACAATATGGCAACTCGCAGTAGTTCCCATCAGATGCAACAGCTGTGCTCACACTGTACATTGGACTGCTGACGGGAAAATACCACAGCGGCTTGGACTGAGCCGTACAACCAAGTCACACATCGCTTCAGCTGAATGGAGGGAAAGGGCATCTTTTGGTTCAAATATCAACAACCTTTTCATGAGCTCAAAATATCAACAACATTAGACTCAGATTGAGGATCAAAGGGTTTGAATCATTTTGATTACAAATAAACATAACTGAAAGCTGTGACTGTCAGAGACAGCATGAACCACAGGGTGGAAAAATCAGTGAGTTGTTTGAGCTCATGGCAAATGTCTGTATCTTAATTTACTTCAAACCCCAAGGCTCTATCCCAGTCAGTATACAGTACACATGTCTTGTCTTGTTCCTTGTCCTGAATACAGTATGATTGGGATTCAGCAGATGCAGTCATCTAAAGTGACAAGGACTCGCAGCAGTGGAGTAACCCTACCATTATCAGGTGGCAACGCTAATCACTGCTCCACTGTGCCCCTTCTATCTATTGATCAAGATCAGAGGGGATGACCAGGATATGAAGAGGTGTAGATTATTTCTATTCCTCTGGATCTTCACTATATGTGTAAAATCCATTTTACGTCACATACAGTATGATGAAATACAGCCTTATAATCCTTTTTATTTGGACACACTACTTTAATTTTAGATACTTGCCTACAGTGTGAGATGTGCTTGTGTGGGTGTGTCTTACTTACAAAAATGGTAAATAACATTTAAGGCTACAATGCTATTCTTCATTTTTGTAAGTTGCTTTAGATAAAAGCTAGCCTTGTTGACACCAGACCGTACCTTTCTCAATTCAGAGTGGGTCTGGAAAAGGTTAATTGACTTACGACTTCCAGCAAGGACATAGCCTAGCAGTGAAATTATACT
The DNA here is from genome assembly GCF_017589495.1 of Alosa alosa. NCBI lineage: Eukaryota > Metazoa > Chordata > Actinopteri > Clupeiformes > Clupeidae > Alosa > Alosa alosa. The sequence goes on from NC_063194.1 coordinate 25,784,925, forward strand.
TAAATTGGTGCATTATACTCTTTTAAATGCAGTTGTTTACTCAATTCCAAAGAAATACACATCCATGGCGGATTAGCGATTGTATTTGCGTGCCCGTGTTTTACGGACATTGGAAATGGGCTTCAATGGCCTCTTGGCCAGACACACCTGCAGAGCAAATCCCAAATGTGCCAAAGGTTGGTATGGGTAATCCCAGGCTAGATAAAAGTGTCTGCTAAATAATAAATGTAAATGTAATGTAGCCCTAGATCTCCCTGCCTTAGACACAACCAAAACACAGACACATAGAGCTGGCATTCAGCTGTAGGCTACTCTCTGACGCAGCAAGACCCTGAGTCACAGAATCATTCCCAGAGAGTGTAGGTGTTATTCAGAGAGACGCTTTGCAAAAGCTTAAGCTCAAGGACTTGGACATTGTGGTTTAAACATAGCAGACTGTGAGTGGAAAATAACTGTGTTTTCTTTACAAAGTTTTAAGTAGCACCAAGCTTTTGACTTGTACTGTATGCTCTCGTGTTTGCCAAAAAAGTTGCTTCCTCTAAGTTATATGCCTCAGGGTCATCTTGGGCTTTGAAATCCCGAAGTGTGTTGCTTGCTCCATCTTCGCTGGGCTGTTATGTCTTCCAGTAAATGCCCAGTTGTCTTTGTGAAAACGTAGTTCTGTTCTGTGCATAGACCTAAGGGTTTATTAAGTCTGACTTCCAAGCCATTCGTTTTTCCCCACTGATCCCTCCATAGCTGCAAATCCCATCTCTACTTGCTGAGGGTTAACTGTTGTTGCCATGGCACCCTGGTCTGCAAGCAAAAGAACTTTAAACTGCTGCAGAATTTGGAGAGGAAGGAGAGTAGTTTATCAACATATCTGAGGCTGTAGGCTAATCTTCACATTTCATAATAAGATTTAAAATGTAGTATTCTGGTGTTTGTGAGATGTATCTCTTTTTGTCTTTGAGATAGGGCAGAACTCATTAATATGGTAGCCACACAGTTCAAATTCATTTTATCCAGAAGTCTAAAATAGTTTCCTTCTCAAGGTCCTTAGGGACATTCTGTCTAGATACTATTACGATCAAGGCAACATTTTAGTCCATTGAGAGTATTTGAACCTTATTTGCTGAGGAAATGCATTCTACTTGAGATCTATTACGAAAGCAATGCCATTGTCAGTACCGCCTTTAAAATATTGCTACCAAGAAGAGAGAAATGTTGCAATTTAAAAGTGGTACTAGACAGATCTAGCAAGTAACAAGACAAAACATAAACGTCAGTTTGCTATGACACGTGAATGCATCAGTAACAGTGGTGATATTTTGGAGGAAGAATTTTTCAAACCCTGACAAGGATAATCAGCCAGGGAGGCAGAGATGAGCACCCCAAAAGTCTGAGCCCTTCTAGTTGATTCCAGCCTTGATCCACTCGGTGTGTGCTGTTGACACAGACTTGTTATCTAGGGGGGGTGAAGGCACTGTGGGGTTGTTTATTGATGTGCTATGCACATGTCTGTGGCTTCCAAGGTCTAATTGGTGTCCAAAAGTACAGACCAGGGCTTTGATCGTGCATCCGGTGAGTGTGAAATACAGCACCGGGCGTCTCGTGTAAGGCACCCCCAATACTCGCTCACCGAGGATGAAGCCATCCCTTAATCAGAGAGTCTCCACCACCAAATGATGGCTTTTTCCGATGAGGAAAACAAAAGCTAGGGCTGACTGTCAAGCAGCTGAGAACACAGACCATAATTATGCCTCCAGGGTTCACATCTTATAGATGCTATAAAAATCTAGCTATTGCTCTTATTGTCATTGACACACAGTAATTAATGAAGTTTCATGTGAGAGTGTAAGTGCTCCTTCAGGATAATCGCTCTGGATTTATGCCTTCAAAAAATGACATGCCTGAAAGTATATGACCAACAAGCTTTCACAGAGATATATAAAGAATGATTTGAGAAAAGCAAGAGAGAAAAGCTTCCTGCCTCATCATTATAGAATACTCATTAAGGAGGTCAGAAAGACACTGACTGAAAGACTTTATCATCTCCCCATAGCATGGATATAGTATTTAGGCAGGATAGATATGAGAGTTCATGAGTAATCATGAAACTGATCATATTTTGTCTCTGTTTATTCATTTTGTTGTGTTTTTCTATTTTCTGTGTCAAACCTTAGAACTCAGTGGCAACATCTGTGGCTTAGGTACACTGAGCTCTGAAGTCCACTTCCCTCGGGTGTTCCCATTGTCGAGAATTGAGTGACAGGTTTTCAATACTACTGTTAACAACTGCTTGAGGGTAATGTCTGGGGATGAATGTGTCATATTCTCAAGTCTAGGCGCTGTCAGTCACTCATGTCTCCATTCATTATATAATGCCATCAAAGGCGCCTGCTCAAAGTCACAAACTATAACTTCAGTGGGAAGTGAATTGCCAGGATAAGACAGACAATTAAAAAGTGTTGAAATCTGTCCAAAAACTAGATTAGGGTGAAGCTGCGAGTTTAGTTTACCGATTTTCTTTTCTCCCTCTTGTAATTCTTTCCCAAATCCTCAGCCAAGTTATAGTTCTGTATGTTATAAGAAGCTGTGCCATGCAGGCAGCTGAATGACAGCATTCTCATTCCACCAGCATTAACTATGAAGACACCGGAGCATCACTGCTTGAATACACCATTGTGTCATTGCCACCAACCTTTGATGGTGTGATTATGTTCTTTACTCTGATCTCATCATTATCTGCCCACAGCCTCTGAACAGGATGGTTCTTGATTGAAGGAAACGTTAACGATTCATCTTAATCCTAATAGAAAATGAACCACCTTTTAGAGATGCACACCGGCGCGGACTCATAAATGTATCTCATACAAATGAACGGAGGTAAAAAAGCAATAAGTAATTTGCTCTTCTCAGAGATAATGTCCAAAACTCCAGTCAATTTCTCACTTGTCAAACATAGTTCATTGTTGTTGGGGGAGCGATGGGCAGTCATGCAGACAGCAGCTTATGGAAGACCATAGCATTTTCACCTGTCATAGTCGGACTTGACTTCCTTTGACATCAAACTGAAAACCACCATACTACCAATTGGAATGTTCAGAAGCCTCAAAGTCGTCAGCAGTAAAAAAAAACCTGATCAACAAAATCTATATGGTTCATCTAAATCAAGCAAAGTGCATGCATTTCATTTCATTTTTTTTTTCATTCTAAATGTGCTTTCCGTCATGTAAATGTACTTCAACTCTACAGCTGAACACAGGGTGACATACTTTTTCAGATGTGATAGGCATAATTAGGAAGATTTAAGATTCTGTTGCCTACAAATTAACTTCAAAGGTAAATCTTTTGCTCATTATGTCACTTCCTTTGGCACTCAAGCAAAACAGAACAGAAAATCCTTGTGCAAATGCAGTTGATGCCACTGTGGATACATACACGCACATCAGAGCATGACCACTTGATTGGCTTCTCCAGGGACCACACTTTTTTGATATTCATATGCATTTTTGATTTATTATCCAGTAATGTGTTAATTAGGTGGAATCTGCACTTTGATGTTTGGGCAGTTTCCACCTGCGTATCTCCGTTGAAGGGTACATACACAGCACATTATTTCATCAGGAAATCAGGAAGCTTCTCCAACACACATCCCCAGCATACTTACATCACACTGCCCCCCCCCCCCAATACACAGCACATTGTCTCATGAGGAAGCTTCTCCAACACACATATTGCACACTGCCCTCTCCCCACATACACAGCACACTATCCCATCTCCTTGTCATCCCCCCAACACACACTCCAAGACCCTGGCAGTTGGGTTAGCCCCTTGAGCCGTGGATCTGCCCAAGGTTTCTTCCTTGGTAAGGGAGTTTTTCCTTGCCCCTGTTGCTCTTGGGTGCTCCTTGTTGGTGCCCCCATCCCAATCCTCCCCACCTTTCTTATGCAGCCCTTGCCACTTAATCTACTAAACCCCTCTTCTATATTTTACCCCCACAAATGCACAAATAGGCTGACACCAGACATAATTTCACTGCATTTCTTACATCCAGTAACTATATGCATGTGACAATAAACTTCCTTGTATCCCATGTAGCTAGGCTTGGGTATCATAGACCACCTTTTGAATCACATCCTTTTACTGTCTTTTGAGGAAACATTTTTACCCACATTATACCTGATTCATGTCAACAATATACATGTAGCTATGTAAATAAAATATGTGTAATTATGTCCAAACTGTCGCAAAGCACAAACATTCTCAGGGGTAGAAGGAGTCAATAGGAAACTTGATTCCCATCAGTGCATGAGAGTGGAAACAGCTAAAAAATAATTCCAACTGGTCAGATTTGAAAAGGAATCCTCCCAAAACTCACTCTACTCCATGGGAGGAAATCAGGCCATTTTAGAGAAAGTTCATCCAAAGCCATTACCCCTCTCTCGCCTGTCTCTCTCTCTCCTCCACACCAAGGTACACTATACAAATCATCCTAAATTGCCACAGAGGTACGTTCCAGACTAATTATTTTGTGTGTGTGTCAGTGAGTTATTATTGCATGGAATAGGGGACATAAAATCAAATCATTTTCCGCACATCTTGCAGAGTGGGTTTGAAGCATATTCATTTTGCAGGTCTCAGTGTGATGTCGGGACCATTACGAAGCTGCACGCCTCTTAAAATGTTATGTCTGAAAAGTTATTTCAGTGCATGGGTGAGTTTGATGCTTTGGTCACATTGAAACAATGTTAGCTGTGTTAAATGTGTTGAAATCAGAATAGCAGTTGTGCAACTAATAGACAATACAACCACATCGTTAAAAATAGAATTTTCCATATGCCCCAGGTCACTGACCTGGCTCCACTGGGAATGAAATTAATGTTTATGTTCTTGACAAGATTACTCAGTGGGGTTTCGTTTGGTATCTTCTTCAATGTGAAAATCATCTTTGAGAATTTGCATTGATCAAAAAGAAGTGCCAAAGCAAAAAGAAAAAAAAAAATAGTAAAAAACCACACTGTCAAAAGCAAATACTTGGTGAGTGCTTCTCTAAAAAATGTGCCGCATGTTTAATTCAGAAAGCTTGTGTAATAGTGCAAGCAGTCATATTCCATTTTCTGTCGCCCGCTGTTCCCAGTCTTGAAGCGTCAGATACCTTGCCAGAAAGTCCTCGCCTCTGTTCCTCTGGCGGTGACATGTGAACTCATGCTGGAGGTGTTGCTCTTTCTCTCTCTCTCTCTCTCTCTCTCTGCATCTCCTCAGAAACCACAGCAGTCTGAGGCCCCCCCGGACACCGTCAGATCTCCACGGAGACCCCTCAGGGCTCTTTCAGGGAAAACCCGATAGACATTTGCTAACAACACTCTTGAAGGAGCGCTCGGCCCTCGCCGCGTGACAACTACCTCTCTCCCTCCACCAAGGCAGAACCCCCACAGACCTGACTGCAGTGATGTGTCAAATTCTGCCTTCAGCATCTTTAGGAAGATTAATGACCCTGAGATCCCAAAAAGACTCTCTGGCTTCCATCTGGCCTGCTTAAGTAAGCCAGTGGGGCAGCCAGCCATAGCTGGGAAATGCTAAGTGGATGTCTCTGACTCGATGGGGTCGGATTTGATATGCAAGGATCATTTAGTGAAATTAAGAGCGAGCGTGAAAGTGATGAACTTGCGCATGCTTCAGTGAGATGTCAATAACGCCCCCAGAATATAAATCCCTCAACTCTCCGGGATCCTCAGCGACTTGGCAGGGAGCAAGAACAGCAACATTTCTTTGACCTGCCGTGTCTGAGGGCACAGAATGCAAAACAGTGATAGGCTATGACAAAAACGCGTCACAGACGCCCAGCGAGGGATTACTACCTGACTGCCCAGAATAGTTTTTCCCCGAAAAAATGTCCCCATTTGCATCTATTGAATCCAAAATGAAGAGAATAAGAGGACAGTGTGCCCCCTATATATATCTACAGTGTGCCCTAGCACTGCATCATCAGCAACGTCAGTACTCGCTTCCTGCTCGTCACTGTTTACGCCACCTGTCCTCTACATCTCTATCTACCATACTGTACCTCTAAAAAACAAACAAATATCTTTAATTACCATACTGTACCTCTACAAGCAAACAAATATCTTTAACTACCATACTGTACCTCTAAAAACAAACAAATATCTTTAATTACCATTATGTACCTCTAAAAACAAACTTATATCTTTAACTACCAAGGATACAAGGATACAAGGAAGTTTATTGTCACATGCATATAGTTACTGGAAGTAAGAAATGCAGTGAAATTATGTCTGGTGTCAGCCTATTTGTGCATTAATGGGGAGGGGGTAAAGAGTGCAGTAGAAGAGGGGTTTAGTAGATTAAGTGGCAAGGGCTGCATAAAAAAAGGTGGTGGAGGATTGGGATTGGGTGGGGGCACCAACAAGGAGCACCCAAGAGCAACAGGGGCAAGGAAAAACTCCCTTACCAAGGAAGAAACCTTGGGCAGATCCACGGCTCAAGGGGGCTAACCCAACTGCCAGGGTCTTGGTGTGTGTGTGTTGGGGGATGACAGGGGAGATGGGATAGTGTGCTGTGTATGTGGGGAGAGGGCAGTGTGCATTATGTGTGTTGGGGGAAGCTTCCTCATGAGACAATGTGCTGTGTATTTGGGGGGCAGTGTGCTGTAAGTATGTTGGGGATGTGTGTTGGAGAAGCTTCCTGATGAAATAATGTGCTGTGTATGTGGGGGGGGGGGGGCAGGGACTTACTATTGCAAGCAGAGTACTGTATGTATGATGTATGTGAGTGATGACAGTGAAGATGTGTGTGTGGGGGGGGGAGTGGAGCAGTGACTGTGTGTGTGTGTGTGTGTGTGTAGGTGGGGGCAGTGTGCTGTAAGTATGTAGAGGATGTGTGTTGGAGAAGATCCTGAAGACAATGTGCTGTGTATGTAGGGGGGGGGGGGCAGGGACTTACTATTGCAAGCAGAGTACTGTATGTATGATGATGGGGGGGGCAGTGTGCAGCAAGTATGTAGAGGAGGCTTACTGTAGCAAGCAGTGTGCTGTATGTATGTGAAGTGATGACAGTGATGATGTAAGTGTGTGTGGGGGGGTTACAGAAAGGCTAGGCAATCAAGGACATGGGTAGATGGAGGAGAAATCAAAAATAATAAATAAAAGTTCTATGGAGATGTGCAAAAGTTGGAGAAAGTCTGATATGTGCCATACAGTACCTCTAAAAACAAACATATATCTTTATTTACCGTACCTCTGAAAAAAACAAACAAACATCTTTAACTACCATACGGTACCTCTGAAAACAAACAAATATCTTCAACACTTACACATGTACCAAACAGTTTGCCTATTGCCCACAGGTAATGTGGCTAAATGAAAAGAGATATACCAGAATTAGCTCCAGGGCCAGCTGTCTTTCATCCCTTTATTCAATCCCTGCTGTAACTTCTCATTTATCTGTCCACCAGGGGTAGGGCATGAGGCTCAGGAACCCCATGCCCCAGGTCCACACCTGTCCCTTGACAGGTTAATTAAATGAGGGGAGTAATTGGTCCGCAGCAGCGAGGCCTGGGAACTCTGCACTCTCAAGCTGTCCAAAGTCTCTCTCTCTCTCTCTCAAACAGAAAACTTTTTTTATATATGGCAAACATTGCAAGGGGATGTTGCCTTGAATATAAAATGTCCTATAGTGCCTCCCTGAAGAGTCCCAGTGCTTTTTAAATATCAGTAATAATATAGGGATAATTAAGCAATATAGCACGAGTGAGAGTGGGGTTGGTCATGGATATTCTCATGGGTGTTGTTCGGCCGTAGCCACGAGGCCGGAGGCCGAGTGGCGCAGGCAACAACAGCCGTGGGAATATCCATGACCAATCCCACGATCACGAGTGCTATATTGCTTTTATACAACAATTCTACGACAAACTAAGTAATATGAAAACACCCCATTATTGTTTAAAAATGTTAATTTCGACATCGTTCTTACGCATCAAAAAATAGTTCCCTTTTCAATAGACAGCGTCTTGGTTGCTAGGTAACCAACATTCCAGACCCCTCATTACGGGTCTTTGTGGTTTAAGTGTATTCTTGAAAGAAATGTTGAAATCACATTCATATCTAGGTTTGCTGCATGCATGTTACAAGGACACTGGGCCATGTCATGTAAGGGACATGGTACTGCAAAAAAACGGAAACATAGTCTACATTGCAGAACCACTCAACTTTATTAATGTATAGTGAATAAATGTTACACTACTGTGCACAGCCTGACGTGACGATGCTAGCACGTTAGCAGCGGTTAGCTAATTATGCTAACGTTAGTTATCTACAAGTCTCCTCCAAGTGACAATCATATTATACACAATGCTGGCAATGCTGAGAACAATTAGCATCCTCGTTTATCTTACATTGAGTTGACGGTGTGGCTTAATCCACAGATGTGGTGAAGCACTGTTTCGTTATGGTTTGCTAAGGAGTAACCCATTGCTTGAAATAGTGGAGAGCTGGGTGTCAAATCTTCGTGATTGTATCGTGGAGTGATTTATTATTAGCTGTGCTGAGTCTGAGTTGAAATGTCCAGGGATATTCCAACTCATGGAACGTCTCTCGGCCAATCAGAAACAAATAAATAGTTCCATAGAACCCAATTGTTGTATAATCCATTTTAAAACTACAAAAAACAGAGGTCGTAATTCGTCCGCCGCTCACGGCCCTCGAACACGCCATCTCGACACACACCAGCATGGGAATCGAACGCTCTAACCACTGAGCTAAAAGCCCAGGCTTCCAACTCAGAGTGGTTAGAAGCATTCTTAAGGTTAGGGGTGTGAGGATTTACACAGGCAACTAGCATGCTAGCTCAGTTCCCCTCCGTTACACAAATGGTTATATGTAAGATTGATGACATCATGTAAACGTAACAATTATAGTATTGCCATAATTACATTAATTTCACATAATTTGCAGTGTATTTCTATAATGCTCCAGCATTAGCATGAATTATAGGAACCCTGTAACTTAAGGTAAAGGCCATATATATTATACAGACCTATGTACAGCACAGAATGTAAGATAACAGCCTCATCATAGATGACTGCCTTGTTTTGGGTAATCACAGGGAGAATGTGCGCCAGTCTGTGACTGGGAACATAATACAGTTCATGAAATCGCTTGCTGCAGCTGTTGAGGATTTAGTCAGACCGAGAACTGAAATGCAAAAAAAGAAAAACAAGGAAACAAACAAGAGCAAATAATACAACCAATCATGTGCTCCATGACACCACCATCATTTTACATCACATTCCAATTACCACAAATGCATCACTCATCTTCACAGTGGGATGGTCAGTTTTAATGCGTCAGTCTTTCTATATTTCCTTAGGTGGCGGATGATCTCATTGCTGCCCACTGAGTGGCAGGTCCAGCTTTGGTATTAGCCCTTGCTTCTCTGCCAACCACCCCCCATGTCACAGCCAGGCTGCAGAAGCCTTGAAGGTTAACTGCTTTCAATAACACAGTCTCCATTCAGCTCACAAAATCTCATTGTCAGGCACATAAAGGCAGAAGTGAGCAGCTGCTCCTTGTGATAGCAAAGTTGTCCTTATGAGTAAACACACTCGGAATGAGCCAAAGGCACCCTCGCTTTCTTTGTCCTCTCTCTCTCTCTCTCTCTCTCTCTCTCCAAGATGGACTGATGATAGGGTTGTGTTTTAATGGAAGTTTAAGTCAGTTGCAGCACATCAGACAATGTGCTGATTGGTAAACACAAAAGAGGGCAAATGATGGCGATGGCCCGCTCTTCTCCCCTTGACAAAGATTGTGTAAGAGAAACAATATTTGTTTCCTTGAAATCAAGCAGCCTGATGAAATTCGGCGAGGTCTGCCTAGGTTATCGTTGCTCAATCCACATGGACCATGCCCCCCCTTACAACAAATCCCCCCTTAATGCTCATTCAGAGAGGTATAAGCCCCAACAAACTCTTGATTACTTTTGGACATGCATGGTTTTGTAATTCCACATTAATGCCGGTGACACGTTTGTAATTACAGGGAAGCCTGCACACAACAGCGCAAAGCATTTGGGTGATTTAGCACTGCTTCACAGTGTGGAGGCCCACTTGAGCACAGCCTGTTACAGCCTGGCAAATGCACAGCCTTGCTCAGAAATGAATATTCAAATGCATGCTTCACCCCCTACCCCCTATCCCTTTCCAGGAGTCACACAGAGTATGAATGTTTACAGAGGGGGGGCACCCTGGTTTACAGCTGTTTGAAGGTTGGTGTACATAGATGTCCCTTGTGGATGGATAGATATGATCTATTCCTCTCTATGAATAGTACAGCGGTGTTCTTCCTTGTCATGAAGTGCTTAAAAGAAGGAATTGCCAATCCACTCACCATATTATTAAATTGTTTTTCATTAAACCGAACTTAAATTCAATTGATTTTCAGTGAACCTACACTAAAAGAATGATATGATAAAGAATGGAGGCTCACTAATCATTTGGGACTTACACCAAGACACCTTCGGCCTATTTCACATTGTTAAAAGTCTGACTCCAAAGTTTTGCCAAAGTTATGAGACATCCCCACCCCCATCCTCTATACCCTCATGGTAATTGTTTGTGTTTGTCTGCCGCTGCATAAACTGACGCCATCACTGCACTGCCACCACCACCACCCCTCTGACCCCCCCCCTCTGATTTAGCTGCTGGTGGAGGAGAGAGCACTGTAATCTGCGGTCGGCAGGCCCACAGCGCTCCAGCAAATGGGCTCATTCATTCAGCTGCTGGGGTAGCAGGTATCCATCCATTAGTGGCCCATGAGGGAGGGCATCCATTGTGCGCTTGGAGCTCTTTCAGTCCTGGTGATTCATGCCGATGGGAGAGTTCCAGTTGGATTACCAAATTTTTTTTTCTGTGGCACTTCAAAATGTATGTGAAATATGCAAAGTTTATAAATAGTGTATATCCTGGTTGAAATAGTTTAAGCAGCCTAAAATTGTGAGAGTTGAAATTGAAGTTGAAATGTATGTAAATGTTCCCTGTTCATTAACACCTCAACAATTAAACAATTAAACATCACAACTAGAGGAGGTGATTTCTCACTCCCTTAGTTGTAGTTCATAAATGAATGATAATTTCCATCACATTAATAACACGTCTAACAAGTGCAGGGAAGAGGTAACTGTTCCAGACTCTGTTTGACTGTTTTAGCCTCTGCACAAAAGACTCAAAAGTCCACAGAGGTGATCTCTGGTTTCTTGATTAACGTTGCAGCAAATATCTGTTCCCTAACAAATAATTTGTTTCCTTTAATAGACTGCTCTTCTGTACAAGCCACCAGCTGTTCCAACAAAAGCAAATTAACCTGGAATGTAGCGTCCCTATGGATTGCCCAAAATAGATGTGTTTAAGACTGGAATGAGTGGTTTGTGCCCCTAAGCAATGGCTAAGTCATATCTGAGGGGAATTATATGATCGAATCTAAATATGTAACAGCTCAAAGCTGCAGGCGTATTATTAAAATGTGATCCAAACATTAAAGAATTTTGATGACCGGTAAAAAAGGAAGTCACTGTTAGTTAAAGGCAAGGAAGCTCAAGTAGGGATTTCAGAGAGGCAAAGCAATGTTACTTTTTGTGAACTTTTTTGTCACTGTAGGGGGGCTGTGGGCGTGTGAACCATCAGTAAGGTAGGGGTACTTTTGAGTACAGTAACCACCCTTAAAGTGACAGACTAACCAAAAAAAAAACTACATAAGAAGATTTAATTAATACACTCGTGTGAACTGCCTTCTTCTGGTGCCACAAATGCATGCAAATCCATTCATAATTAGGTTTAAAGATTTCCATTTCATGGGATGACCAGACTTCAAATAACTCCATTTTATGTTTTAATCAGATTTCAACTGGGATATTAATTTGAAGGACATTTATTAGCATGAAGTATATTTAGGATTAGGGAGACATTGATAAATTAAATAAAATTAAACCATTACAGATGTGTATTCATCTTCAATGTTAAAAGCAGGGCTATTGTTAAAGGGAAGTATTTTGCCACACCAATTAAAAGGGCTGTAACCTCCACAGCCACACACCAGATGAATTGTGCTCATTTCCTTTTCTGGCTCACTGTTTATATTTTATTATACAGTTAACTTGCCACTTCAACTTCTTTCACACAACTTGCGTGATGCACAGCAGCACATCCCAGATACTCTGAGATGCAACCATACTGTGTCCAACTTAATTTTCAATTTTGAACCGCATGTAGTCAGAACTTACAATGTTGTACAAAGTTCACGTTGTATTCATTTCTCAAGAGTTACACGGTCATGATCTCACCAAAACGATGTGTTGGGAATGGGATCCATCTATGGACGTCATAAAACTGATGCATCCAGGCCAGTACTACAGTCAAGTATGATTTTAACACTATGGGCAGCATTTGTGAGGAAGAGCTCATAAGTGATTGCAATTAACTGCAAAACCTCTCTTCAGAAATAGACGGGCCATTAAAATACTAACCACAGATGGCAATGACATACAGAGCTTGGCTTCCGATTTCACTTTAAGATGCAAGATGCTCTCATGTTGTTGCTAGTATTTTGTCAGCATTTCTTATAAAAAATCTTTTGAAAGCTGCAAAAGGTATTTACTGTAGACTTGGGCTATTACTATTTAAGTCTGTTACTTTTTCATTTCTAGATGAGAAGAAAACAGTTCATAACAGATGGTGATAAACATCTAAGCAAACATTCAGGGACAACGGTCATACATTTCCCTGATCATGAAATTACACCATTAACATGCTACAGTGGTATAGCAATGGTGTGCTTTAAAACTGGCAGTACACCAATCAGCCATAGTAGATCTTAAACCCATGTAAAGGAAAGGGTTAATGTACATACCAGACCACTCGGACCTAATCTTCCTTTCCTGTCCACTGGCAATGAATGGATTTTTGTGTTCAGCAAAGGAGCCCGGAAAGGAGAATAAATGACTGAAATAAATACTTCCACATAACAACAGACCAAATAACTAAAGTTCAGACAGTGACTAGTGTCTTGACATTAACAAAACACATGACAAACATTTTGACATTATGCTATACATTCATGGATTGTATAGGTTACATAATAGCCTACAATCATGTTTTGTGTAGCACTACTTCTGAAGAGCAAGCCATGCCATGATTAAAATCCTTTGGGCTGGGAGACACAACTCAAACGATGACTCAAGAGCTCCATCCTCTGGCTGATCCCAAATGCAGTAGACTACTTTCATTTCACAGAATCTTTTTACCATCACATATTAGGCCCATGAGATATTTATTTTCTCTGTTTCAAGTCACAATCAATTTTAACACATATGAACCCAAATAACACTAAGCAATTTTTAAGCTTGCCAAGAAACAGCTGGTGATGCTCCGACGCTGCCTGTGTCATCATCGAAGTCGTGTCTGATAACAGAATGTAAAGACCAACTTGTCTCCATGAGCCATACATCTCGTTTTTCATTTCCCTAATTAAAACCTGTTGAGGAGTGAATTATTTTCCTGGTTCCTTCTAGAATTCTACGCAAACAATCTATAGTTTCAGTGTTCCTTATGGACCCTTTCAACAAGGTAAACAAAAACAATGCTTGAACGTTCTATTTGGGCCCCAATCTACTTCCTCTGCATTAAGATAACATATGGAATGTTAAAACGGAAGCCTTGTGGGGCCAACTATGATGCTGATAATGGAACTCTCTTGAAAGGGTCCATAAAGTCTATGGGGAAAATCTCTGAGGATAATTGTGACATCATAACGTGGAACTCTCGGTTCGCGAACATTCTAATCACATATTTGTGACCGTACTCCTCAACAGGTTAATTACTGCTGAAAAGACCAGCCACAAAATCTACTAAGGACAAATGCAAATTTGATATCCACCTTGTGAAGGACGTCTGTTGATCTGTTTGGAGTCATATCAGCCAAATGGTTTGGACGACTGACCACAACTCAATGGAGACAATCCAGAGGAACCTTGTTGCATGCATATGAATGCATGTCCTTAATGTTGCATGAGACAATATCATTCAGTGATTGGTTCCCATTTACTAGGTAAATTGCTGTGATAAAATCTTCAAAAATGGTTATTGAAATGAGAGAAAACTTTATATGTAGAAAAGGAACAAGGCCACAGTTATTCAATCTTTCAATATGAAAGATTTCACACAATCTTCCGCTCTTCAGCTATGTATGCAATTAGGCCTCTCTTTCCTCAACCTCTTTGAGTCATTCAGTCACATTTCTGGCTGACTCACTGCAAAATGACAGGCTGAGAACATGTATCAGCTATTCACAATGAATAGATCTGAAATACCTACAACTAACTGCAGAGCTGATCATGCAAACCACATTATAAATTTAATTGTTGAATTTTACTATATGTGAATCTTTCCAGATCATTTTATATTTTACATGTCAAAGAGAGACATACAGTATCTCCTCGAACCAGGAGCAGGTGACCATGGAATCATTTGTCAAAAATCAAATGATATGATGATAAATGTTTGATTCCTATTCAAATATTCTATGGGCTACAAATGGCATGATCCACATTTATCTCTTTTTGAACAATTTTGCCAGAAAAAACAGTTCAGCAGATTCTTTTCTGCTCGCCTTTGGCTTAACTGTCTTTACTTCTTTAAATATTTCTGCAAGTCCCTGTTGGAGTTTCCAGGTGAGACCTCCATCCCAGCACTTGCAGACAAGGCAGCCTCCCGGCGTAAGCACCTTGTCAGAAAGGTCCAGCAAAGAAAGGCACATGGTGATCAGTCTCTCATGGTCCATCTCACGGAAACCTGAGGCGTTGGGTGCCATGTCACTTAGGATGACATCAGCAAGACCACCTGGCAGGAGCCTCTGAAGCTCCACATGGGTGGCAGGGCTGGTGATGTCCTGATTGGTCAGGAAGTGTGCACCGTCGACAGGGGCAATATGCAGGAGGTCGACTCCGATGACAAACCCGCAGGGCTGTTCAGGATCTGCGACAGACAAAGACACCTGATAAGAATGGAAATTGTATTATAGGAGGATAACTCACAACTATATGGTCATCATCAAAATTAAACTAGCCTACAATGAATATAGGCGACATAGCCTGCAAAAGGATGCTTCTGAGGAGGAATACACAAATAAAACAGTGACCAAATATACTTTTTGATGGTAGGCTAAATAAAACAGTGTTGGTATTCCATGAATGAACATCTGAGTGGATCCTTACTTTCCCCGGTTGCATTTACTCTTTGCACAGCAACTTGACTCCATGCACCAGGAGCTGCACCGCAATCTACCACACTAAGGCCTGGTCTCAGAATCTTGTGCTGGTCATCTATCTCCAACAACTTGAAAGCGCTCCTGCAGCGATAGTTTTGAACGTGAGCAGCTTTCACAAAAGGATCCTTAAGTTGCCTGACAATCCAGCGTTGGTCAGCCGGACTCTTTCCCTTTAGATTTTGAGGCGCCTTCTTCAGTGTAGTAGCAGATGTTTGGATACACCTTCTATGGAGAAGCACTGAGTGTTTCCACATAACTAAATGCTCTTGTGGTAATAACCATATAGACAGTAACATAAAGGAAATAACTTGTGCCAGTCTGTCTCGTCAAAATGTGCTTGACTGTTGTTGTCCCAGGAAATGACATTTACAAGGAAACACGCCTTTTGCATCAATGATGCACTCAATTTGCGCAGTCGGTTGATTGCCGATCTGCGGTATCTCGACAACACACCAAAGTTCATTTTAAATCCACAAATAAAAAACACACACATTAAATATCTCCCTTGTATCCTTAAGTATAAGGCCTTCATGTGCGTGACAAATGACTAAGTAATCAATTATAAGAAGTACGATTATCCTAGTCGGTCATATTTAAGTGTAACACCACAGATCTGTACAAGTCGCGATGGTCTTGAAGTGCTTCTATTCATCTGGCATGGGTCGTTCACGTTTTCTATAATATGACCGGGTATCATTTCCATCATACCCTACTGTAGGCTACGTTTAGTCAGAACTAAAAGATTTACGTTTTGAAGAAAGACAATCTAAACACCGTACAACTTTCAGTGAATCCGTGAGTTAAATGACCGCACAGATGAATCCTTTTGTCTTGACAGTCGCATCACATGTTTGGACTCACGCCGGAGGAGTCACCGAACTTCTGAATGTTGTCAGTGCTAAAGTAGGCTAGAATGAGAGAGCCTATGTTAGCATTTCACAACGTTAGCTGCTAGTCTCTACCAAAGGAGCCAGCCTTTAACTCCTCTATGTGAGATTATGTATGATCAATCAGAGCCAACAGTTAGCATTACACAAGATATTGTTGTCAAAGCCCATGTTTAGGTTTCTACAAGTGCACCATTCTGTATTTCCCTTACAAAAACGAACTTAAGGGACGTAAAACTGCATTTGCAGGTTTTCTGAAGTACAATGCCGTGCAATAATATTTCCATGTCCATAATATTGCATTTCCTGCATATTAACTGCAACTAATTCCTCCAAAACTCCAGTTCTGATACTCTGAAATGTCAGTTTTGACACTTGAAGTAGTGTAGTTGTTTTGTTAGGGTTTGACCAGCTGTTCTTGTTCTCCAGGGATGTCATGTTCACCTCAAAGCTTTTGACCCTTGTCTTGGTGGTGCAGCCAGGAAGGGTGTTACTGGGCATGAAGAAGAGGGGGTTTGGAGCAGGTAAATGGAATGGATTTGGAGGAAAAGTGCAACTAGGTGAAACCATTGAGCAGGCAGCCCATCGGTGAGAATCAATGCTCCTTTTCTACTTTAAACTGTTACTCCAGAACATTTTGACCAGCTCTCCTCTTAGCTGACGATGGCTGTCTTCAGATGAAACTGTCATTTATTTATGTCTTGACAGAGAACTGTTGGAGGAAAGTGGTCTCACTGTGGACACACTGGACAAGATTGGAAACATCAAATTTGAATTCATTGGAGAGACAGAATTATTAGATGTCCACGTATTTAGAGCAGACTCATTCCACGGAGAACCAACAGAATCAGATGGTATTTACCAGTTTTTTTGGGGGGGCGGTTCATCAGTGTAACATACATTTGGACCAAGGATGTGGATTCCTTTTTTAAAAATTCCAATTCTCCATTTTGCCCCCACAGAAATGAGGCCTCAGTGGTTTGACTGTGACAAAATCCCCTTCAGTGAAATGTGGGCAGATGACATTCTATGGTTTCCCATGATGCTTCAGAAGAAAAAATTCCTTGGTTATTTCAAATTTCAGGGCCATGATTTGATTGTGGAACACAAGCTTGAAGAGGTAAATGAGGTTTCATGAAATCACGTTGTACAGTACTCCATCCTTTCTATTTTGGGCCAAATGAATTAAGTGTAGAGTAGAAATAAGTTGTCTGCTCTCTTTTGTTTATCAGTGAACTTTGACAGTTTCTGTTGCCACTGTTTTGTGCTGTGTAAAATCTTACATATTTCTGAATCAAGATATAGAATGTACAGAACATTATTCTTTTATGAGCCCTTTTGAGATGAGCACAAAGGCTCCAGAGTGTTTAACTTCAGGACTCAGCTGTGTTTTGGTCAGTTTAAGGCAATACTTACCAATGTGCCTACAAGGCTGTGCTATTATTTATGAGTAAAACTGTTACTGTGGCTCCAAAATAATGTTTAGAGCGCTGAAGACGAAATGGCACAGGACCAATGATTTAAATGATAAAATGATATACTATTAGAAATAGACTTTTCCCTATGCTCATCAGACACTACCTAATCTGATTCATTTGAAATAATGCTCCATGTTTCATTTAAGCTTTCACAGTTGTTTGAGTAGCTGGTTTCATGTTAAAATAGATGTCTGTAGATGGGTAATAATGTTTTTAATCTTTGAATAAAGTCGACTAATTTCACGTGGTACATTTTATTTAGGGATTAGGTTTTGTTCTGGAGAAAAATGAATCTGCGTAGCAGGTTAATACATATCTGGCAGCTCACAATGGTACAGAATGAAGCAAACAGCAGTACTTTTTAAACATGATTTTCTACTGTAATGGAGTGTCTCAAAGTGTAAGCATTGAATCTTTTAGAGGAATGCAGTTTGCGGTAACACATTTGGCAACAGGAGAACACAAAAACACATCATGGATAATAGTTCCAGTTGACCAGAAACAAAAAAGTGTGAGATGAACATAATGTCATAAAGAAAATGGCATACCGCTAAATCAATACTTCAGCCTAAAACTACAGCAAAACAAATCAGTGTTAGATTTTAACCTTTCCTAGACAAATAGGTTAATGAGGCATGCTTATGAGGCAAGCAGTGAGAATAAAGATCAACAATTAGCATACCTTAAACACCATTATGTCATTGTGTTTGAGAACATATCAAGTGTCTCATATTCTAACTCCCGCTCTAACTGACCCACTTGTCAATGATGCCAGTGAAAAAAACAGGCGTTGCAGACAGTTGCACATTAAAAGTGTTTTAACCTGAGACTGAGCATCTATTGACCCTGAAAACCTCTAGTCTGTTCTGGCCTGAAACAGTTCTTTGGCACTGTGTTTTGGAAACTAACTCTCGCTATATACAGTATGCTGTGAACATGAACATATTGGGAAATGAAGTGAATGCATGGAATTTCTAGGCTCAGGCATAGCGACTACAGAGGGGATTCACAGTATCGAAGTGTCCTACAATGTGCAATGCGAAAGTAGGAAAAATCCCTTAATAGAAATCACTAACTAAGAGATGAACAACTTTTTGACTATTGCCAGCTGTTCTTAGAAGTCTATTAAACTTCAAGTCAACTTCATTCAACAGGGAACTTCAGGAATAATATTTAAAATAGAAATTAGTTTTTGTGCAGAAACTAATGGAATGCTTGAATTTCTTAGACATATTTCAGTTTTGTTTCTGTGCAAAAAAGTAAGGAGTGGAAGCCATCACAACACTGCCCCCCTCAGGTTCAGGGGTAAAACAAACAACAACAAAAAAACAACAAATTCAAAAATATTGCACCATCAATTATTAGTGTGTTTTAGGAGTACATCATAGTCAATACAATTGTAGTACACAGTGTTTCAGTCCTTCCACTAAATGCACATGGAACACAATCCAAAACAATGCTGAATACACAACAAATGTATTAGCAACATATATTGAAAATACATCAAACTAAATCAAACTGTGTCCTGGGCATGTTAAAACATCAGACATTTTCAGGGGACACGAACATTCTGTTACCAGAAAAACATCCTGGTGAAAATCCCTTCTGTATCAGTATTATTTGTGCAATATTAAATTAAGGCATCATTTAAGGACTTTCGCACTGAAGACATTTTAGTTATGAAACTGTGTTACCATCATGTCAATAAAAACATGATTTCACAGAGTGTGAGTGCTGTCTTTTTCTTCAAAAATGTGTCCTTCATTTCCCAAACACCTTCGTCTCCCTCTCCTTGTG
Source organism: Alosa alosa (assembly GCF_017589495.1). NCBI lineage: Eukaryota > Metazoa > Chordata > Actinopteri > Clupeiformes > Clupeidae > Alosa > Alosa alosa. The sequence goes on from NC_063194.1 coordinate 25,804,402, forward strand.
ACTCAACGACAGAGGCCCAGGAAGGCACTTCCACTGATCATACACTTGGTTATCAATTAAGGTTAGCCAAGGCACAGGGTGTGAAGGAATGTAGTGTTGCTCTGGGCTAGCACCTGCTGGGGAGTGCCCAAAGTGTTGTCATGTGAACACACCAGCACAAGATGCTGGGCACCACCTCTCTTCGTGTCTCCTCCTATGCTGTTTACTTGGGTGAGAGAGGTGGAGACTGGAGACCATTACTGCCCCCAAACAGGCAGCTCAGCTTTGGATGGAGATCACTCCAAACCTCACCCATCTAGTTGAGAAAAGGGGGGGGGGGGAGGCAGGTGTGTTTATCTTCATACAAAGCCTGTTTAGTCTACAAACCACAGGTGCTTCATTCCATTCTTGTCTTCTAATCTAAAAGTAATAAAACTACTTGCCCAAATACAGTATATCACTGAAACCATGGCCTCAAAACTCAGAAATACTTGTGGCAAGGTTTTAACCGGAGCACTGGCTTAAAGTGATAAGTTCTGAACATACATTATAAAAGGTATAATAATAAACAGTAAAAATTGGCAGGTCTTCAGCAGACTATTTTATCCAGAGATGTGGATTGGCAGACATCTGGTCAATATTTGTATTCATGGGGTATTGAGCTAAAGCTTTTGGCAGCGCTGCAGCTACCCCTATGCCATATCGGATACCTTTACCTGTTACCTTTAGAAGAATGTCTCACCTCTCTGTGTCCTTGCACCTGGGAGTTCACAAAGGCACCCAGGATGTGAGAGGTGATGGTCAAGTATGTGAAGACCAGCTGGGTCTCTTGATGGAGGCAGAACAGGGAGAAGTAGTTCCTAAGCTCCATGGTCTGGATGGCATTCTCTTGCTGTAACACAGAAACATAAAAACACATGTTGCAATGGCCCATGTTCTTTCTACAGCCAGGAGGTGATCATGCACTCAAAGTGAAGTTGATGGTGTTTCAATGTAGTGTAAGAATAGCATGAGATTGCACAGCCTAGTTAGACTTGTATTAATGTTTAGATGTGTATTAATAGATAGTGTATGGATATAGTGCATGGCTTAATACAGACACACAGTACAGTTTGCTGGAAAAGTACTGAAGTTCAAGTAGAATTCCAGCACTTTACTTCAAACAGTCTGTGGCAATCCAGTCAGCCTTTTGTAGCTATTGCATCAGATGCGTGTGGGACTGATGCCTGTGTGTGATCAAAGTGCTGTGAGTGCTAGAAACCCATCTGTTGTCTTAATGTCTGCACATTCATTTCAGTGTGCATATTAAGCAAAATGCATGGGAATATATGTCTGGAGTTCATTTTATGTACACAGGTATTTACATGTTTACGTGTGTGTGTGTGTGTGTGTGTGTGTGTGTTGGGCCCCAGCCGTGTGGCGCAACTGGCTTCGATTCCTGCCCCGTGGTCCTTTCCAGATCCCTCCCCGACTCTCTCCCACTCGCTTCCTGTCAATCTCAACTGTCCTATCGCAGGCATAAAAAGCCCCAAAAATATATTAAAAAAAAGAAATCTGTTAAGACTGTGCTCACCTGTATGATGCGTGACTCCAGCTGTTCCACTGACACCTGTTCCTTTGGCTGCACAGTGGCACTCATCATCTGCCTCTTCATCACACTGTACTTCTGCAGAGCACGCTGGTGCTCGTGCAGCACGCCCTTCTCATGCCGCTCACACAGGTCCTGTTGGCCACACAACCCACCACACAGGACCACAGTTACAAAAGGGCAAACAGCCCTTTAGCACAGGAAGGAACAGCTATTTTTTAAAGTGATGACATTTTAAAGCAACACAATGTAGGTCTTTTGCCTTAAAAGATCAGCTTCAGCCTCATATACAATAAGAAACATGGCTTGCCTGGAGTGCCTGATACAGCACTATGAACCATTGTTTTTGTGGGTAGGAGCATATTCCCCTTTCCGTTGGTTTTAGATGAGTTTGGTAATCCCTTAATATTAAGAGGTAAATGGGAACCCAATATGTTGAAAATTGACACAAGGCGGAATTCTTCAGTGTTCCTTGTATCTCTGATGATCACAAGCTACAGTAAGTCTATTTTATGAGTAATCATAATTTTATACTACTGGTAAAAGTGTGAATTACATACACAGATTATGAAGGTAATACACTGGGGTGCTACTGCATGTGTCAAGAACATGGTCTTCTGAATAGTGATAATTAACAGTTTAAGAAGATGGAGAATTATTCAGTGAAATCAGCTGGGCTCAGAGTAGAGATGGACCAAAACACAGCAGGAGTTCAGCAACAACTAAAAGGACTACAAAATCACCACTTTACAGAGTTTTATGACAACTCGGATTTTTGTCATGCAGACTCACTCTGTAGGACTGAAGCAAATCCAGAAAGAGATTCAGTTTTTCCACCACATCATCCTCCTCTCTTCTTCCCTTTATTCGAAAGAAAATGATTAAAAAAAAATAATAGTCATTTTGGGCAGGCAGAGTCCCTCTGAATCTGTCCACTGGGGATTGCTTTTGAGCTGCTTCTGGTCAGCTCTCTTTACCTGCTGAATAGCTTTGTCAGCAAGCAGCCCAAACTCCACCGACAGGCCTTTGATAGACTGTCTCAGGGACCCCCAGGTGCTTTGTGACGAAGCCAGAGGAGGGATGGGAGAGGTATCTGTCCCCAAGGTACTGAAACAGACAACAATTGACACGTTGGAATCTGTAACTAATTGGACACATGTGGTGGAAAGTACTTTTGGAGAGAAAGAAGAAAAAGACAGAAATGACTGAAACACTATTATGCCCAAGCCATTTTCATGTTCAGCTGAGATAGGCACATTCACTTGCTATTCTGAAGCTCCTTGTGCTGACCAAAAGCAAAAACTAAGAGAAAAAAGATCTATTCTGGACTTTGTGGAATGGTTCCAAGGAATGTCAATTTGATATTCAAAGTCCTCCAAAAACAGAGCATAAAAGTAGGTTACCTCTTTTGGCTGTAGCCAAGCAGTATGAATACTGTATAAATACATTTGACCAGTTTGCACACTTTAACCTCACAAAATCCAAGCTGTTTGCATGTCTAGGTACCTGAGCTCCTTCCCGAACATGAGCAGATCCGTGGCATTCTCCTTGGAGCGCTCTGCCATCCTCTCGGCCCGATCCCGCAGCTTGTGGAAGCTGTTATGGATATTTTTGATCAGTTCTCTGCTGGATGAAAACTGGGCCTGGATGTCAGCTGGAAGATAGTCCTGCAAGGTAGTACATACACAGGGCTCACTGGGAATACTGCACAAGCTGTTTAGTAATACAGCATGGGCATGATGTCATTCGAAATGTAAACTGAATGACTCAAACCTTTGCTTGAGTTGCATGTCTGCATGTTAAAAACTCATCCCCCATTTTTTTGTATGCATCACGCAGTTTGGTTTGGACATCCTACAAGGGCAAAACAAATGTCAGACACACTAGCTGCTCTTTGCTTTGTATCAACTCATTTGGACATCATGGTAACAATGTAGAGCCAGTATTCACACATTATGCTGCCCTATGATACTTCCTTCAGAATACTTAGCCTAGTTGTCCTTAAAAAGTATAAAGGCTGCAGTTCAAATCCAATACACTTTTATGTCAAATTCAGAAAACTGCTCTGTATGGATCTCTCCATTCAGTGTGTGTGTGTGCTAAAAAACATGAACACAGTCCTGGCTCTGTAAACGCAAAACAAACATAGTGGCTCGGACCAAGCTGTAAACAATGCAGCAAATGAACACACTGTGTCAAGAAATGCGGAAGGAAGTGGTGTGACTTGATTAGCAGTGGAGCACAAAAATCATAACCTTTAGCCAAATTACACTCTTCCTTTAAAACCTGAGAGTAATCATTCAAACTGCCTTGGCCTTGTAAAGCCCAATGAAATGTTTGAACTTTGTGTTAAGATGTTCTCTATCTTCTAAGCTTCTCCATCTCAGATGTGTGGGGAGAGAGGAACAGGGGGAACGCACCGAACCATTGAAGGTCAGGAAGGTCTTGAGCAGCTCATCCTCTGAGAAGAATGGATGCCGTGCCACCAGGTTGATGAACCTCAACAGGGCACGCCGTCTGCCCTCAATGAACTCCCGCTCCGATGTGGAGGTCAACACTGCCGGAAAGGGTCAGTGGTGGAGGAGAAAGAGTTTTAACTTGACTCAAATACGTGGACGGCATAAGGAGTACTAGGTTTTAGTTTAATACCATATCAGCACCTATGGCTGACAAACACAACGTCCAAAATTAAACAAGACAAAATCTTGCATATAAGAGTTCTTTCTCTGCAGCACATGGGGGTACAAGCACAGCTAGAGAATCTTGTGTTCCTTTCTCCATAAAAAGCTGTGGACAAGAAGCCGCAACCAGAGTGGGAGATTTTATGTCAAAATGCAAGGACTAAAACATTGTAATCTGTGGGTGTGTGATTATATGCCTTTGCTTGCTGTTGTTTTTTTGACATCTGTGAACTCATACCTCCTTTCAGCATTCTCTTGGGTGGCAGTGCAGGCACCATTCTGTAGGCAAACCTCTGCAGCATAATCTCATGGAAGACGTCAAAGTCGCTGTATCGACGGTAGACCGATATTTTGAAGCGCTGAAAGGGTAACAAATCGGCTGTCACATCCCATGAAGCACACTCTGTCAACATTGCACTTGGCTGCGTTTTTTTTTCGGCTGCGGAGACAGCTACACACAGAGTCAGCTAGCACACATTCAGCCGTAGCCGCTTTGATTGTGAATGCTCAGTGCACAGAAACAACTAGATGCCTGTCTGTGCGCTGAGGCAGCGTGCCTCTGCTCCACAAACTGGGAACACATGGTGCAGTAGCTCCCCTCCGTGCCAGTCTGGGACATTTTAAAAACACTAAACAGATACAAGGAAAAAAAGGAAGCACTGTAGAGGGCAGAAATTCCCTAAAGCTCTGGGGACTTTCTGCCACCAACACAGACAATAGGAGTGAAAAATACGCAGAATAGCTGAGGGGTTTTCCAAGAACTTGAATTAGTAAGAGTAAGCGGCACACCTCCTAAAGTAAGAGCCCTGTGGCTTTGTTTGGCAAGGGGAAGGAAGCCTTGTATCCATTCTGTTGGGTCATGGCCACTCACACTTACCCAGGCACTTCACTAAAACACGCTCTTGGAATAACCCCCTGGTTTCACCACACAAAAAAACTACCATCTACAATAGAAAAGCGTCATTTTTTACTTCAGCAACCCCTATTCAAGCAACTTTGTCAAGTATTATTTTTGACATTTGATCTGTGGTTGTTTATGCAGTACTTACCTGGCTGGTGATCTGATACTCTACATGTTTGAGGAAAAGGCCCTTCTTCTCTGGGATGATCTCAATTTGTATTGTGTCCTTTCCCAACAGTTTGGCTAACGTCTGCGACACAGTCAGAGGGTCCTCCTGAGCAGGCTTCATCTTGAGGCTCATCAGGTCCTTTGGATCACCCAGCAGGGGCTTGGGAAACTCTGTTAGCAAAATATGACAATGATTTTTATTACTCAATTAATACATTAAATGAAACCCTACTAAGTAATTGGTTAAAAAAAGAAAACATTAAAATTCACATAAAATCCTATGTGAAAAAAAGTCATTTGTGATCAGATGTGATCACTGAAAACTGAACCAGGCATTGCTTACATTATGCTGGATCAATAAAGCAAAGCAACAAAATCTGAAGTAAAGGCAAGGCCAGAAGCTGACCAATAATGGTTTCTGTTACAACATAAAGTTAGTCAGCAGCGGTGAAATTAAGTCTGACTTCAACGGCCATCACTTTGTCACTTCCCTTTTTCTGATTCCTTTTTTTTTGTCTTGAATTTTTTGGTCAACTACACAAAATGGCCTTTTTTTATAAAGAAAAAAAACACATGTGCAATGACAAACTAGATAATTAGAAAAAATGCACATGCCTTGTTCCAATACAAACACACTCAAATGGGTCAAATTAAGGTTAAGGCTGACATAATTAACATAAGGCTAACATAATTACAATGCAATATGGGCTGTGTTAGATATGATGAACAACAATAAAACATTCTTAAAAATAAGATTATTAACAAAGAAATTGTCGCTATCCATGTTAAATTTGTAAAGAGAACGTCGAGCTAAAATGAAACATGAAATATGATAGAAGAAAATATGTTCACAGAGAGAGAGAGAGAGAGAGAGAAAGAGAGGGAGGGAGGGAGAGAGAGAGAGAGCATGACACAACTATTTCCAAGCACACACCACAACCATGTTGCCTGCACCTGTAACAATAAAAGCCTAAAGTAGGGTTTGGATTCTCTTCAGGCATTATGGGAGTGAAATAGAGACGAGAGAATCTTTTGACAGCCAACTCAATTTCTAAACACCACAGAATGACCAGGTAAAATATTATTGTTTCAGAAGAAGTATCTTTTATATGTAACAGAATATTAGTCTTAATCCCTGCCAAAAGCATTTTGAAATTGATTTTGCTGAGAAGCATTACACAAGAGCACACAAAATTTAAAAAAGCTGATCTGGCACTTTCTAAGTGACGTACCAAAGGGGTAGAAAGTAGGCGAAAAGCCAGCACAAAAGACACTCCCCATAGAGAACAAATAAGCACAATCCTCAACTAACCTTCTGGTTAATGTATATGAATCACCATATAGGCTACAAGTGAAACCTCATGACTTGAGATTTTACAACCGGGGGTCATTCACCCATCGACTTTACTGTTGACAAAGCTACTTGTTCAACTCGGCTTTTACTACTTGAGGAGTGAAGAGTCATATGACAATAGTAAGAATTATATGACAATAGTAAGAATTCTGCCTCACCTTGAATGCAATTCTCCAACAGCTTAGGACTCGGCTGTTTGCCTTGCTGAGCAAGGGCAATCAGTGCCAGGCCTTTATAGAGTGATAACTTACTGAGAAAGCCATCACTGTTCTCCACGTGATCCGCAATCTGGGAAGGAAAACATAAACATAAACATAAACAACCATTAGCCATGATCTCAAGCACAATAAACTTTCTGTTCACAGAGTTCCATTCTACACTTCTTGAATGAGTACACAAGTTCTTGATCCAGAACTTGATCCAGCATAAACTTGATTCAAACCGACGGCCAAATGTTTAGATTGATTTATCACCCTTTCCTCTTCCTCTGAATATCGTGGAGTGATATCATAATCTAATTACATCAAATTAGGGGACTTCCTCCATGTGATTTCACAGAGTGCTATTTTAGAAAGCTTGGTGACAGACTCACAATATAAATCACAGCCTGAAATGCGTGTTGTGTGAGAGGCACCAAACTGATAATACTCAGAAACACAGACCTTTCTAGAACATGTCACAACCTTCTGATCCCTCTTCAAAATGCAAAACAATTCAGCTTTTATTATACGGATGGCAATCATAAGGAAGCACACTTACTTTCATAATAGCTTGTTAAAAAAGGGGATCTTAGGGGAAAACACAGAACTGTTTAGCGCCAAGCACACACGTGACTTGTACTACTGCTGTTCATCATCGCCAGAGTGGATAAACACATTCTATTTAATGCAAAGTTACCTCCTACCAATAGGTCTACTCATTCTCACTTCCCTTCAACAAATTGGGACATTCACATCCACTGTGGATGTCCCTGATTAGTGCTTCCCTTTGGAATTCTCTACCTTAGGGAAAAAGGGATATCCTGTGACTAGTCCAGTACCAGTAGGTCTAATGACATTCCAGTGCAGAACAGCCTTTAAAACTCAATTACACAACTGCTGAGTAAGCATCTGACTCTGGGAAGGCTGCAGCCCTGATCTAGAATGTATCCCTGATCCAGATCCCAGATCAGCAGATATGTGGGTAGCCCAATTACAACAGATTTACCCGGGGATCCACAACATTAACTGGATTGATCTATCCATCTGTTAATAATGCATGCATGCGCGGAACAGCTGGGCTCACCTGTGTTTGCACAGCTCTAGGGAGGTCTGTTCTGCTAAGGAGTCGCTGAAAAACCAGCACCTGCACTCGCTCGTCTGCTTGGCCGCTGAGGGCTTGATGCACCTCCCTGTAGTATGCAGGCACTGACCCTGTGGTCGGAAGAACAACACATGACATGGGGCTACAGCATGGACTCACCGAATTTGCCTGTTGCAGCTACATGGTGTCCGTCCTGTTTAGATTAGCTTGAGTGTGGCGTAATTCTCCCAGTTTTAAAGTCAGAGGTAGGCCTATCGCACAGTGTATTACTAAGTCCATGTGCTCTCTGCATGTCCTTTCATATCAAGATTGTTCCTTGTGTTTTGTATGAATGAGACTTTAACTAGTTTTCACAGAGTGACAGCCCTAAATGTTCAAATGCAATTTGATATCTTCATTAAGACCTAGAGTAAAAAATTATGGAGAATCTCGTTATCCTCAAAATTCTGCAAAGACTGCAAGCATGTGCAAAACAGACCTCAACAACAACTTAAGTATGATCCTGTGCTAAAACAGGAAACACTGCATTTTCTTCAGTGTCAGCACAGCATATTCTCATCAGATCTGGACAAGAGCAGCACTGACCAAGGCATTTTCCTATACTTTTATTCACCTTTTATTTCCCTGATTACACAAATGTGAAATCCACTAGGTCTTCTATTTTCACTATTTTCTGGATCGAACATCATCCTGCAATGGCCTGCATGTTGTCGTTTTTGAACATTTGTAACGAGGTGTCCTTAGTTTTCATTGGGCCATGTGCGACATTTAACCCCAAAGAAACATTTTTTTTAAGACTGCGTGTGTTCTGACATCCCCTGCCATGAAAACCGAAATAAAAAATAGGCTAGGCAAATAGGCCTAGAATTTTCTTGAGACGTTCTGGGCACATTCTAGCTGAACTACAAATTCTACACTTCTTGGTGAAAGTCCTCTGTGTTCTCTGGCGTTGCTTACTTAATTGGTATGCACTCCCATTCCGTGAGTTTCTTTCGGTTCTACATAAAGACACCATTCTGGCAATAGTTAAATTACAAAGATATATATCACAACTAAGCACAATTGCCTACATTAGGCTATCCCATTTATTTGACAGTCGCTTAACCCTGCGACACTGGACATCTTCGCGCGGGACTGGACTGCCGTGTCTAAACAGGTGAAACTTGTAAAGCAGCTTAATCTTAATATAAAATGTAAGCCATTATAGCTTCATATCGGTGACACTTCAGCGATATAGACATTACTACGGATGCCCCAATACCAAACTACTTCTGTTTTTCATTGACAGTTGTGTTCGTATAGTGACACTGCGCTACCTGCTACAGCCTACAACAAACAATATTGAAGGACTGTTTGTTCGTTGGTCGCCAACAGTTTACTTAGCCTACCAAATATTGTGCTAAAACAAAGTTATCAAAACAGGGGAATGAAGATCCAAATATCATATGATCATTACCTTCATTTAACTCGCCTTCCATAGTTCAGATTGTCATGTGAGTGCGACAGCACCTCCATGTGATTTCCTGGAGAAAATAAAAGGAATTTCCCATTCCTTAAAGTTGTAGCACACTCAGAAGTCAGAAGCCGGGAACAGTTTGTCTCTTGCTTTGAGAACAGTGGGTGGAGTTTATCCTTAGCACTTTTCTTGATTTTAACCTTGCTAATTTTGATAGCCTATATTGATCATTTGATTTGAATATTTAATATTGCGAATGCATTTTTATAACGTAGACTATCGGCCACATTCAATGCATGCTTATTATTATTATTATTATTATTATTTTGTATTATTATTAATATATTCTTTTGCAGAATAGAGTTGAGCTGCCTATACACACTCAAAACCATCAACCTTTGAACTTTTACCAACACGTCTCAAAATGAAAAGATAAACATTTTGGTTTATAGCCTATTAGGCATAGTTTTCTATTTAAATTAGAGTTAATTGTGAAGGCTTCCCTTACATAAATTTCAGGTTTCTGGTGACCAATTGCAATATATAATGCAAATGAATAGCAAACTTTGAAATATAGTCTGAAATGAGATGTTATTATCATTGAGACAACAGGGGTATACAAAAAAATTTGATTGTAGCTTACAGCAGCCGACTATTTAGGTTAAGTTTATAACGTTGTGGACGGCCACAAAGCGTCTTCTGCCCCACGGCTGCGCGCGCATCTAGTTTTGTTGGTAAATGGGAAACCTGTGTATATAACTGGAGAGTGTGATTAAGTCCCGCCCAAACTGGAAATGACGAATAGTGGACCAACGTCGATTTTTATTGGACATTCTGTAAAAAGAGAGTCTTCCTCCAGTTCAGAGGGTGGCGATAATGCACATACCTCGCTTGCTCGGGAAAAAGTTGCTCGGGAATGCACGTGGAGTCCGACTGAAGTCGCCCGTTTGGCTCTAGCCGCCGGATAGGTACCCGCCCACCAGCATGAATACGTGCATGAGAGTTCGTGCCCAACACAGACTTTCGTGCACAGAGCTGGTTCAAAATGCTCCATGTGGCGCCATACTTGAAAATGGCGTATGCTAACATGATAAAGCTAATCTGCACGCTCTTGACCCCCTGGATACAAGACATGTCTCTGACCGATAAAATGATGGGTAGAAGTGGGTGTGGTCTTTGACCAAGGGGTGGAGCAACCCTTTCAGGAAGCAATCTGGATCAGAGCGGCAACAATATGTAGGAAAAATATAAAGTTTTAACATGTTTAAAGCAACACCAAAGAACTTTCCCTCTGTCACACGCACACTATTTGTTTATCCAGCACCGGCTTTGCAAATAACAATGTCCACAGACAAGGTAGAATATGTTGCATGATTTATGAAAGTACGATGTATTGCATCAAACGCAAGTCAAATTTGTAGTTTCTTATGTTCCATCGAACTACAGATCCGCTATCCAATCTGGCAAACTTACATAGTGCGGTTATAGCCGATAGAGGGATGCGAAGCGAATGCAGAAGTGCCGTTCACCCTGTTACAAGTTGATGAACCACTGAAACGATTTTGGAAACATTATTTTAAGGTACAAAAAACTCTTTGGTGTTGCTTTAAACTGAAATAAATGTATAAACAAAAATATATGTGCATAAATATGTAAAGTTGTTCAAATGCATATTTAGTTTTCATTTATTGTGTGTGTTTCTGGTGGTTATTGTAAGCTATTTGACACATTGCAATTGAATACTTTATTGTCATTTAAAGGAGATGGCCCTGACACTGAGTCTGATGACATGTGGAGGATGTTTCATACTTACCCTGTTGTTTGTTTAAATATACACGGGAGAGATGTTATTTTCAAACAAATCAACCTTTGTGGCCAAAAAACACCAACAGAGCAGCTTTCAAGAGCATTAACTTACCACTTTTACTGGGGTTATCAAGCAACACTTTCCTTCATAGGTGTTTCACTGACTAAGGCCTACAACACCTCCAGAAGGCTCAAAAGTGATATGGGGGGGCGGCGGGGGGGGTTATGATTGATATGTCAACAGGGATTCATGCCATAGACGGTTAGGTTTGTCACCAGAAGTTCACTGGAAGTTTGCCATTATTGGCTAAGTGTGCAGGCAAATCATTGGCGAACACATTTGTCACTAGTGGCAAACTTTGCATTGTTGCCAGAACTTTTGAATTCTGGAAGTTTGCCTTTAGCGGCCAACATTGGCAAACTTCTGGCAATATCTAGTGAACTCTTTTGCTTCCCACAAATCACCCACAAGTTTGCTGCAAATCTGCTGCAAACATTTTATTTTTGTAAGGGTTCTGGCTACTGTGTTATTTGCTAGACTTGTACTTACTAGTATAATAAAAAAAGAACAAGACGGGAGACGTGCACTGTAAGTTCACACCACGTTTATAACTTCTTCACTTCTTTATCCACTCACATTACACTTTATCCAATCACATTACACAGTATCAGTATGAACTAGGTAAGTGCCCCCTCTGATGGCGTGATGGAATAGCAGGAACAGCACATAATATGGTTGAATACACAACATATACACACCAAAACACAAATGCAGACCAAACTCACAAAACTTACCAGAATTGCAGCCACTACAGGACTTAACATCAATAAAACAAAAACCAAGGTGATGACCACAAACCACAAAACAGAGGCCATAAAACTGGATGGAGAGGCACTAGAAGAGGTGGACACATGTACATATTTAAGCGTTGTTGGGAAGGATGGAGGGAGTGACAAAGACAAGCAAGAATAGGGAAGGCAAGGTCAGCCTTTCTAGTGCTTAAGCCAATATGGAACGCAAAACATATCTCCACAAATACAAAACTCAGCATCTTCAACTCCAATGTTAAATCAATTTTATTATATGGGGCAGAAACTTGGAGAACCACAAAAGCATAATCAAACAAGCAAGAGGACTATGTCGTCAGCGAAGTCTAGATCTTCTAACTGGGACCACATCGTCCACTGAATACCCAGGTTTTGTTCAGCTGTGGTTGCCTTCATGATCCAGTCAACTGCCAAAAGGGGACAGTAAGCAGCCCTGTCGGACTCCTGTCTCTATTGCAAAGTTGTCTGTGAGATTTCTGTTATGTATGACTCTACAGGATGATTGTAGATACAGCTGCTGGGTGATGGTTATGAACTTCTTTGGGATACCATCATTTGCCATGAGTCTCCATAAAGTCTCTCTGTCTAAACTGTCGAATGCTTTATGGAAGTCGATGAATGTGAGAATGAGGTATGTGTTCCATTCCAGGGTCTGTTCTATGATGATACGGAGGGTGGCACTGTGGTCGGTGCACGATCTGTCTTGACGGAAGCCTGCTTGTTTTTTGTCCAATTCTTTTTAAAGTCTTTCTAGAACAATCCTGCTTAAAATCTTCCCTGGCACAGATGTAAGCATGATGCCCCTCTAGTTTAGTTTATATAGTCTGTATATATTGTGCTGCCAAAATCCTCCCTGTCTTCTTATTAAATTTACTAAGTTGCAATCGGTAGCCTATATGGAGGTAAATCTGTGTCAAAAGTCTTGTGCACTTGTACATAGAATTTGTGCACTTGTACACGAAAGTCAGAAATGTGTCCTGCGTAATTTGTGTAAATAATTTGTGTAATTTTGTAAAGTCACAACTGTGTGTCATGAATGTTGAGTTGTAGAATAATTTTTTCTACCACGTAAATACAACATAGAGGTTACAAGTTCACAAATTCTTATTACACAAAATCCCATGCTACTGTGCACTTGTACATAGAATTTGTGCACTTGTACATAGAATTTGTGCACTTGTACATAGAATTTGTGCACTTGTACATAGAATTTGTGCACTTGTACATAGAATTTGTGCACTTGTACATAGAATTTGTGCACTTGTACATAGAATTTGTGCACTTGTACATAGAATTTGTGCACTTGTACATAGAATTTATCATAGAATTTGTGCACTTGTACACGAAAGTCAGAAATGTGTTTCATTAAATCTGAAGTTGCAGATTTTTTTTCTGCCCTGTAAATAGAGGTTACAAGTTCACAAATTCCTTATTACAGGTACAGAAATCCCATGCTACACCTTACAAATGAAAACTCTCCTACAGTACGCTCCAGGTTTTGCTACTGTCACAGCAGTAAATCAGTATCAAAAGTCCTGCGTACTTGTGCAAATAATTTGTGTACTTGTAAAGTCACAACTGTGTGTCATGAATGTTGAAGTTGTAGAATAATTTTTTCTACCACGTAAATACAACATAGAGGTTACAAGTTCACAAATTCCTTATTACACAAATCCCATGCTACGCCTCTCAAATGAAAAGTTTCCTTTCACCTATATCTGATATGCAATGACAATAAAAGATTATATTATTCTATTCTATACTGCTCAAAAAAAATTAAGGGAACACTTCAATCATACACTGGAGTGCATCGGTATTCTGACACTGTTTGGCTCTGAGCACAAGTATCGGAACTCCCCCTATTACCGCCGGTCTCGTACTTTCCGCCGTCTTGCGTGTATGTGTCACTTAATATCCATTTCTATAAAAACAAAGATGGCGGATTCCTAAAGAAACGCAAGCACCCACACCATATGTATCTAAATTAGCTATGTACCAAAAATGACATTTTACCGTGACTCGAAGAGCTGTAAACAGTGTTGTAAGGCTGTGTACAGCCTTACCGCTTGGAGCTCCAGTGGAATTTTAATTTCATGACGAGAATTCTCGGTCTAACTGTTCATGTGCCATTGAACACCCGCTTTGAATGTTATCACTCGATTAAATGGGCGTTATCACTCGTAATCAGCTCATGGGTTAGAAGGGGCCATCTACACCTTCTAGCAGGTTCAAAAGGCTGTTATCATCTATTCGCATGGTTGACTCCGATACGAACACATTAGGATCCCAGAATCTATCTAGCAACCACTTTGATATTGTCAACCAACATGACTACCCTAGCAACCATCTTAATTACCCTACCAACAAACTAACAACTACCATAATGTCAACCTAGCAACCACCATTGCAACCAACATGATTAACCTTGCAACCAGCACAGCAACTGTTTTGTTTAGCATAACCCCCACTATAACTACCCTATCAACACCATAACAAACTTCTCAGTTACCCTAGCAACAACCTAGCCACCGCTACTATAACAACTGCTACGTTTAGCATAGCAACCACCATATTGACCCTAGCAACCATCTCAATTACCCTCTAGCAACAATCTAGCAACCACTTTGATATTGTCAACCAACATGACTACCCTAGCAACCATCTCAATTACTCTAGCAACCACTTTATTTAGCAGAGCAACCACCATATCTACCCTAGCAACCTTCTCGTTTACCCTATCAACAACCTAGCAATCATCTCAATTACCCTAGCAACCAGCATATCAACCACTTAATTTAGCATAGCAACCACCATATCTACCCTAGCAACGCCCTAGCAACCTTCTCAGTTACCCTATGAACAACCTAGCAACCACCACTACAATGCCAACCTAGCAACCACCATAGCAACCAACATGATTACCCTAGAAACCTGCATAGCAACCACCAAACCATAGCAACACCATAGCAACCTTCCCAGTTACCCTAGTAATAACTTAGCAACCGCTATGTTTAGCAAAATACCTGTAGAAAGCCTCACATGTCTCTTCTAATGTAAAGGTCATTGATAATGAGTAGATTGCTGCCAATTGTCCTCTGTACCGATATAACCACCCGCTGCAGTAGACCATGATGAGAGAATGCGCTCCATAACACAGCTGTAAATGGAAGCAAAGACTGAGGTGTCAAGGCCAGCATGCTTCAGCCCCTTCAGGAAGTGGACAAACAAGGCCTTGTTTACATGCTGGCTGTCTTGTTGTTTGTAGCAGGACACCACTTTAACAGCTCCTTTGTGTAGATGTTCTGTTGGAGTCATATAATGAAATGCCACCCATACATCAGGATATCAGGAGCAAGGATCTGTGAAAACATAAGTAGATGGGAGAAATGTAAGATATGTTTAGAAAAAAAATTGCAGGACCATCCCTAAATAAAATATCAGGATACCTTTACTTTTTCATTTTATCACTACTGTAATTCACAGATAATGTATATTGTTAAGACAAGGGTAAAACTGTTGTGGGTAAATATTCAAATAGGCCTACTACAATAGGCCTAGGCCTACTATAAAATATAACTCCACAACTTCAGGTCTGAACACTGTAGATCAAAGATTCTAGAATCTTTGCTGTAGATGTCTTTGTAAATGACATCATTAAAACGTGTGCGAAAGCTTGCCAGGCATAGCAACAGTAACTAAGGAGGGCGGGACTTAGCGAAGGTTGAATTGATATATTCATAGATTTGACACCAGATGGCGCTGTAAGCAACAACACACTTTACAGATTACCCATTTGTGTTGTTGCATTGGTTATACTGAAGTTGAGACTGACAAGGGGACAGCTTGAGGCCATTGCCTGGTCGAGTTTTCTGCTGTCGGTGTTGCCTTCACTGTTTGGGAGTTTTCTGACTGTGAAAATGGTTCATTGATTAACACCGGACGGAACAAGGGAGGAGAGCAAGGACCAAGTGGCCGGGGCGACCTAGAAAACTAACTGGTGTCTGAACGAACATTACCGATAGGCATGTGGGAAGCTCGGTAACGTTAACGTTAATCAACAGGATTGTAAGTTAAAGAAAACACAGAGGAAAAGCAACGAAGACCCCAGTCAACAACAAATCAGCTGCCTCAGGAGGAAAACTACGACTGTCTAGACTGGGCACTATTTAATAGGTTAATGTTAAGTAGCGGGTTAAATAGCCAGAATGAGGAAGTCGCGGCATTACGGATCTTGATCATTGCGGCTGTCTCACACAACAATAGGCAGCAAGCTAACAGCAAAGGTAGCCAGCTAGCTATCTTTACACTACGTCATCGCCGTGTCTACCAGAGAAAGAATTGGTGGCTATGCTAGCTTAATTGTATTGAGACGGCGATAGGGTTGTTGCAGTATTAGCTTGCCAAGGCAGACTATAGTGTTAGAGGTGTATAGTCCACCGGTAAATTGGGAATAATGAGATTTGCATTAAATCATCAGGTACACAGGGATCAGCTGGCTCCTTAAATCGTGTTTGCCTTGGAGACGGGAGGTGGTACGAGTCAGACCCTTGAGCATCAACTTTATTTCAGGGCCAGCGAAAATAGCTAACAATATGAATTAGCTAGCTAAGGCTAGATTTATTCCACTGGTTTTTAGTTGACATTTGTGGCTTGTTAAGGGACCACGACCAGGCATGTCCCTTTTAACGTTTCTGCTTCAGACATTTGCCTAGGTTTGATAGTCAGATACACTGTATCTTTTACAACAAAACACAGTGTGTTGTGAAACACCAGAAAACGGAGCCGAGTCTTGGCACGCGCCTAATACAGCACAAGAAAGACTTCTTCACCGCTTGCGAATATCGGTTTATCCCCCCCCTCCCCATTCTATATCATTTTAATAACAAACATTATGGCAGCCGTCGTGAACTATTCTCCTCCTTGGTGGGTTAATTTGCTGCACCGAATTCCTCACTTCAATCTACAGTTTGAGCAAACTAGCAGCGATTTTCGTCCCGAGGACTCCTCATACCAACAGGTAAAACGAAAATGACTGTTCTATTTATTTCGATGTTGGCGTTACTTTTCTAGTTTTAACGCGCATGTTTATTTCATTAAAATTTTTGGTTATGTCCTCAGTGATATTCAAACCCCAAATTGTTCAGACAAGCTACAGTATGTTCAATATTATTGTTTACCACATGGGTTTTTCACCTTAATTACATCATTAATCATGAACCCTTCTCATATGAAATGGACAGTCAGCAAGACGATTCTGTACTTTGTGGCATAGTTCCCAGAGGTATACTACAGTTGAATTAATAGGAGACGTTATCCAAATCCACCCAACTTGGCTGGGTATTTATTTTCTCTTTAGGAGATTGTTTGTGTTGGGGGGCATTGGTGAAAAGGGAATCCAAAAACTGGACTTGAGACTTTAAATAGCTGGTTGTGTTGACAGATGTACTGTGCCAATGTGACTTCTCATCTTGGATGCACCATTGAGTTTGGGGTCTTTCTTAATACAACAATATTGTGGATTTAATTAGGCCTTAGTACAGACTACTATCATTTTTGGGCTTAATCCATTATCGGGCTAATGATTGAAAATTATGAAACCTGTCAGACTAGTTGGTGAATGGGTGGCATGGTCTGACACCCAGGTTATCTCTTACATGGTTTATCATGTGAACTTGTCCCAGTAGCTTGTGAGATAGGACCACTATCCCTTGCCTTTAGTGGACGTGGTAACTTGTTTGTGGCTGTAGGGTGTGCTTCTTAGGCTACCCCTCTGTGTGTTTAGGAAGACAGACAAGGCTGTTGGTGCAGTGTCTGCGTGTGAGCAGCCCAGCACAACTTCACTAAAGATCCCAATCAAAGAGATTGATTTGCCTGCTAGCCGTTACTTTTCCACTTGTAAGTGTGGTAAAGATAACAGAGACTTGTGTATCACTTGCGCTTGGCAACCCATGCTGATTGTTTTTGTGGATGCAGTGATCCTATTTACTTAATTTGGGATCGCCTTCCTAAAACTAAACATTACAAAGCTGCAATTTGCCAGTGCTGTTGTCTTTTGTGTCCTTCAAGACAAAATAACATTATAATGTCACTGAAGTTCTTGCCCTGCACTTGCCTTGTAGTGGGTGAGTGAGAAATGCCCAGAGCCAAGCACAGCTGCTGGCCCTGCTTGCGTTTTAATGGCTGAACATGTGATCGAACAGCTCTTCATGGGTTCCAAGCAGAAGTATGTGTGGTCTACATGGGCAGGTGACTTCAATAGAGATGTAATACCCTTTAAAAGGATGTCTCTGTACTAATTATTTGGCTATTTCAGATATTTCAGTCTTGACCTCATAGGACCACAATTGAGGCTTTTTGTCAAGCAAAATATCCATCAAAATAAACGTTACCCATCATATATTTTATTTGCGTTCATTCTACCAGTTTGATGATAGATTTGACTAATTAAGCTTAGAACTAATATGTGGACTTGATTAAAACATTGCTCATAACAATGTAGTGTACAAATATATTGTTTGTAGTTGCTGTATTACTGTAAAGAACTCCAATGAAGCAGAGAGAGGTTGAAGCTCTAGGCTTCCATGGCTTTTTTTGCCAACATGTAATGTTAGGCAATTTGTCTGTGGAAACTTGCTGAAGTAAGGAAGACGTTTCGGGAGAGATATTCAAAGAAAACTGCTTAATTCAACTTCAACATTTATCTTTTTGATTTTATGGCATGAACATCTTACCTTCTGAATCATCTTTTGTCAGCAGATAACACTTCTCGACTTCCCTGAATTGGTCAATGTCAGACTCAGCAGGCTCTTGCATTACAAGGAACGGAGATGCTAGCACCAGCTCTCGTTATGCTCTGTAATGATATCACTACCACAGAGAGATGACACATCAGAACAAAAATAAGAGGGTTTTCCTCACTGGCACTTAGTATCCAATGAGGGAGAAAGGAATTACAGCCAGCCAACATTTTGCTCTTTTGGCTGTGAAGCCTCAGATAACGTAAACACTTTTTAAAGACATACTTTAAGAGTGCATGGTGTCATCAGATGCATCTTTATCCTTAAGCTTAGGTCATCAGAAGATGTCACTTTTCAATGGTGGCACACATAGGTAAGAGTGTTGCATTTGGTTAAGTATGCCATCCTTATAATAGGCCTAGACCCTTTCAGTTGAATGTGGACTGTTTGACCTCTGCGAACTTTTGGTATTTATGCGTTAGCTGATGTGTCCTAGTGTTAAGGGCTAAACTTGAGCCACTTAGCCATAGCGACCCCTGCTCTAGTCTAGATTAACCCCAGATCTACTCTGGTTTAAGGACCTCTCCTGCAGATGTAGTCTAAGTACATTCTTATGGTGGAATATCACATGCTGACACGAAACCCAGTCCTAGGTTGTCCATAGACCTGTCCTCTTGGAATAGTAGGGTCTTCTATCAGCTGCTAATCCGTTTTGCCCTCGTCATTGTTGATTTTAATGAGAACTGATGCAACGAGCAGTAGGCAGTGCAGCCTTTATTTCTAGATCCCTGTCCAATGCTCTAGGCATTGTCAGGCCATGTCAGTGGCCTGCTCTTTGGCTTCAATGGACAGGGTTTGTCTGAGTAAAGTGTTCCAGTGAGTAATTAGATGTTGTAAGGCAAAGATTAGAGCTTGTAAGCTAAGGCCCCTGCTTTTTAATTATGTCCCAGATGACCTAGTACCTTCCCCCTGGTTATCCATATCTCTGCTCCTTTTTCCTTCTCCCTTTTCTCTCAAATACCTTTGCTCTTTCTCCATTTGTTGTGTGATTTTTTTATCTTGTAGTGATTTTGTTCTTGGAATCCATCTTTCTTTCATTCTCTCTCCTATTCGCTGCCTCCCTCCTGGTTTGACCACTGGCGCGTCTCTTCCGGTCACGATCCAGTCTGCTAACAGCAGCCTGTGAGCTGAGAGATGATGAGCAGCGCAGCAACTAGCATGGGCATCATTGGTCTGCACAGCTGATGAGGCCTGTTTTTGTGTGTGTGGTACAGGGTAGGCCTAAGCCTCATGTTCTTTGAAGTGTGGCACTTGCAAAGTGAATAAAAAAAATAAAAAAAATGAGTGTCAGGTCAGCGAGTTAAGGGTTAATCAGCCTCAGCAGCACCATCCGCTCTCTCCTTGATGCGCTTAATCACTGAACTTTGCCCCAATTTTCTTTTCTTTTCTTTTTTTTGCCAAGTACTCGATCGACCCCCCCTGGTCTACTTGTTTGAATAATCATTAAGCTTCTCGATGTGAGCATTATTTTCCCACGATCCCCACACTACCTTACTTATCTCCACACCAGGTCAACTAAGTGGACAAGCGAGATGAGGACATTTTCCCTTTTTTCTGGAGGCTGAGACATGCACCCTCCCCCTTTCCCTGACGACTTCCTCGCCAAGGCCAAAGCTGTGAGAAGTTTAAGGGGACAATACAGCTTTCAGTAGAGTTGTGGACAAAAGCCAAGTGTCAAAGTTTTTGGGGGGGAAGCGGGCAGTCAAGAGTCACTTAAAAAGACAGAGGGGAAGGAGGGGGGGTGGAGTGGAGTAGGATGGGGTGGGGAGGTGGCAATCATCATGATCTGGATAGATGAGACTGGAGCAGTTCTCATTTGGGTATGAACAGACAGGGCAGAAAGTGCACATAGGGACGGGGGCACAGGTTACAGGGCCGTACCTCGACAGCTCACTGGGTCTGACGAGACGACATGGGCAAAATGCCTGGGGCTTGGGCTGGCTGGCCGGCCAAAAAAGAATCACCGTCATAACAAATAATAGATCAGACTGAGGACTGAGCTCATGCTGGCCTCACAAGTCCCCTGAACCAAGTAATGAATGGTTCCAAAATAATAGTATTTATTTTTCTCAATTAGAGCGGATGAAGTAAACCTGAAAGTATGAAGGAAAGCTGAAGTTTTGTGGAAACATAAATAAACTGTTACTGAGTTTCTTTAAGACCACCGTTGTCACTCTATGGGATTCCATGCCTTTGTTCTGCTGTTAATCCCATGTCACTCATTAGACAGTCCAGCCCCTTTAAAGATTAGATTGAGAAACCTGTTGTCGGAAATAGGATTGAAATACCCGATTTGTGCTCACGGCTGTTTAACACAGGTCTCAGGTCTGAAAGGTCTACCCATTAAACAATTGAAAGCTGTCATAACGGGTTCTAGCAGCAGATGGCTGAAAATGTTCTCACATCAATTTTCAAAACTTGCTGAATGATGAAGCACTACACTCTTCTATGAATAATGGCTAAAGGGTTCTACATATTGGTTCAACAAATGGTATGCTAAGGCCTGTATTTTGTCACATATTATTGAAATGGCTATATATTTTCTGTAAAAAAAAACAGCAATGCATCTCTTGTTGCTAATTTTGGCCCTCCCTTATCCCACCAGTCTGTAATTGTCCTATTCTACCAGAATGGTGCAAGTCTGCTTATTATGCTGACTGGAAGGGTTAACATGCACCACCAACGCGCCGCAACAGGCTTTCCCACACCCACGCCCTCTCCCTCTCCCTCTCCCATGGCTGTGTGTTAGTGTGGGGGAGGTTTGGGAACGCTCTAGCTGCTGGTTTACAGATTAGATATTCTGGGGGAACGCAACCTCTTATTTCTCGGTCTCCTTACAATCTATAAGGAGAAAAAGGGGGAGAAATCCCCTCCCCTGATTTCTTCAATTATTCCATCACGTTACACTGTGCTGGGTGTCCTCTGAAGCTCTGGGAAGGGAAGGCATGCTAAGCTAAGCTGTTTTGTCAGCCCTGTTTTTGCCTGGGCTTTGACAGAAACTGACAAGAGCTTGTTGTCAGCTGGCCAGACAGGAAGTACTAACTGTTTCTCACAGTGGTATACCTTGCCAGTTGCCTTGTCTGGCTGTTTGGTGTTATTTGCCAGCTCAAGCAAAAGGAATGCTTAGGTCAAACATGTCCCAAGTAAATTCCTTTGAAGTGAGCAGTCAGTGGGACGGTTGCTTGTTGTGAGGAAGTTTTCCTATGAAGAGCATAATCACTCAACCTTGTTGACGGATCATCATGAAGAAGAGGACAAATACAATATTGTGCACTTATAGCCATAATATACTTTTTTTTACAATCTTCATATGATGTTAATGGATGGGTGTATGTGTGTGGTCTTGTTTACGCTATTTCTTTTGTGGTACCTGCTGTTTTTTGCCCCAATGTGTGTGTGCGCGTGTGTGTGAGTGACAGATGGGGCATCTTTTACCACTCTACCACCACTACAGGCTACATAAGCTATCTGAGCAGGTTGTCACCTCTGAAGCCACAGTGTAAACAGCTTCACATTTTTTCCCATACAATGTGGGGAACCAGTACAGTCTCTCCAGTGCTAAAAAAGATGAATCATGGTGATTAGTTGGGAGGGTGAAGGGGTGTTTGGGGGGAGACTCGTTTTAGTCGTGGCCCAGGCCCTTGCTCTCCAACTGTAGTAGAGATTTATAGGCTCCCAAATGGAGGACTCACCATAAGTCAGCCCGGGAGACCATGAGCTGACCTGTTTAAGAGCTGACCTGAGAACGAGGTGAAACCTTAATGGGCCATGCCAGCTGCTACAGTAGAGTTTCATCAGGGAGTCCAATAGAAATTGACTTGAGGAAAACTTTTGTACTATGTAACAATGTGGAAATCGACTCCTCATGCCTTGAACCTCAAATTAGCACCTTTTTTATTTACTGTTTACTGCTCAATGGACTAGATTATGTATGCTGTTTCTTGAAGATATCTTTTTATTTTTTTTTTGTTTCCTGTCTGATCTAGATTGGTCAAGTAGCACGTTGCATGTCTTGTGGTATAAAGATGCCTTGTTCTGGGATCCGCCAGTAGACAGAGCGTCCTTGGTGTACGGCTTGTAGAGGAAGCAGTAAACTTCCTCTATTCCACTCTATAGCTCTGAAAGCTTACTCTATGAGCTCTTGTGTATCTCTCAGAAAACAAAGGCCTGCTCAGTAACTTAATGAGGGATTTTAGTTTCCTGATTCAAGTTTGTAGCCTGCAGGAATGTTTTTATGGAAGGTCCCCCACTGGGGGTGGAGATTTTTTGAGATTTCAGAGGGGAAACTTTCTTTGATGTAACCTTACTGGTATTTTCTTAATCAGAAAGTGTTTTTTCATCTTTTCCTTGCACTTAAAAGCAAGTTGAATTTTGAAAATGCTTCACTCCAATGCCTATTGAATTGCGCTGAATGTTTTCAAGGCCAGGGCTAGTCTCAGCTGCACACCACAACTTTAGGGAAGAGCTGGGAATTGCAGTCTCATCATTCCCACTGTTTGGTTGACTTTCGCAGCAGAAGGATTAAGAGCGGCTGTTCACAAGACGCATTCCCCTCTTGGAGACGGAAAACGGAATGCTTGTGGAAGACCAGACCAAAAAACATTTCAACGTTTCATCATCAAAACAGCTTGCACAGACAGCATTAGGAATTCTCTCTGCTGACTCAGATGTCTGGATCGAATTAGTCTAGCTATGCTACCGCTAACCGTGGTCTCGCAGTGCATACTGTAGCAGCAAATGTGCACCAGCTCTCCAGTACAACAAAAAGACTGCCAGTCCTGGCTGTAACTGTGTCTACACTCTACAGTGAGTGTCAATGTCTTTTCAATCGCTACAGTAAACCATCTGTGTTAATGCCATTGAGTGGAAAACAGCAATGGCAACCATTGGTGTGTGTCCAGCCCCAGCCGATGGTTATAATTAAGGTCACGTTTTCTCCTGGCTAGCCACTCTCCTCTGTCCGACTCTTCTGACACAGTGCTGGCCTCCATTCACTGATGAGTGAGGGGCAGGAGGTGGTCCATTAGGATAATCTGGACGAGATTACACTGTGTGCTGAAAAGGGTTGGGGCGCGGTCCTTCTTCCTGTTTATAACCTTCCCCATTGCAGAAAATTCACAACAGTCAGGAAGATAGTCTGGGATTAAAATCTGGGTAATTACAGTCAAAGCTGCTGACCGATTTCTCACAGGCATAAATAAATAAATAAAAACACATGAAGAAGGGGGGGGCATTACAGCAGTGTGACCTACATATTTAATGGACTCGACACACAGAGTGCAAGTGGAAGTGTTCTGTATACTGTGCTGTGGTGTTAAGCCATTTCTCACATAGATGCACAAGTACTCTCTCTTGCTTTTCCCTCTCTCACTTTCTCACTTGTCTTCTTGTGCTGTTTCTCTCATTTTCTTTTCCTCTCTTCTCTCTCTGTTTCTCATTCTCCCTATCTCTCTCTGTATCACTGCAATCCATCACTCCATCTCCCTTGTTCTCATGCACGCTCACAGGCCCTTGGGCCCTCAAAGATCACCAGATGGATGCCTTTTCACATCAGGTCCTGTGCAATAATTGGGTGCCGAGAGAGAGAGAGAGAGAGAGAGAGAGAGAGAGAGACCTTGCTAATGGTGGCCATTTGAAATATTGCTCCTCAGCAGGTTCTCTGGCTCATCCTGAGTTTTGATATGGTCTTTAAACATTCATTTTTAATGAATCTCATTTTCTTGAGAGAAATGTAAAGTATTGAATAATAATAACTAGAGAACTACAGTATATAGCAAACTGATTTAGCATCTAGACTAATTCTTTACATTCTTTAGTCTTTGACACTGTCTAGGACTGTCATTAGGATAGTGCCAATTTGGGATGGAACTGACAGTGCTAATTTGTCAAATTGATAGTGCACCATCATACTCATTGTGGTAGTGCTGCCCAATTAGCTCTTAATGGAGAGCTCTGGTACTGCATCATTTCTTGGCCTTGCTAATGGACTGGGATTGGCAAGAGCTCTTGCTCATTGAAAATAAAGGCATTTAAAGCCGGTATTAATAGTTTCATAAACTGACATTGGCAGTGCTCCCAGGTTGGCATGGGACCAAACTGTCAAAATGTTTTTCCTTCTCTCGTTTACTATCTCATTTACCTGTTAAGTTTGACTCCCTCCAGGGCCTAAATTTCACTGCGGGATTGTGGGTATTGCGCATAATTTGTTCAAGTCCTGCAACTCTAGCCATCATAATGCGAGAAATACACAACCATGGCAAACTTTTACATCTCCTTGGTAACCACCCTGCTAGCTCAGGTCACGTCTGCCAGTAATGCTCACTAAAATCAATAGTGAACATTGCAAAACACTTGATCCCAGAAAGGTTGTCTTTGATTTGTTAGTTTTTTGAACATTTATTATATCTAATGACATAGAAAACATAATGAATTGCATCCACATATATCCTTATGCACTATGCACAACTTTTATTCACTTAAACCGTCAGGATGAAGGCTAATTACTCTCACGTATTTCTTAAAGTGATAGGCACTCAATTTCACCTACACATCACCAATTTGCACTCAATTAGACCTACACTCCACATTAAAGATATGCTTAAATGTAATGGTTTAAAAATCAATATGAAGCATTCAAATGACTAAATATGTTTAGCTACTAGTAAAATACTATACATTATTAACTAAATACACTCTATATGAATTAAAAAATATATGAAATAGAAACATATCACACAGGCCATCATTTTCAGTTTGTGTGAGTGGAGAGAGTCAAGCAGAATGGCCACTGTTGACTGCTGAATGATCCCACTATAATCAATATTACTGATGACGTCAAGGTGCAGTGTTTCCCACAGAATTGGATCAATTTGTGGCGGTAGCTGACTTGGGGGGGGGGGTTGGGGGTATTAAGATCGTCTTGGTAGTGTATAGGTCTAATTGAGTGCCTGTCACTTTAAGACGTTTGTGAGGGAACCCTTGAAATTGTGACACAGTTAAAAGGCTGCTGATGTGTGGATGCAATTCATTTTTCTGCAACATTTTCTACATAGTTAAAATAAAGGTTTGTTCTCCTTGGGACAAGCACTTTTGAATTTTGAAAAACACTTTTCCATTTACATCGGGATTTTGCAAACATTCAGTGTCGGAGTCAATAAAATGAGCCCTTCGACGAAATTGACAAGCCGCTGTAAGTGCTAAGCATGCTAAATTCGACATCCAAACAGTATTCTAACGTTAGCTTTGAGATACTGCTTGATTGCATAACTTAACTTAGTTTAGTCTCTTCAATGTAGCCTACTATGTTGTGATAAGACCTTAGCAGAGTTAACTTAAATGCAGCAGTTTTGAACAAATTTGCACAGCGTGGTCACGATGCTAAGCAGATTTAATAGCAATTTAGCCAGACGTCTTCTATGCAATGCTTCTATGTGCCAACAACAATCGTGAATATTTTGTTAAATGCACATGCAGAGGAGGGGCAGCAGGCTACGAGAGAGAGCGGGGCGCGGTAAGGAAAGGCTGCGTGCGTAAAAAGCGCAGCTCAATGGCAATGCAAGGATTTGATCTCATATTTAATTTAAATTAAATTAAATTAAATTAAATTAAATTAAATTAAATTAAATTAAACATAGAATATTAATCTGTGACGGCTGATTTTGATTTTGTGGCGCCCTTATCGAAAAAAGTATTGAAATCGCAATTCTTGACTTGGTATCCTAATCGACCCCACCAAATTGTGTAAATCCCCCTTATATGAATAATCTAAGGGGAATCCCCCTCCCATTTTGAAAAATGAATTTTAAGCCCTGCCCTCTGATGGGAGATCTCATCCCCTTGTACATTTTAATGTTCATTAAGTTGGGGTATATTGCACTCCGTTTGATATTTTGCTGCAAGTAACCTTCTATTCCGTGTTTGCCATTTTCATTGTTTTAGCCCAAATGTCCACTGTCTCATTTGTTATATGAAATGATCCCAACATGTTTGTAGCCAGAATGAAGACTGCTGGCTAATGAAAAAGATATGATTACTTTTTACCGTCTGCTTTTAACCTCTCCCTCTGGAATGCCATTCAGTCATTGAAAAATAAATTAAAACCAGAAGGCAAAGGCTTATAAATTGTGGATTATTTGGATTGTCCACAATTTTCCCTTGATCTGCCATCACACTGAGTGGACAGCCCTTTATTCATACCTCACTGCCAGTGGGCATAGTAGAGAACTGAAACACAACGTCTAAATATAGTCTCGTTGTTGGGTTTAGCACGCAGGAACTGGACTGAATGTTTTAGGAGCCATTTCCTTTTTTTGCCCCATAATAACCCATATAGAAATGTTATCATGTGCAAATGCAAAACAGCTGCCTTTGCTCGGCAGTAATAATGGGTGCCTTTCCGTGGAAGCTGCTAAATCAGCAGAGTCAGGAAAAGGAGTGGAGCAAAAGTAAAACATTCCCTTTGTCCTCCACCCTCAGTCTCAGTCACGTTGTCTAGGCCTGTCCAGTCCCATCATTCCCTAAGAGACCACAAGGCCACTGACTTTCCGTGAAAGTATCGTTCAGTAAGGCCCAGCCTGCATTAGTGAGGACAGTGCCATGCTGCAGCACAGATCAGATTTATTATCCTAAACGATGCATGGCGTCATAAGATGTCTATGTGCTTAGCCACCCCCAAAGAGAGGAAAACTATTCTATTCTTATGCAGGGGTCAGTCAGTAATGGACATGGCCACATACTTTGTCTAAAGCAGCCAAAAAAAGAAGCCAAAGGCCTTGGCCTCACCCCTCATGCCTTTTGTTGTTTCGTCTGACTGCATGGAGCATGCAGATATTCATTTTCTTCATAGCAGGAGTCATGTGAACCACAGGCCCATTTTTCTTTTTTTTTTTTTGTGTTTGGCTGGTTGGTATCTAAACCCGGTGCTCTCAAAATACTCATAAAGTCGCTGGGGTCTGGGCTTTTGGAACAGACACAATAGACCCCCCAAGCTGCCTGTGATCACAGTGCAAGAGCTTGACCGACAGTTTGGCAGTTGTTGAAAGGCACCGAGTGGAACTAGTAGTTGATGTGCTTTTTAATATTTTTTCTTTATATTGGTGGTGGTTTTCAAACACTTGGCGGAACACTTGAGTTCAATGAGTGCATAGGGATTAGTCCTAACGAATTGTTGCTGACCACCATTTGAGTGCTTTAAAACAGTGGTTTGGGAAGGAGCAAGACGCCCAGGAACCTGTGCAGTACACCAGACAACAGAGATTTGTGACGGACTTTGATAAAACTGCTTAACCGTTTCGAGCGAAATCCCCTCAGTGACGGCAGTGTGGCCAAAAATATAACAGTTCCATTCCTCATTGACCTTAAACTCACTGACACCCCTTTGCAGATGACTAGTGTCATTTTTTATTTTTAATCTATAGGACCATTTGTCCACACAACAAATATCTAGATCCACAACAGCATTGGCAAAATAAACAGTGTGTGGCCATGACTCCGTCTGTGGTGTTGTTGAGTTTGAGGACAGACGTGCTCAGGAGCGAACAGATGGGTGGCGAAGTGAGAATTGTCCGCTGGTGAACCTGCGAAACGGGGCCATAGGATCAGACGGAACGTGAGATTAATCATGTGTGAAGTCACGGCACAACCACTCTGCGAGATTGTGTTTGTGTGAGGGGGGTTGGATTTGTAGTAATGCTGAATTTCTCAATGCTAACTCTCCTCCAACTTGTTGTGTGATCCTGCCTCCAAATTCTTGGGTCATCATGATGAAATTCAGTGTAATGTTATGTTGGTTTTCAATAGAATAAATTCTGTAATTGGCAGTTAAGGTTATTTTGTCACTGTCAAATTTAAATTTTAAAGCTTTTTTTCAGGGCCTCTAAAAAGCTTCTTATGCTCAAGCTATAATAGTTTCTTTATTTGAGATTCGGATTGTAGGACATTTAAATAAGCAGGAAACAAGGCTCTCGGAAATGCTTGAATCATTGGTATTAAATATTAACATTGCAGGCCAGAAGCCCTGTTCCAAAATGGAGTATCTCACTGCACTCCTAGGTCTCTCCTCTACTATTGTCTAGTCCCATCTGTGCTCTTGAGTGATGGGACTGTGTCCTGTGCTTTGTGTCCTGCTCAGGCCATCCTGCTGGTGGGAGGAGTGGCACTGGCATGCCTGGCGCTGGACCTCATCTTCCTGCTCTTCTACTCCTTCTGGCTCTGCTGCCGGCGCAAGAAGACCGAGGAGACGTCCAGCGCTGACTGCTGTTGCACCGCGTGGTGCGTTATCATTGCCACTCTCGTCTGCAGGTGAGTGAGGATGGAAAGTCCCCAGAAAACCAGCAGCGCCGCTAAAGGGGAAAAGGGGAAACAGTGAACTTTACTCCCAAATAAACGGATTAGACTGTAATAAAGTAATTGTAGTGACGTGATTGTGCTGAGGCAAAAGTTTCCGTAACTCCAGCTAACACCCACATAGCTCTACTGTATTGCTTTGAGTCAGTTATGATCAGTTAGTGAACGGTACACAGGATGTTCACTTGAAAAAGATCAGTCTCAGTTTGGAAAGAGTTAGAAACTTTTTGTGACGTTGTCAGGGTCAGGATGTTGGAATCATGGTCAGCCTGGGACAGAGTATCTCTGTTGATCTCACCTCAGCTCTTAACACTCATCATCTCTGTCTTTGGACACATGGATGCTTTATGTATAGTCACACCACTTTCACTCATTAAAAGCCATGCATCAAGCTGACCTGGTCAGGAAGCATTAATGTTAATTTGGCAAGATCTGTCAGGCTACCTACATTAGTAGTGGTGGCCTGGAATCATGAAGCATTCGGACAAATTGCGTCATAACAGGTGTTGACCTTCCAAGCCTCTCCGGAACAGGTGACTATAGTAGTTTGGCTGGCAGCCACTCTGTCTGCCGGTGAGAATTTACGATCTGTTTACCCCAAGCAGAACAGCTCTCATCAGTCAGGAGCTGGGCAGAGGTCGCAGGGTCGCGCGGGCTAACGGACCTCGCACACTGCGCACCGGGAGCGTGAAACCCTGCAGCAGCAAATGCAATCACACTGGGACGGCGCTGACCATTGCCACTAGCACACAGAAATGCGCAGTGACGTTGTATCAGTGTCCAGCATCTCTTCAGGTTCAGGCAGTCGGGTCTCAGTTATAGGTGATTTGGGGGGTAGGTGGTTAGTTTCATGAGATGAGCCACCGTCTTCATTTTCCTGAAGACGGTGGAGCGCTGCATTGAGTCACAGCACATTATAGCAGCACAAAGCCTCTCTGTCAGAATGGAGG
The DNA here is from genome assembly GCF_017589495.1 of Alosa alosa. Taxonomy (NCBI): domain Eukaryota; kingdom Metazoa; phylum Chordata; class Actinopteri; order Clupeiformes; family Clupeidae; genus Alosa; species Alosa alosa. Next base: position 25,834,556 of record NC_063194.1, read on the forward strand.
TATTTTTAGTTCTAATCCTTTTCCTCACTTCACGGTCTCTTCAGTCGTGGTGTGGCAGAGTGACTAGTTAACTATTCTCAGCCACTTTGCCAGATGGTATCTGAGAGAACTGCACTGAAATAGGCATGTCTTGTATATTACTAGAGGGGGTGAGGGAGGAAGAGGAGGAAAGAGGTTAACTGAGCACTCTTCATTAAAGCATGTCAGAAATGTACTTTGTCCTTCTATTACCATCCACCCTTTTGCATTTAAATGCTTCTGAAACAGCTGCGTCTCCTTCATCAAGATGGTCAAAGAACACCAGATATAATGAATTGAAACAACAACTTTTCTTGTCTATGTCCACTATCAACTTGAATTGCCTGTGCAACAGAAATTGCACCTATTGTTTCACTGGTGGAAGAGCATAGTGGTGTAACTCTACTGACACAGATTGCCCCTGACCCAGTAATTGTAGATTAACTGACTCTCCACATGGCGGGACTGCAGTCTGCCCTTATCAGATGTTAAGCAGGCTTTCCCCTACTTGCCTTTCATCCTTAATGACAGGATGATTTGGACACATGAGCATGAGCTAGGTAGGATTTCTGGCTCTGTGATAGCTATGGATGAGCCGGTTGGGTCAACAATATAGACATGTGCTGCTCAAGGGGTTATAATTCACGTTTGTATGTCAGCAAAGTGCACTAGGGAATACATAAGACCCTGAACAACTACTGAATATAGATCATGAATACAATGTCTCTTGAAAAACGTATTACTATCCAAATGCTCAAAAATTAGCTTAGAATAGTTGGATGAACACCCAGTTGGAGAGACCTGGAGTGATCACAGGACATGGATTGATTAAGCAACTATAGAAGAGGACTCTGCTGTCCCACTCTGCAGAGAAGCGTTTTAGTTTGGCTGCAAGTAAGGAATCATGGGACAGATGGCTGTGCTTACGTTGCTGAAGCATGCTGTGCTTCCAAACAGGGATGTGCTTGGCTCCTAATGAATTGGTCATCCACTTCCCTGTTCTTCAGAATGAACAGATAATTCTGTCACACTCTAGACTACTCCTCAAGATGTGTTCTTTTTAAAAGTACAATACCTTACACAACCTTCTGTTACCTTAACTGAATAAGAACGTAGGCTGTGCAATTCCACCTTGAATCTGTGAATGTTGTATTGAATGCAAACTGTATTGGAATTGTGAGAGCATTGTTTTCTGCTCTGTTCTTCTGAACAGAAGACATCAGCCTGCATCCAAATGTTGGATGGGAAAAAATTGACTTGTATTGTCACAGCAGATAAACCGCCACGCAGTCACAAAGGTTCTGGTTTCCATGGAAACACCTTTTCTTAGCAGTATGGCATGGGACCCACAGGTCCAGCCCACCCCCATCTCTTTTCCATCATAAGGGGACATTTCACAGCCTGTCCTGTGCTTGTGATCATGACCTCTAAATCTTTGGAAATGTCATCAGGCTTCCCACAAGCTAGATCAGTGGTGGTTGAGAGAGACATTAAGAACAACGTTGAGTGCAGTCTCTCTCTGTCCGTCCTCTCTCTCTCTGTCTCACACACACACACACACACACACACACACACACACACACACAGGTATAAGCATACACTGTAATCACTGCTGTGATTTCATTGACAGGGCAATAACCACATACATCTGCTGAGAGCTTCATCTGGTGTCAAGCTAAGCTAAAATAGAGTGACAAGCACGCTGATGTCAGGAAGGACAACTGACAACCCTCTCTTACGTTCCCGTCCCTGTCCCCCCCCCCTGTCCCCCTGATGTCAGGAAGGACAACTGACAACCCTCTCTTACGTTCCCGTCCCTGTCCCCCCTGTCCCCTGATGTCAGGAAGGACAACTGACAACCCTCTCTTCCCGCCCCTGTTCCCGTCCCTGTCCCCGGACTCCTTCCTCAGGGCTGTCAGTCACTCATTGTGACATCTGAGGTCTTTATGGCCTGCACAGATTACTCCTCCATTCCTGATGACCCTCTGAAGCGATTCACATAAAGGTGCCGAGTCCCACGGAGGTGTTCAATCTGAGTCGCTGAGCTGAGTGGTCCTTTTCCTTTGTGTGTCCTCACGTGCCTGTCCCATCGGTGTCCACAGTGATGGACAGGCCACCTTGTGACTGGACCTTTCTTTGAGAAATGGAATCAATGTGAGGTGTACAGTTTTTTTCTGTAGGTGCTCCTCTTCCGTACTCCACTTTTACTCTGGGAAAGATGTGTTTGTGAAGTCAAATGTTAAATGAGCATTATTTGAAGTTGCATTGAAATTTACTGGATCAACCGCTCCGAGTGGTACCCCAATCCATGATTATTTGACAAGAATTAGTAAATAGGTGAGATCCATTCAGTGTTTAGTGTTTTTATTTGTAAATGTGCTACCAAACCACATTAGGACTTTAGGGTTTGGTATTGTATGACCTTGGCTGGGATCCCAATGAGATGAGTCTCTTATGTAGCAACTGTCACTGAAATGGTGTTTCATTCTCTGTAATGTGATGTTCTGCCTTCCGGTGAGATAAGCAGGGACAGCTCCCTTTCAGGCTCCAGAACTATGACACCGGATGTCATCAAAATAAACGTTCTCTCTCCTCTCTCTCATTTCTATCTCCTCTCTCTCCCATTCTTTCTCTCTACACCTCCATTCTGCTATTTTCCTTATCTCTCTCTCGCTTGCTGTCCTCTCCATCTCTGTGTCGCTCACCATGTCTCTCTTGTCCCCGTTTCTCATTCTCTTTCTCATTTCTCTACACAATCCCAGACCCCTTTTTTGCTTTTCTTCTTGTCTTTCGGTCATCTGCCCGTCTTTGCTGTTCATTTCCTCACTATTTACTCTTCGCTTTCATGCCACATCTCTGCATATCTTCATCTCTCTCTCTCTCTCTCTCTCTCTCTTGCTCTCTCTCTCGCTCTCTTTCTCTCCCTCTTTCTCTCCCTTTTTTCTCTCCCTCTCCCTCTCTCTCCCCATCTCTCTCTCCTGGTGGGTACCCAGGCCCTGCATGTCTGTACATGCTGTGTGTGCATGTACGTGCCTACCCATCCATGTAACCAGCCTGCCTGCCAGCCTGCCAGCAGCAGCTGCCTTCCTGTGGGACCCTCTTCTCCTGGGCACATCTGTTGTGGCAGCGGAGTGGGACGCGATAGAGACATATAGAGAGAAAAGACAGAAACAGAGAAACAGAGAAAAGAGAGGGAGGGACAGAAACAGAGAAAAGAGGTAGGGAGAGAGGAGACTACCCCCAGTACAGTGCAAGAAGAATACAAGCTACAAAAAGATGGAGATATGGAGAATGAGCCCCCCATGTAGAGTGAGAGAAAGTGGAATAGAACACTATGTCCAATATTCCAATATGTGGTTTAATGTTCTGCATTTCTCATTAGTGGGTCACTTTGACGCTAAAAGTAAGATTCTATGTAATGACAATATCTGTACTGTCCCTGTGTATATCTGTGTGTGACGATTTATTTAGATAAGCGGGAATATTATAACTTTGCAGTGTTTCACTGTTCTGCATGGCTGCGTCAGTAGCTATCTGCTCTGGATTGCCAGGTTGCCACTAATCAGAGTCTGATTCAGTGTAGTCCATGTGAGATGAGAAGACCAACGGCATCTCCCGTCAGCCTGGAAGGATACTTAAACCCTAACTATTCCCTTGTCTAGTTAGAGCAGCTGATAGATCTTTAGGTAAAGTCATGCTGTCTCTCCCTTGATGCTTGATCATTGTAAATAAACTCTGTTCCTGATTTTTCATACTATTGGTCTGACTGGGTCTCTATTCATCTGTGGTATCAAAATTACCATCAAGAGGGACCACAGTGAAAGTTTTCCAAGGGGAGAGTGTTGCAGCATATGGCATGGATTACAGCAACCTGCTCAAAGCAGAAATCTGAGTCCCATTGTTCACATCATCCTGTCATCTCTTTCCTGGCCTGCAACCATAGGAACAACAGAAAAATGATGGAGTTAAGAAGAGTGCTGCTTCACATAGAAAGGGATTCATATCATGCATTCTTAAACTAAGACTTTTGCTTGGACTTGGACCATGTCTACTTTAAGCCCTTGTCAGTTGTAAATATTATATCACTAACCGTCCTGCTGTTTACTTAATTTGTTTGGATGTTGAAGATTATGGTGCTGTTATCTCTGCACGTGCACAGATATACGCACAAACACACACACACACACACACACACACACACACACACACACACACACACACAATTAGAAACCCACAGGTCCAGCCCACCCCCATCTCTTTTCCATCATAAGGGGACATTTCACAGCCTGTCCTGTTCTTGTGATCATGACCTCTAAATCTTTGGAAATGTCATCAGGCTTTCCACAAGCTAGATCAGTGGTGGTTGAGAGAGACATTAAGAACAACGTTGAGTGCAGTCTCTCTGTCTGTCCTCTCTCTCTGTCACACACACACACACACACACACATAGGTATAAGCATACACTGTAATCACTGCTGTGATTTCTGATCACTGTGATCACTGCTTAGAATCTTTGAAACTATGTCAGGAGTGAACTCCTATGCAAACACACACACAGAGGGGCACACACGGTTTCTTCGTCTATTATCACTGCAGAAGAGGCAGGCAGCCATCGCCTTTCTCAGCAAAAATTGGCTCTGTTTACTCATCTCATCTTGCCTGAGAATGTAGAGCACAGGCACATATCTGTTGGCCAGACTGACAGTCTGTGTCCCTCACGTCTCTCCTGATTCGGCCGGATGTACCCAGCAGCAGCAGGAAACCCCTCACAGGGCCCAGAGCGTGCACTCCATGGTGTTGCCAAAACCACAATCCCTTCTGGTTGTAAATGTAATCAAATATGCTAAGTCGTTGAATTGTTGTTGTTTCCAGTAAAAAAGTAAAAGGTTAGGGACTGAGACAGTGTTCAGTTTGATTTGATTAATTGCAACATGATCTGGAAGTAGTGGGAGCCAGCAGCAAACTTTCCACTTGTGCTTAGTGTTAATCAAAGGCTATTCTTCCATACTCAAACAAATGCCTGTTATTCTTTGAGACCATGAGTCAGATACATCTGAGTGCCTGTTAGCTTTTTGTTCTGTCTCGCAGCGCACATAAAATGGAACGCATATGTACGCATAGAAAGAATTCAACATACTTGTACGTAAAAGAGATGTTAAACAAAATGGTGGGTCACAAAATGGAGGAGCACCAAGAGAGGCACTTAAGAGTCTCCACGCTGCCATTATTTATTCATTTCACCAAAAAACGAAATGCATTCCGATCATACAATTCATGTTAGGCTGGCTTCCTACTGTCTACGTCAGGTGCACTCAAACCTGGATCACCTCACGTGTACAAGGCTAAAAACTCAGCATCTTCATTTAATTCGCTTCGTCATTCTGGACTCACAAAAGGTAGATGTGGATACATAGGGAGAACACACAAAAAAGGAAAAACGGAGAAGAAATAATAGTAGTGTTTAAGTGCAAACATAGAGGTGCTGAGGGCAGTGAAAAAAGAGGTGTTTCATTTAAAGTTTGAACAGGCAGGCTGCAGTACTGATGCGTATGCTGCAAAAAATAGCTTTCACTTTAATCAATGGAAGTAGCTACACCAGACATGAAAGCAGTGCGTCCATTAAAAAAAAAAATAGATCGGTCTTAAATAATTTTTATGCTCTGGGGGTAGCTGTGGCGCAACAGGCTACAGTGCCCATACCATGTACGAGTCCAAGTGCCCACGGGGACCCAGGTTCGAATCCAGCCTGCAGTCATGTCCCGATCCCACCCCATCTCTCTCTCCCACTCCTTCCTGTCTATCTTCACTGTCCTATCCGAATAAAGGCAAAAAGCCCCAAAAATATACTTAAAAAAAAAAATATATAATAATTTTTGTGCTCTGCTAACAGAGCGCTTCAATTGTGCATCTATTGTAGCCCTGCTGTTAGATAAGAACTTGTCAAGAGTGTACACTATGTTCACAGCATCCCTGTATCAGGCCAAATGGTGATTTTATGATACTGATATTTTTCACTGTCTTCAAACACTCAGGAGCGACAAAATGTCCCGGACTCCAGGTATTTGCAGGGATTTGAAGTTAATGCTATTGGCATGTTTATTATTTACAACTTTCAACAGCGTTAATATGGCACATGTAACTCATGTAGCACATTGTTTTGGTTACCAAAGCTTGAGCTCTGTTCACTGGCATTGCTTGGGGCTGTGCTGTTGTATAATTAAAGATTATAGAAAATCCTAGGTAATTTCCCAGGACTGTAACTGCATTTATGCAAATCAGCTTTAGCCTTGGCACTGCTCCCACATCAAACAAGGTTGACAAGTCTGCAGAGGAATGCCACCCTTCAGTGCCTATTAGGACACTTGCATTAGGGTGCATTACATAGGATCTATGTGGCATTAGGGGGCATCACAATAATTTAGGGCAAATCCTCTCAGCTTTTCGCTGGGACAAGACTGTTCCTGGTGTAGTCGCTCCTGGTGGGTGTCTAAGCCAACAAACAACTGGCTCATTCGAGTGGCTGATTTTAATCCCACTCCCATTCCTCCTCCTCACCTCCCCATCCACTCCCCCCCCCCCACAACCTCCCCATCCACTTCCCGAAAGAGCAGCCAGTTTTGTTTGAGGTCTTAGGCTTTGGGCGGCAGGGAAGAGATTAATTGCCCCCTGGGGTAACTGAGGAGGTGGGCATCTCCACAGGGTTGTGAATATTGGTTCAGTTCGTCCAGACAGAATAACTGCCCACTTCAGGTTAAAATCCCTCATTGACTTCTAAGTCGATGTCATTTAATGTTTAAGACAGGGTGGTCACTCTTGTTGCGAACACTACTTAGGGGAAGGATTTAGAAAACAGAACCTGAATGATAAAGAAAAGGATGCAGTTCCTTGTTCTTGTTTTCTGTTTCCAACTCACATGATAGTGTTGTGACATTTGGAAACTAGACGAAGAATCTCTATATTTGGAAAGGAGAGAAACAGTTGTGAAGTTGTTTTTTTTCCTTCAAAACTTTTCCTGTGTCCTCCAAACACTTTGTAATTTTGGATTGGCAGCTGACCTGTCTCCAACCTTAGACAACTGGCTTGTTTTCATTTGAAACGGAGTCGGCCGTGTTCACCTTGGCCTTAAACCTGAATGTGCAGAGCAAACAGGATCAGGGCAGAAGTGATGGGCAGAAAGAAGAGTGTTTCTACCTCCCATCTAGACAGACTGAAGAGCAGAGGATTGGCCTCACATGGCACTCTTTCCAGACATGTTTTGATACAACAGTATACTTCTGGTTTGCAGAAGCAAACTGCAGCCCTGGACATCGACCTAGGCCAGGCAAACCTCACAGAAGTGGCCCCCAGGGAGCCTAATGGAGCTTTAGCTCAAAAAGCTAAACAATCCAAGGTGTTCATTTACAGCCAAGCATCTGACACACTTGACAGGTTTTTCTGCTCACTTAATGGTGGGATTTACAGCTCATTTTTCTTTTAGTTTGTTTGTTTCTCCTCCCACTGCAATGAGTGGTTTTCCTTTGAAGTAGCCCATATTACTGGTTTGAACAGGGGAGTGGCTATGACTCAGCTGCATCTCTTGCTTCTGCCCTGAAGTAATGGTCCACTTTTTGGGTAGCAGTAACCCAGATAAATGGTTGCCATGGCAATTAGATTACGTTGAACACAGCATCCAAAAAAAGAGAGAATGATGTGGTTTCTGTGTATGTGAATTTTGGGCTTCATAAGTAATGCAATCCCTACTATCAATACTACTTAAACCTTCTCCTTCTCTTGAAATGAGCATTCTGTTATGAATGATTTTTAAGGCAATATCTCTCAATTGAAGTGGCAAGGAAAATAATTAATGGCACTGTTTTTAATCCATGATTGCTCCCTCCTCCTGTTTGTCTGTCTGTCCGTGTTGGCACAATCGCAAGCTAAGCAACAAGCTGTGTGTGTGTGTGTGTGTGTGTGTGTGTGTGTGTGTGTGTGTGTGTGTGTGTGTGTGTGTGTTGGTGTGTTGGTTCAGTGCAGAAATCCCAGTGTTTTACCATGCTGCCACAGATTATCCAGGGCAGATTTACAGTGCAGGAATGAGTGGAACGCTGCTGGGTGGGCCGTGGCCATGTTGAACGTTGGCTTCATGAATCAGGCCCTCAGGGGCAGGGAGTTGGCTGATCTCTCTCTGCCCGACCTGTCAGAACACGCCCCTTAGATAACAGCAGTAAGACTAATTTCACTCCCAGCCCTGATCCAGAGGGGAATTTAGAAAAGTGCGGATCAGCGCTGAAGTCTGGGGAATTCCTTTCAAGCGGGATTGTGTTGGGACTGCGGCCTTTAAGGAGAGGGTAGCCCTTAATCACCCTGATGACTCCCCGTACACTCTTGCACCCTCTCACTCCCTACATTTATCCCCCTCTCTCTCACTCCCTTGATCCATTCCTCTCTCTCACTCTCTCACTACACCTCCTCCATATCTCTCTCACTCACTTTTGGCATTGTAATACTTGCCTCATGGAACAGAAATCCTCATGAGTCTGTAGGTTGTCCAGTTAAATGGCCCTCCTCTGCCTTCATGTTTCATTATGGAATGCTGGTTCAGAGAACTACTGGACTGGCCGTGGGAGCTCTGGCTTTGCGCTGTTGTCGGCTGACCCCATGTTGAAATGGCCTGGCCAGCACATGGGACAGTCTTTAAAGAGAGAGTGTGTGTGTGTGTGTGTGTGTGTGTGTGTGTTGCCTACTGAGTGAGAGGCTAGCGAGCACCGTATGCTGAATGCCCCATTGTTTGTACCCCAGCCAGCAGGGAGGCTCTGATTGTGACGCCTATTGAGCAGCCCACAATAGGGCTGGATGGCACGTCTGAGTGAGGGGGAGAGAGAGCGGGCCAAAGGGGAGAGGGGGAGAGAGAACGAGGGGGGGGGGGGCGCGAGCGCTGGTGGAGTTGTAGGACTCCTCAAGGGGTTTCATTGTAACGTGCGCCTTCAGCTATAACTGTATCACACATGTTTCTATCTATGTAGCAATGCAGTGAAGTCAAAGCATGAATATGGGTGTTTTAGGTGTTTCCTCATCTTTCAGGGTTTATCCCTCTGGAGCAGGAGGTCATGCGGCTGTCTGATGTAGAGTAGTTATTTTTCGCTGTCTGTCAACAGCACCCCAGGGACTGTGCTCTCAACACACTACTCCAGTGTGACCTGGATGTGGCTCGGACCGGGGGAGCAGGCTCTTTGTGTCGTCCATCCATTGATCGGTTGTCCTTTCTGGCCGCAGACCGCAACAACTGTTTGTGTTCTTTGTCACCTCTGGCCAAAGGTTTCAGCATGTCCGATTTCATTGGGCCAAGTCTCTTGAGTTGCCTCCACCAGGCTGGTCCTCTGAGACTACATGGGCTGTAATGAAGTGTCTGTAGTCTGCTCACTCACTAAGTTGCAAAAGCCGGCCTCATAATATGTCTGTATGATGATGGTGCTATAATTTAACTCTAATAATCTTTGCTCGTCAAGCCCCCTACTTAAAAACCCATCAAGGCCATGGAGAACTGCTGTGGTTTGCTGCATGCCCTCGTTGACTTTGTTACATTGCAGCGCTGTGCTGTAAGCACCTCTAGTAACGCGTTATAACAACAGGCCACAATGATCGGCTACATTGCTATTCACTGTGGCCTGTTATTATAACAGCTATCTCCTTTTAATTGATAATATTGAGTAGTATAATAAGCGTGTAATAATTAACAGTAATTAGGAAACTACTCGGTAATGGCTACTTGGCTATTTCTTGTGGTCTGCTATGATAAAGTGTTTCAGGCCCCTTTTATCTGCCTTTCCCCCTTCCATCTGAAGATCTTTATGTTGGGAGGCCTCTCCTAAGTGTAGTCCTTTCAGTCTCTCTCCCCTCTTGCCCCCCTCCCTCTCTCTCTCTCTCTCTCTCTCTCTCTCTCTCTCTCTCTCTCTCTCTCTCTCTCTCTCCAGCCCTTATCCAGCCCTCGCCTCCTCACTGATTCTCTCTCTTTGTCTCCTTCCTCAGTGCTGGCATAGCAGTTGGTTTCTACGGAAACGGTGAGACTTGTGATGGGGTGAATAGGCTGACGTACTCTCTGCGCCATGCCAACCGCACCGTGTCGGGAGTGCGGAGACTGGTGAGACTCGCCAACAGACACACACACACACACACACACACACACACAGAAAGGCCAACACAACACTGTGTCCACATACATGATTATATCACAAAACCATCTATAGTCACACATGGTCTTTCTTTAACTTAGAGCTTTGTGTAGTTCTTCTTCACGTGCGCATAGTAACGTAATCAGCTTATTTGCATTGCACACATGCTGAGCGCACAACAAAACCTTGAAATTATACTTTGGAGATAAGGCCATGGAGACACACACACACACACACTCCCAGTCTCTCTCACTTGCTCACACACACACACACTCTCCCAGTCTCTCTCACTCACTCACTCACTCACTCACACACACACACACACACACACTCCCAGACTCTCTCTCTCACTCACACACACACACACTCTCTCTCTCTCTCACTCTCTCTCCCCCAGTGTGTCTCTCTCTCACACATGCGCGCACACACACACATTTGTGCTCACTCACACATTCTCTGTCTCACACATATTGGTGCTTACATGCTTGTGTGTGTGTGTGTGTGTGTGTCGTTCCCCAGGTATTTGACAGCACTGGGGCCCTGAACCAGACAGTGGATGACAACCTGCAGCAGCTGGAGGAGCGCTACAGCAAGCACACAGACTACGTGGCCATCGTGCAGAAGCTCCAGGGCCAGCTGGCTGAGCTGGTCAGGCAGATGGGGGAGGTCCCCTTCTGGGCCAACCCCCGCATCTCCCTGGAGGAGCTGGCTGTCAGCATTGAGCTCTATGATTGGTACAGGTGAGGGAGATGGGGACAGAGAGATGGAAGGGGGGAGGGAGCTGTGTTGTCACGGCCCTGGGAGAGCTGAGCAGGCTTTTTTTTTTAGTGTTTTTGTCCTGTATGTTTCAACAAGTGAATCTTTCAAACTTTTCATAGCCCATCAGTTGACTGGCTGTCATTTCTCTTTTTTTTTTCTCTTTTTTTTGTCTCTTTCCATCCTTCTCTCATTCCCTCCATCCCCATCACTCCCTCTCTGTATCGTCACCTCACCCAGCTCCACATCTTTTAGTTTGCTAACATCTGCTCTGTGCTTGGTCACAGTGCATGTAGACTTCCTGCACTCTGCCTTACTTTGAGGGGGATTACCAGAGCGTAGCGTAGCTTGACTGAATCTCACAGACATCTGCAGTATGACTGAATAGTCCTCCCCCCTGCTCCTGACACACTCACGCACACACTCACGCACACACACACGCGCTCTCACACACACACGCGCTCTCACACACACACACGCTCTCACACACACACACGCTCTCACACACACACACGCTCTCACACACACACGCTCTCACACACACACACACTCACACACACACACACACACTCACACTCACACTCACTCACTCACTCACAAGCTCTAGCTCCCGTGACTGCGGTATAAATTATCATGCAGACACAATTCCTGTGATTCTCAAGGACCTGTCAGGCTTCTCGCATCTGTCACAGGAAGTGACGTGTAGAGGGATTATTCGGTCTCATTTTCATTTCTTAACAGATGGAAAGGAGTCTTTGTGGCTTTTATGACTGAAATGGACCCTTTGCTTGAGAATCTAAAAAAAATAATATTTTCACAAAAAGCTGACAATGTTGTACACTGCATTTGAATACGAATTGGTGTACTTGTGATTACCTTCTACAGAATAACCTGTTCCTATGCATCCATATGTTTGTTCCAATGTCAGATTTCTGTCTCATCATTGGTAAAATGAAGATTAAAATTAGATTTTTTTGTCACCTGAAAGTTTTGCATTTAAATGTCACGGTTGTGTATGTATATTTTAGGTCACTGGTCTTTGTGTGTGCGCGTGTGTCTGTGGTTTTGCACTCTGGTTATGCCTCTTATTGTGCGTGTTTGTGTTGTAGATGGCTGGGCTACCTCAGCCTACTGCTCTTTGATGTGCTCATCTGTCTCCTGGTGCTCTTTGGCCTCATCCGCAACTCCAAGAACACCCTGATAGGGTAAGGCCGGTTACATGATCTCATGTTCTCATTCAACACACACACACACACACACACACACACACACACACACACACACACACACACAGAGAAAGACACACAGAGAGAAAGACAGAGAGACAAGACGATGCATTCCAGCAGCCAGATGGTGGAACGTAATAAATCCATCCAGTTATGATTCAGTGCGGTCAGAAGTGGAGTCATAATTAGACGCCATCGATTTGGTGACAGACGAGAACCCTCTCCCTCTCTCTTTCCCCAGGACTCAAGGCTGCATGCACTGTAGTCGTCACAAATTGAGTTTGACGGCGTTCCATACGTCCCTGTCAAGGCAATTACGGTGCGGGTGTTAACACATCTCCGACTGACAATTAGTCATCGTCTCAGTTTAGCAGCAAGAAATCCTAATCTGTCGGAGGCAGGCCACTGTCACTGAATGGCTATGTCTGGCACACACATACACGCACGCAGGCAGGCAGGCAGACGAGAAGAATCTGGTGCATTACTGTACTGAATCTGTCTGGTTTGCTTCCGATGCAATTTTTGCAACAGCCTTTACCGTAACTAATTGTGTGTGGCTATGTGCATCTGTGGTTCTTGATGTAAAGAGACCATCTTGGTACAGTATGCCTAGTAGGGTTATACCAATATACCTGCAGATATTGGTCTTGTTGACTGGTATCAGCCTATAGGCAAATAATATGACATTTACCAATGGCAGTGGCTGAGATGGTTATCTGTTATGTCACAATGATTCTGCACTAGCTAAATCATATGTTATGCTCGAACTGCCACATTCAGAGATAGTGCTATGAAGGGCTGAAAGATTTGAAAATGGTTCAGTTGTTTATTTATTAATGAACATTTGTGAACATCCTGCCACTAAAGGGCATAATTAATTTGACAAAAATAGAGTAAACAAACAAATGAATAAAAACATCATTATCAGTGTTGGCCCAGAATTTCACAATGGCTGCCAAGGGTTCCAGAGCTTTAGTTTTATATGTAAGTGCCGACACTCTTCACTCATTTCCGTGCTCAGCCGTTTAGTGAGTATTCAAAGCCACTGCAGAACATCAACTTGATATATTGTTTAGTGGCACTTTTTGTAACATTTAGTTTTTTTTTTCAAATTCTCACCCATCCTGGCAGCAATCATAGTACAGATCCTTTAAAATGAACAAAAACAGAGGAGCCTCACCAATCAGGGCAATTATGTGCTTGTCAATCATGTCCCCTTCCAAGTAGACATGCACTCAAGGTAAACAGTGAAGTGAGGGGAGAGAATTTGATTGGCTGATTTGCTTCAAAACGGCTTACTTCCGCCCGTACACCATGAATAATCCCTGACACAGTTCACCTGATAATACGCCAAGGACAAGAGTGGCCTCCTTGCCCTGTTTCCTCTGTAGCTTTTCCAGCGTGCCACTTGGCCTAAAGCAGAGGACACACCAGGTCAACTCTTATTTGTTTTGACCGCTTTGACAGCCAGATTCATTGGAGTATAACATATAAAGAATGATGAAAATGTCAACCTTCAAATGTTTTCAGAAATCTGTGAGCAATGTTAGGAGCTGCTGCAGTATGGAATCCTCAGGTCTCCTTTTAACTGCTATTTAGCAAAAAGGCTTTCGCCTGTGTTTCAGCGTCATTTGCATGTTTGGTGAAATCCTCCCATGGAAACCCACTCTGCTGTCCTGTGCCAGTACGCCTGCAGCGTCATCTGCATGTTTGGTGAAATCCTCCCATGGGAACCCACTCTGCTGTGCTGTGCCAGTACGCCTGCAGCTGTGAGAGCCAGAGCAAGCCAAGGGCTGCACGGTGAAGCGCAGGCAGCTGCCACTCTTGTGACGGCTCAAGTGCTCTTTGTACTGCTCTTCACTTGCCCTTCTCACACAGTTCTTTTCTCTCTCTCTCTCTCTCTCTCTCTCTCTCTGTCTGTCTTTCTCTCTGTCTCTTTTTCTCCTTCTGCAGAGCGTGTTTACTAGGCGTGTTGGCTCTGGTTATCAGTTGGGCATCCCTGGGCCTGGAGTTGGCTGTTTCTGCGGTGAGTGTTGCCATGGAAACATGGCTGACTGGTGGACCCAGTAATCTTACTGGTTGTTTGCTGGGCTGGGCTGGTCTCCTCTCTGCACCTGTGGAGTCGAGCTTATCTTCTGCCCGGCTGTGTGTGTGTGGATATTAATTAATGTTTCCTGCATGGAAAGGCGAGAGGAAATACATGTATTTCTGCAACGTATATCCTAAGGAGGAGTATTTAGGAGTTTATATAATAGTTAAAAAATGCCTCTGAGAACACGAGTAACCTTTAAAGCTCCCCAAAGCACTATAAAGTCCACTCTGTAAAACCCATACTCCTAGTCTTAGGCAACCCTTTGCATCTTAAAAACTGTCCATTTATAATGGGTTGCTCACGGTGACATACCCATTAGTGAAAGTTAAATTCTCGTATTATGCAAATTTGCCGCCTACTCTGCCTTTTAGAAGTTGCCTGGTGTCTCATTGTTTTATTTACTTAAATAAAACAATGAGATGGTATTATTCATCTTACATTAATTCTTTCTCTCTCTCTCTCTCTGTTTCTGTTTGCATGACTTCCACAGGGTTCCAGTGACTTCTGTGCATCCCCTGACACGTACGTCATCGATGTGTCTCAAAAATATGGCGTCATCAACAAAGGTGAGCCTCACAACCTGTTTCCACACTCCTCTCCTCTCCTCTCCCTTTCCTCTCCTCTCCTCTCTTCTCCTCTCCTCCTAACACAGGGCACCTCTCCTCTCCTCTCCTCTCCTCTCCTCTCCTCTCTTCTCCTCTCCTCCTAACACAGGGCACCTCTCCTCTCCTCTCCTCTCCTCTCCCCTCCTCTCCTCCTCCTAACACAGGGCTCCTCTCCTCTCCTCTCCTCTCCTCTCCTCTCCTCTCCTCTCCTCTCCTCTCCTCTCCTCTCCCTCTCTTCTCCTCTCCACCTCCTAACACAGGGCTTCTGTAGAAGCTGACGTACAGAAAAGACAGGCTGTCCAGTCTGATGTGTAAAAGGGAATGAGCCGTGAAGGATGTTGGCTTTGGAGTTGAGTGCATTGCGGATCTGCACGGAAGTAAATGCAGCGTTCCCTCGAGGGATCCTTTGGGGACAAGCTTTCACTCTCACATCTCAAAGAAGTGACCTGGGATGGACTTTTCTGTTTAAACAAGCATAGGCCACTGAGGTTGCTGTTTTTAAAATCTGTTTCAGAGTGAAAGTGCTCTAAAGCATGTTATTTTGCTGTGTGAGGGAAAAGGATATGAAAGTCTTGATGTTTCACAGGCATCTTGCTTCTGTTTTACTTTTACTTTTCACATGGGGACGTAAAACAGACAGAAACGTTATGATGAACAGAATAATCCAAACAAGTCTTGGAAGGTAACCACAGACAAGACTGATTGTGTTTGAAAGACAAGATGCCTCTGTACAAGGGTTGTTTTCACCCAATCATGTTCTGCGGTGATAATGATCTGAGGTGATCTGAGGTGAACTGAGGTGTTGTGGACTGCGGAAAAGAGTGTATATTATGGGTTATTTTCTATGAGAAGTGCTGTCCTGGTGGTTGTCTTCCATCGATAGTCCACCTCCCCCAGGGAAGCTGTGATGGAACCAGCCCTCCTGCTGGGCTTGAAGCTGGATGTTGGGCGGCGTATGGAGTTTTTGGCAGCATGCTGGCTTGCCAGGGTGTTTAGCACAGCTCAATAAAGTGGAGGTCTGTAGCAGAGGACTGCTGTACGTACGGGGAGGGAGTAGCCGGATGGGGAGGTCTCTGACTCCCAGTGTAATTGAGACAATCTGTCTATCGAGTGAGCGGAAGAGGTGGGTGTGTGTGTGTGGGGGGTGTGTGTGGGGGTGTGGTGGGTGTGTGTGTGGTGGGGGTGTGTGTGGTGGTTGTTTTGGAGGGTGCAGGAGGGGATGAAGGAGATGAAAGAGGAGCTGCAGTGAGAAGATAAGGGTTGGAGGGTGAAGGGAAGAAGGCTGTTGCATGAGGGCATGGCGTGTCTTGGTGCTCGCTTACTTCATCTACACTTATAGCCAGCCAGAGATTCACTCCGTTTATACCCAGCCAGAGTTTCACCCCGTTTATACCCAGCCAGAGTTTCACTCTGTTAATACCCAGCCAGAGATTCACTCCGTTTATACCCAGCCAGATTTTCACCCCGTTTATACCCAGCCAGAGTTTCACTCTGTTAATACCCAGCCAGAGATTCACTCCGTTTATACCCAGCCAGAGTTTCACTCTGTTAATACCCAGCCAGAGTTTCACTCTGTTAATACCCAGCCAGAGATTCACTCCGTTTATACCCAGCCAGAGATTCACTCTGTTTATACCCAGCCAGAGATTCACTCTGTTTATACCCAGCCAGAGATTCACTCCGTTTCCCCGTGTCACTCCAATGGTCTCTTTCGCTTACACAGTCATCTCTGTCTCCATCTTCCTCTTCTCAGTACAGCTCCGTCAGATCACAACAGGAAGTTTTGGCTTCCTGGATACTCTGGGCTTCTGTGCTTTTAGTTGATCTCTGCATGCCTTGTCACATTGATGACTTACTCATATTTTAAAAGCAAGCTTAACCTTACATAAAGATGACAAAAATAACTGTATGTGTAAGAAATTGCTCTGTTGGGATTTGATATCTTTGTGCTTTAAATGAATGCAGAATGCTGAGCCCCCTCAGCTTCCCGACATGCTTTTATTTGAAGAAAAAGTGTTTTTACTCCATACTAATCAGATGTCTGATCCCATCAAAGAAATAGTTGTCATTCTTAACCTCAGCTGCACTCTCTGTCCCTTTCTGATTGGATGGTCTCCAGTGCACTCCCAGCCATGAGCTCTAATGGCTTGCAGGGGGGGGGGGGGGTCATTTGACCACAGGCGGCATCACATCCAAGACACGTGGGTCTCTGCCCAGCAGTGCTGATGGAACTGGACCTAGTGTTGGAAAAATGTGGAGCAGACGTGTGTGTGTGTGTGTGTGTGTGTGTGTGTGTGTGTGTGTGTGTGTGTTTATAGCATAGTTCTTCTATACGTGCCCATGCAATGCGAGTGACTGCCTCATCTTTGGGCTATTGCACATTGCCATTACTCCCTGGAGAGCCAATGTAGTTTTTATCTTTATCAGTTCTCCCACATTATATTAAGTCATGTGCTGTAGCTCTGCCATACGCTGGCTGCTCAGGTCCTAGAACTGTAGAATGGCTGTGACTACCCCCCTCTTTTTTTTTTTTTTTTTCATTCCGCTTATCTCTTTTCCTTCGCTTCCACCATTCCGGCCCTGACACTCGATGGAAAATAGAGAAGGAAATGGGGCAGTGTGTGTTGTGTGTGTGTTGTGTGTGTGTTGTGTGTGTGTGTGTGTGGCCCCACACTCCATTGTGTGGGGCATCTGTCTTCAGTCCTCTCTTCCAGGTGGCACACGTCATTTTTATGGCTGTTTTTACGAGACCTCTCTCTCTCTCTCTGTAGCGGCCTGTTAAAGTGGCCGCTGTATATCTCGCTAAGAGCAGCAGCTGTGTGTGTGTGTGTGTGTGTGTGTGTGTGTGTGTGTGTGTGTGTGTGTGTGTGTGTGTGTGTGTGTGTGTGTGTGTGTGTGTGTGTGTGTGTGTGTGTGTGTGTGTGTGTGTGTGTGTGTGTGTGTGTGTGTGTGTGTGTGTGTGCGCAAGCGAGTGACATTCGTAAGTGAGTGTGTGTCTGTGCATCCGTCTTTGTCTGTGTGTGTATTAAAGCCTCAATGATGAGCATTGTGCATCTCTCCCTCCCACTCATCTTGCTGGGCATGACGAATGACTGCAGCCCAATCCCAGTTGATCAGCGCGCGCGTAGCGAGAGACGGCTACTGCAGCACCAGGGCCGCCGGGCGTCCATTTCCTCTGCCCTTACAAGCCCTAAACCAACACCACGAGTGTGTATTTTGTGTTTGTGTTTGTGTTTGTGTGTGTGTGTGTGTTTTGCTACACTTCCCGAGCACTGCACATCCCTGGGGGCCCTCTCAGCTGTCAAACTGACAGACACACAAGAATGACATCTGTATCAGTTCGCCTGGAATATCAGGCCAGTTTAATTAAGCTGTTCTATACAAATGAGCGTGGTAACAGTGTGTGGGGGGATCCCCATGGCTGTGGTTCAGCTGTAGGCACAAGGCCAGAGGCTGAATGAATTGAATGTTGATGTCATAGATTGTCATGGAATATTTTAAGGGGCTAAATGATCTCCAATGCAGAGTGAGTAGTAGTAGTAGTGGTAAAGGACCCGAGTGAGATTAGTCCGATATCCCTACTCATGAAATGCCTCTTGTGCAATCAGACATGAACACATTGTTTGACTGCAGCTGTTGCGTAATAACTTGTTTTGCGTATGGGTCAGTGGATTCTGCAGGAGCGGGATTGAAAGCTACGCGTTTTGAGACCTTTTCTCTGACCTACCCTGACAAAGCGCCAGTCCTGGACGGTTTAGCGACTCTCCCCTCTCTGGCCACATGGCTTGGCCTGTGTGCCTCCTCTGGCGTCCGGCCATGCTGCGTCACGCTTCCCGATTCCGGCCGGACGCCACGGAGAGTGAGATGTATGGGTGTTGTGGCGTGGGGCTGCCCGGTGCGCTGTGAAAGGATGATCCTGACCTCTCACACACCCACCTGAGACGCTCATTTCCCTTGTCAGTGTGTAATTACAGTGTTTATGAGGCACGCATGGGGAACCGACAAGCTCATCCAGAACATGGTTAGTCAGACATGGAGTGGAGAGGAAGTGTGTGTGTGTGTGTGTGTGTTTGTCTGTGTGAGTGTGAATGAATGATGACAAGTGTGCATGCATGTATGTATTTTTCTGTGTATGTTGGGGGATGAAGTAGGCGCATGTACATTTTAGGGGCTTAGGGGTATGTGTTTAATCATGTGTATGATGACGTGCGTATAATCTTGCTGTGTGTGTGCGTGTGTCTGTCTCTCAGCCGGCTCATGTAGTCTGATTGAGAGGCGTGGGTGCCTCTGTGTGTGAGAGACATCTGTGTTTCCACACAGGCAGCGTGCCATGCTTGAGTCAGAGAGTGTGGGCACAGTGAATATCAGAGTCTGTGCAAGGCATGGATGCTGCCCCCTCCCTCTCTCTCTCTCTCTCTCTCTGTCTCTCTCTGTCTCTCTCCCTTTCTGTGCATCTGTGCCAATTTCCGCTACTATAATCAAAGTGTGAAAAGCGTCATTATCGGTTTCTTTTGCCAATCTGATCTCACTGGTGCTTGCCTACTACAGCCTCATGCTGCTAAATATGAACCTCTCCCATCCCACTCGTATGAACCCTCAGTGCTTCTCTAAATGCCTCTTCCTATTTCACCAGTCCACCAGTGGGGCAAGATAAGCACACTGAACCGTATGCGTTGCCTCAGTGACCAGATGATTAGTACGCTATGCAGCCGTTTCGGTGTGTTATCAGCTGGCCCTCTTGAGGAAGTGGCGGCCCGAGAGAGATTAGAGGCTTTACGCGGGCCGGATGGGATGGAACGTCTCCCCAGCTCAGCCTTGTGGTCAGCTGGGCTGCAGCACTACTGCTACTCGTCAAAAAAGTCAAAAGCAGCCGGCTCTCTGCCCAACAGGAACACAGAGATGGAATTACATGTCCGTGTGTTAAGGGTTAGAGGAGCCAGCAATGCATGTGCTCATTTTCAACACATTTTCCCTCCAGAGGTGGAGGTCGGGCGTGAAACTAATCAAACTCTGTAGCTTCTACCTTGAAATAGACTATCAGGTGAAATCCACCAGAAGAGCTATTGGTCTGTTACTCTATATCTACCGTGACTTCAAATGATAGAAAAAGGGCAAACTGGGGCCATACTGTATTTCTCACCGACCTGTGAGTGCACCTGCACAAGTGTAGAATGAGACTGCATATGGAACTGGACACCAGGGAAGTAGAGAATGGGAAGTTGAATAGTTTTGGACAGTAAGGCGGGGGATCTCATTAGCCAGCGGCAATCTGCAGGTTTGCTATTGTTCTCTATGGTTCGGCAGCGGAACGGTGGCAACGCTGGCGTAACGCTAGCGGTGAACAAGCTGAGCGTTGAACTTGGTTCAACTTTCAAAGCGCAACGCGAGCGCATTCAATTGACAAACCGTTTGTGTTGCTTAGGAACGAGACAAAACTTATTATGGTCTGAGCGCTGCGTTACGTTTGCCGCTGCCGCTTGCCGCTGGCTGATGTGATCCTCGCCTAAAGGGTGTCTTCTGTGTTCCATCCCAATGTGTGCTCACAGTTCATACAGGGTCATGAGTCAGGGTGACCGGGTGGAGGGTCAGACCATTTGGGCTGATTCAGGACTTGTCCCTCTTCCTTCCTCTTTGTGTGACTCATAGGCTGCATGTCTGAAGTGCCTGTGATTGTGTGTCTCCCTCAGCCTGCTCGCCTCTTCATCTCCTCCTCCTCCTCCTCTCCACAGACATCCTGCAGTACTACCTGAGCTGCAGCGTGGGCCGGACCAACCCCTTCCAGCAGGTATGATGTCACTTCCTCCAGCCGGCACACAACTAGTGCCAGCGGCCCGCCCCCTCATCTCCAGCCCACAGCTCAGTTCTTTGTGC